>NC_136809.1:47987205-48404705 GCF_951216825.1 Electrona antarctica
CGCGAACCGTTTGTTGGGCCGCCGGCCACGGGGAAGAGAAAAGGAATAAAAAAGCCTCAAATTGGGCAGGCACTTTAGACCATGCGGCCGCTGACTCGGAGGGGGAAGTGAGGGCTGCCCCAGCCTGTGAGCTCGCAGATCTACGCTTCATGCAACGAATGTACCCGTACGTTTGTTCTATTAAAGGGTAGATGCCCCCCAAACGGTGGCGGATCTACCCTTTATAGAAAGAACGTAGCGATATGCTGTGAGCTTAGCCTGTTGCTAACGCGACCGCCCTTCTCTCTCTCTCTCTCTCTCTCTCTCTCTCTGAGTCTCTCTCTCTCTCTCTCTCTCTCTAACGCGTCTCTCTCTTTCTCTCTCTCTCTCTCTAACGCGACTCTCTCTCTCTCTCCCCCGTTGAAGTTGCAATAGTTGGATCACTCAACACAGACCAGAAAAGATAACACAACAGGAGAGGGGCATCATTGGCACACAGCGCCAGCAGCAGCGCGCAGCACAGCGCAGCGGCCCGAGAACACAATACAAAATATGATATGGGGAAAACCTTTTTTTTTTTTCTTTTTTTTTTCAACTTTCGACTTGTCCTAATGTGAATCGACTTGTGTTAATGAAATCGATAAATCGATAAATCGATTTTTTAGTGAATGCCCTACTGGACGCGGTTTCTGACTTTTAGCTGCGTTTTTCCGTTGGTTTTCCGAAAAACGCACCCAGTGTGCAACCACCACTCTGTCATTTCTCGGCTCGAGGACCCCCACATGGACCCCACACGGAGTTGCACCACTCACTTCACACGGGTGTGATTTGTTTTTACAAATACCTGTATGGTGAAACGAGAAGGTGTCAAAATTCTAAGTGGGAGAATGGGCGATTGTTTTGTTTTGTTGTCGCAATGCGGCGCGTTGTGAGCTTGTAGATCGGCTATTTTCAGCAAGTGTAAAAATCAGTCATTACGACGGTAGGCATCAAGGCCCGCCAAAATACATTTTAGTCGACTAAATCAACTGTAGATTTGGTCGACTAAAATCATATGATATTTAGTCGACTAAAACTAGACTAATACAAAAACATTCCAGGTGACTAAAATATGACTAAAACTAAACGTTTTATTCCAAAGACTATGACAATGCCAAAAACAACACTGCGCCAGTGGGCCCCACAGGTTGAGAACCAATGGTGTAACGTCTCATTTATACTTTGTTGTCGACAGAGCCTTCCTCAGCGCGGCAACAAATCGTGGGTGATGCGTCACTTACAAAGGAGACCTGGGTTGCACAAATGAAGCCTTGGTTAAACCTGCCTCAATCCTGCGAGCGCTGCACGGGCGAGTGTTCTGCTTCCATTTGTTACCTTTGTGCTTTACATTTCAAACCAGAATCCTCTCCCCTTGTATTCAACTTTAATTCTATTCGCCTTTCTGCCTCCAAAACAACCCCACCACCTCCTCCTTCCCTCTCTCTCTCTCTCATTACTGCTGTGTGTGGCTCTCCATTCCTGTGCTCTTATAGCAGTCCATTCTAAATAAAAAAATCTCTTTCAATTAGCTGAAGTTGAATCGGAAAGCCCTGCTTCGCTTTCTTTTTTCATCTCGCTCTCTCTCTCTCTCAAAACATTGTTCGGCAGCTGCCAACACCTCCTTTTTTCCTAGACTGCCTATTTGAAGGAGTTTATAGTGCCTTTTTTTTCTTCCCAAAAACTGTCTCAATCTCGTTCTGTCACTCCTCTCACATCAATCTCCCACTTTCTCTTTATCTGGCGCACGCACGCACGCACGCACGCACGCACGCACGCACGCATTTTAGCAAGTTTAGGCTATTTTTAACCATAGGCCTAAAGACGAATTTCCCTTGTGAAGACAGAGTTCAGGACCAGGAAATGCTAATCCTAACAATGTCCATTGCTCAACACAATTCTAGTGTACTTTGTTAACTTATTTGGTCAAGTAGCAAGTACACCTTTGACTCTTCCGGCATCACTATCTAAAAACAATGTACTGAATCTGATCAATGTTTATGGACACCATTTATTATTGGTATATAGAGTACAAATTATCTCACTAGGTTGTGTGTGTGTGTGTGTGTGTGTGTGTGTGTGTGTGTGTGTGTGTGTGTGTGTGTGTGTGTGTGTGTGTGTGTGTGTGTGTGTGTGTGCGTGTGTTTAGGCAGAGAGTTTATCTGCTTTATTCATGAAAGCATTAAAATGACATATTTCAAGTTATTTCTTGAATTTACCATTTAGCCTGCTATCAATATTTCATATGTCATTTCATGGCCCTTCACCTTATTGGAATGTGCGCTCTATCGGATCAGTGCACTAATAGACATCTGTTATATGTGCCTCTCACGTGCACATCCAGTGCATTCTGTGTGTGATAATGCATTTTTCACTGCACTATTGACGTGTAGATTTCATCTTCATGAGGTTTTGTGAACGTACAAACTAATTCATTACATTTCGATGATGGCAGTGAGATGACTCTGCTCATCTTGCTGAGTTTCGTAAAAAATAAATAATAATAATACAGATTGATGAATTGGTTTCACTATTAAAGCTTTTAATAATTTCTAGTGAATGATTGCTCCGTGGAATAATCTATGACAATAAGAACTGTATTGAAACTGTACTGTAATGTACAGTTACAGAATATACGCATAATACAACAAGACCTGTGCCCGTCGGCCACCGGCCTATTTGGGAACGATGCAAGTTGGGAACCTAGTATATTTGCGTATATTTGTAAGTCATTAAATGTTCCAATTAATTGAAAATGGAGGACCCTTATGTAAACAAGTCTTTGTGCTTCTGGTTCTATCCTCAAGCAGCAGTTATTTTGTATTGACCTGTACTTTCTTTTGAAATGTACCCATTCTGCATACTGTGAATTTTTCAATCAATCAATCAATCAATCAATCAATCAATCAATCAATCAATCAATCAATCAATGCAATACCCATCTGTCTGTGTCACTTTTGTGCCCATATTGTATATGGAGATCTCTGCATATGTCTGTCTGCCTGTGTCTGAAGAGTGCAAACTGACTGTGAAAAGTGGACTGGTTAAATCTGGTTATTATGGTGCGATCTTGTTCTCCTGTAACCGACTCAAAAGTGACGCTAGACAAGATACTGCAAAGAGCAGTGTTCATGTGCTTCGGGCAGTGCTTTTTTAATTAGTGAGCAATTAGGCACACACTTGACTTGTGTCAGAGTGTGTGAGCTCATGTGTGCTTTAATATTGTTGCTCAACATTAAAATTGCTTTCATTAACAGTGATTTAATGAACTTTAAATTCTAAGAGGATTTCTGTCATATTTTTTGTCTTGTCTTGGATATGTTTATATGGCATCAAGGCACACACTTCTAACGATATGACCATATGGTTGAGAGTATGTAGAATTGTTTGTCTTCTATTTTCATCGTATGTTCAGCCCAGAATAGGGACACCAAGGTTTTACGTTAACGACTGCTCAGGTGCCGTTTAGAACAACTAATGAAAACCATCATTGTAGGTTTGTGGGGTGCAGCTGTTATTAAGCCGTGCTCACACTGTGAATGAGATGGGAGGCTTTCTGCTTGAGTCCATAGTGTTCCTCTCTCAAGACTCCACAGGTATCCGTGTGTGATGTCCCCGTCTCAGCACCAGTCCTGATTGGCCCAGATCATAATGGAGCTGTGAAGCCCTCGTTTCAATCACAGACACCCCCCCCAAGGTTCATACACCTTTCATGTCGCTGTAGTAGTGTACGGCATCTGTGGTACACTTCTGAATTCCAGAAAATAGAAATGGTGTAGGCCTTCACTCTGAGTTGTGAAATATTTCTATCTCAATTTAGTTTCAAGAATCTAGCTATCTCTAGCTAAAAAAATCACACCCGTGTGAACTGAGTGGTGCAACTCCCCCCCCCTCTCTCTCTCTCTGTCTCTCATTAGCAGGCAGCAGTGCAGCACTATCTCTCTCTGTTTCTGGCACAACAGCGCCACTTTTGGTACTGATTGGTACTCGTGCTCATAGTGGTCACATAGGTGAACATGCACATAGGTGAACATGCACATAGGTGAACGTCACATACATTGCTGTTTGTTGGAGTGGTTGCACCACTCAAAAACATAGTCTGCGTTATTTGTCGGGAAGCGACGCTGCCAAAATACGTATCTACGTTTATTCAGTTGTATAAATGTGTTTGATTCGATCTAGTGGAAAGGCTACTCACATTAGATTCTGATATGCTATCTGTTGTTATCTTGTTTGCACGCACGCACGCTTTCAGTCGCTTTAGTCTCCAAAACCCCCTCCCAGGCGGCATTTCTGGTCAAAACAGCGCTTATTGCACGGAGCCTGGCGGTCGCAGTAATGCCGCCAGGCCACTGCTTCTCACGTTCCAGGCAAACAATAACATCCCGTCTAGACAATACACACACCATTAAGCTGACACAACATCCGGTCGCGGAGTTTTGGATCTTCAAAATAAGGGTTGAACGGCGCGATATCCCGGCATGTTATTAATTCATCCTGGCGGGGAAACGGTTAATGTATAACGTTTTATATAACGTAAATATACGCCTATGGCTCAAAATGTGTTAACGTTGGTACTGTAAGTGCATTTTGACGCCAATACTTTTGTACTTTTAACTCAAGTAAAAGTTTGAATACAGGCCTGATTTTAACTAGTATTTTTTACATACTGGCATTGCTACTTTTACTCCCTCCACCAGCTCCTCCATGCAGTGCAGCTTGTTGGAGGCGCGGGCGGTGGAACCATTGATTTGTGACAGACACGATGATCTGACGTTACGTTAGCACTTCAACACACAGACTGAGTGAGAGAAACATCTTCTCTCTTCATTTATTCCTCCAACTCTCTTTTTTTTTCTTCCTCTCTTTTCGTACGACCCCCTCCTCCTCCTCCTCCCATGCACCACCCATCTCTCGGGTGAGATTACTGTTCCCATGGCAACGCAGCCAAAATGCATTAAACTTGCTGTTGGTTGTGGGTACCATGGTAACACGTTACGTTACATTCTACATGACATACCGCCGCTGTCAGGCGGGAAACCTCGGATCTCCATATTTCTAACTTTTTGTTTTCGTGAATTAATTCATGCCTATACTTTGCCGCATGACGGGGTCCAGGAAAAGGTTGCAAAAATAGCCGACTTACGTATATACAGTAGAAGCTGAGATGGTAAATATGGTAAATATTTCTTTTTTGCAATTTTTGGAAAACATTTAAAAGGGAATGTACCAGCCGTTAAGTTTGTCCGTAGGCTTTTATAAATATTTAACCGAGGAAATTATTAACAAGAGCTTGTGACTAAATAATAACTACACTGGATGCACTGGAACACACAGGTTCTTTTTCCGTTTCGTCTCCGTCGGGTGGAAACCTCATATGTGGCCAAATGTGACTGAGGGGCTGCCATTGGAGTCTTTTGAATTTTCGTTTCTTTCATGTCATATGAAAGCAGGGAATCATAGCTTCAAATTGACATATTGGTTGTTCAGTTTGACCCACCAGTTGTGGAGATATGGCTTATAGAGTAATGTCTTGCAGAAAACAGCGAGTTGAGAAAACAGGCTTGAAAGGTTCACTTCTGTGGACTCTAACATTACACCTATAGCTACATGTTTAAGCATTTATTTCATATTGTTGAGAAAACAGGCTTGAAAGGTTCACTTCTGTGGACTCTAACATTACACCTATAGCTACATGTTTAAGCATTTATTTCATATTGTTGAGAAAACAGGCTTGAAAGGTTCACTTCTGTGGACTCTAACATTACACCTATAGCTACATGTTTAAGCATTTATTTCATATTTACATGTCGATTTCAGCTCTGATATTTATTTCAGACATGCTCTAGTATGTGAAGAGTCTGCCTGTGCTATTAACTCATTTTGGATCAAATATAAATAAATTCTGTTTTTCTCCTCTGGTGAAAAGCTGGAGGTTGCATGATGGCAGGCTCTCAGTCAAATCTGGTAAATGATGTCCAAAACACAGATTAGAATTAGAAAAGCATCGCTTATTGGCTTCGCGCCGTGCTTCCAGCTTGTATCTGCGACTATGATGCTTTTGTGCTACACTGTAGTATGATCAAGTATAGGCCTGTCACAATTATTACAAAATCATCTAATCACAATTATTTGAGATAATCACAATTATTTCGGCATAATCGTCATAATTGTCAAAATAAAAAAGCAGAAATAGCAGTACTACAAGCTTACAAGCATGTAGATCGGCTATTTCTGCAATTTTTACATTTTAGTGTAAATGTATTAAATATGTCAGTAATTTCTTTGTAAATTGAAGTTATTTTGAATATTTGTCATATCTGCCCTGTGCAATTCTTGATTATGAGGCCTAAAAAGGCAAATAAAAAATGTATTCATATGGTGTCCAATGTTCAACGCCAAAAACACGTTAATCCCAACTATTTGTAAGAGAATGAATCGTAGACGTATTAATCGTCAACTTAAATTTGTAATGAAGTAGGACGGTAATTTACGAGATGGGAGGTTTCTGCTCGACAGCGTCGAAGTAACGCTTTTTGGACATACAAGGTTTGTGCCCGACAGCACCTGATACTAACGATGGTGTTGAGTACCCCCCTCTGTTCCTCTCTGGGAAGGGTGTTGATACCAACCGCATGTGACAGGTGGACACACGCACACGCACACACACACACACACACACACACACGCACATGCACGCACACGCACACGCACACGCACACGCACACGCACACGCACACAAACGGCCATATACTTCTGACCTCATTCCATGGGTCATATGTACAGTATACCAGCGATGCAAACTAATGGATTTAACACTTGAGTGTCTGTGAGGTCTTTCAGACCCATTTGGAGATTTTTAAATGACGTCAGAATTCTGCTATAAATATGATGTAAATTAAACATCAAAACATTAAACGCCATTGACATTGAACGGAAAATTTATGATTATGTAAACGAGCAAATCAAGCTAACCAATCACAGGCAACAGGCATTCTGATTGGCCAGTATGAGATGATTCATGATGATGTATGATGATAAGAGCTGATAATTCCGCTAAATATGGCGTAAATTAAAAATCAAAACATTAAATGTCATTGACATTGAAGGGAAAACTTACGTCATATGTAAACGAGCAAATCGGCTAACCAATCACAAGTTGGTGGGAGCGCTTGGCCAATAAGGGACCACCTTATGTACCTTATGTAGCAATGTCAAATGTCCGCTAACATAAATTGATGTACGATGACAAGAGCGCCCCTCATTTCACATGGGTGTGATCTAAATATAAATGTAGGCATACTTATACCATCCCTGCCTATTTGTTTCCGGTCAAAATGACCCCTGTCACCCTTCCTCCCCCACGGGAGTGGACTTCACACCCACAGACACCCCAATGTTCAATTTCAAAGACAATGGCTCTACTCTGCTAGGAGGTGTCAAAGCCTCTGGAGACAGTAGCCCCTCGTGGCACAGGTCAGGTTGTGGCCTCCTGGTGGCGCTATAATAGGCCAATGTGAAAAGGGTGCCATTTCTTCTTACGCCTTGGGTGGCAATTGGATGATTTGAGGCATTTTGTTCCAAAAATGTATTTTGCAAAAATCCACCTGTTGGTGGCGCTATAACAGGCCAATGTGAAAAGGGTGGGATATATTCCTTAGCCTAGTAGGAAAATCTGTGAAAGATTTCACGTAAATTGCACGCTGCGTTCATGATTTGAGGCTTTTTATTCAAAACGGGCCAATCCTGAAAACACATGACTATGCAACGATTTGCAGGATTTTTGGACAGAATCTGGAGGAGTAAAATAAAAAAAAAATGTTTTTCAAAAGGCTAACGGTCATGATGACCGTGTTTTTCGTGCAATTCCATTGGCCACTCTCTCCCTGCATCTCTTCTAATGCTCTTCACACCTCTTCCCCCGCGGCGGGGGGGTTGACGACTTGCCATTATCTTCTAAATGTCACATTACAACTAATTCAAGGCAGCGTTTCAACTCGACAGGACAACTCGACTTATTTTTTATTTTTCATTCCAGTTTACCAAACTATAATTATAGTGACGGTGTGAGCGCTATATTGAATACCCTTGCGCAGCGCGAGGTAATTAACGCCAACTGCCTGCAAATTATTTGGTCTTTGATTGTGTGATTAACGGATTATATATAAAAATCCCTTTAGACCAAATAACAAATACAATACTGGGAGTTGGGGGTGCGTCAGCTCGGTCAGGAGGTAACAGGGGTCCAACACAGTTTGGGAACGGATAAAACACTGTCCGACTTTGTATTGAGCCAATAAAATACCACAGCCAGAGCCAGGCGCATTGCCCAGTCAGATGAAATACGACATTAGAGTTATATATTGTCATTTTTAATTATATAGAGGGGGAGACATTATAGGCTACACATGTATGGGTAAGAGGCAAGGGCGCATCGATGTAATTAATATAGGCCTATATTTGATTGATTGTGCCAGCGCCAGAGGTCTGCATCTCAGCAGCAGCTGAGGTTTATAGCAGCACGGTTTATATACCATAGGATAGATCAAGTCATGTGACGCATCACCGCCACAAATAGTGCTACAGCGTTATCTAAAATGCACTTCCGCATACCTCACCGTCAGTTACTTGGATTCATGAATATATTCTCTCCCTCTCCACGAGAGAGGGAGAGAGAAAAAAAAGAGAGCCGTGATGCGTGCAAATCAGTTCCACTGGTCGTGTGCAGAAAAGTTTACAGACAAAGAAGGACGGACAGAACTGTTATCTTTTGACTGACAAAACATTTAGAGGTTCGGGACGCTATCGGGTTGGACTGATTTCAAACACTGTCATTTTTATTTGGAATCGCATCGGCAAGCATTCTCGCTCCAAGGAAAGGAAATGTTGGTCGGGTCAAACAGACCATACACAGCTCGTAGTCACGATGCTATAAACTTTATTATTCCAGGATAATTGATTTATTTTTATCATCACCACCTTACATAATTATGCTATAAAGATGGCGTGTATAGTCAACATCTATTGAGCTATGCGCTTGGTGGAAACAATACGCCAGTCAGTCAACACACCATATTTCACCATATATTTTTTTCCGTCTCGGGAAAAATAAAGTCAGACATTGTTATTTCTGCAAACCGCATATAACAAATATAACCTCTAAAACAACATTTAGTCTATGTTGTGAGTACATTCGTAATGTAAGTTTGCCTACATGTGGAAGTAGTTGGAATGCAAATGACCCATTAGCTTGAACAATGGTCGTCTCCAGTCGGGAGGGAGGTGTGAACATCACTGCTTGCGGGGGAGAAAGGGGGACGGCGGTCAATTTGACAGAAAAAGTGCAGATATAGTAGGTATAAGCATGCCTAAAATCATATTTACAAAACGTTTCAGATGAAAAAAAAAACAGATGATTTGAATCGAACATTTAGAAAAAGTCATGCAAAAGGAACTTTCTCAGGACTTCATGGGCAAAGAAAATCCAATTCAAAATTTCAAAATCGGTCAGAAAGACCGCTCCGACGTGCTAGTGTTAACAGACGGATGGACGGACGGACACACGGACACAAGGACTCACACACGGACTCACACACACACACACACACACAAACATTCTCTCTCCCCATGCCTTCGGCCCGGTGGAGACAATAACATTGCAGGGGAAAAAAAGTATTTTTGACCTTAAGTCAGCGTGTGTGGTAGCTGGCCTTACTTCAGTCATGCAAGTGTTTTATTTTTATTTTATTAAAATGTTTTATCCCACAATTTTGTAACCCATTTTTTTCACCCAGTGTCAATTATCTAATAAGTAATAAGTAATCCTGGGCGCTACACTTCCTCTGCCAACCTGGGGGGGCAGCGGACTGACCTCATGCCTCCTTCTATGCATGAGGAGTCCAAGCTGCTTCTTTTCACCCGACAGGGGAGAGTTTCCCCGGCCGGACTTAGCGCGTGGTAGGAACACGTTATTCCGACCAGTTCCTTTCCCCTCCATCGGGCGCCCCGGCTGGCCAGGGGGAGGTAGTTTAGAGACCAGGATTACGGCATGTTTTTGTGAGGGTACCTACCCTAGGGGACACAGGGAGAACATGCAAACTCCACACAGCGCCCACAGCGTCCCCAGCGGGAATCGAACCCAGGACCTTCTAGCTGTGAGGCGACAGCACTACCGACTGTGCCACCGTTACCCCAGTCATGCAAGTGTTAATCGATTATATATTAAAACTAGAACTGCACTCTGTCGAGTGCCTACTTGCTTGTTGCACACAAGTAGGCTATAAATGGCCTACTAGTGCGCAAGCAGAGCGCGCAACTACTGTCGACCGCTACAAACTGTCAAATCTCAGCTTCTCTGTGAAAGAACGTTTGAAATATTGAATTATTAGGTTTAGCTATTTGCTACGTACCTAGTTTTTGGAGGTAAAAAAGTAGTATTGTTAAGTATGGTAAGAGACGGCTTTCGATGGTGACGTATATGTCGATCAGTGTCGAGTGGATTAAAGGAAATGCCTCTATGTGGCTGATGAATGAATATCAACATCCTAATACATCCTAATACTGGGGGGTCAAATTATGACAGGCAATTCCTGCTGTCAAAATATGAAACATTATATGAAATATGAAAAAACACTTTGTTTGAAATAGACACTCATGCTTTCCAAGGTGTGATTTGGGGTCCTAATCACACCTATGTATATGTATGTATCTATTATACAATTGAAAACATGTACGCAACCCAATACCCAAAGTCACCAGCTACTACGTCACTGACACGCTGGGTGCCGAAGCCGAAGCAGGAGCAACACACACTGCAACAACACACTAAGACGTCACAGACTTACCCTCCGCGTCGATCCACGGCTATCTCCTCATGTCGCGCCGCACGCCCACACTCAACACCACCCGCGTAAAATTTGTCATTGCACTGCCACTAAAGCCGGCTCCCGTCCAGACTCACAAACAATATCAATATCAATAATAAACACAAACACGCCACAAGCACCGACACCCCCGCCTAATTTGTTGCCACGTCTATGAAAACAAGCACAGAACAAATGCCATTCAACACGCTACTTACACACACTACCACTCGCTTACAATACGCGGACCTGGCAACACTACATTCCCTCTCCCATTTGCTCAAAGCCCACCACGTGACCCACACACACACATACCAAACGTAGATGAAGAAGAACTACACACCGCACATGTGATACTCTCACAAAGTGTGAAATAGCTTTTATTTTCTTTGCAAATGTAAACGCATTTTGGTTAAAAGTATTGTCTAGTACGTTTATTATTTTTATTATTCAAATGGTCACAAACCAAAAGATATCAGTAGTATATTACTGCAGTTCACTAGATTGAAGAGCGGAACCTTTCTGTCGCGGTAGTTGTTTCCTGACGCTCCTTCTTAAGGTTAGGGTACTGCCCCCTTTCCCCTCAGAGGAAAAATGGAAGCAAAAGAGAACAGTTCTGTCTTCTCATTTCTGTGACTGTTCACACTGTTTTTCAGGTTAGTACAACGTGAAAACAATATTAACTTATCCCTTAAGGTTCGAGTGCTTATGCGGAGGTACTGTGAGACTTTTGAGGAAGAATGAGTACTTTAGAGTGAGTTTAAAGACGGTGAAAACTCTGCGGTTTTGGAGGGCTGTTGTAGCATGCTGTTGCATAATGGCGTCGCCTTGTTACATAACCACTGAAGATGGCGTCTGCCTCGTGTACTGAACACAGAAAGATGTTTGTTTATAATTATCCACGACATTATTAATACTGGTTACCTGATTACTTGACAGATATATTTATTGGGTAAAAGGTTTTGTGAACTTTGAACAGCTAATGTTTGTTATTTCATTACCTGGTGATTAAGTGAAGAACAGTCATGTGCATTTATACTACTTTTATATTTCTACTCTATTTACATTATTACTATTACTGGGTTTATTGCAAAAGTGCCTTTAGTGAGGTTATTGTGATTGGAGTGTATTTGAATATGCTCACTTTTCTTATTATTAATATTCCCTACTTATGATGTCAGTATGTTTTGAAAAGACAACAGTTGAGTACTAAGAGCAGCTTAAAGCTAAGGAACTTGAGTGTGAATTTATATTGCACTATGGTTGTGATGATTAAGAATTATGGCACAATTGCACAGCCAACCCTTTGCACCATATAATGGCAGCTAAAATGGAACCAGTACCAATACTGAGAGATGCACTTTGATTGATTTCATTGTGATGTGATAACTTTGAGGTTTATTGAGAATGTTTAAGCCAAAGAGTGACACTGAATGTGAAAAGAGTTTTATTGTAAATGGAAATATGTTAATGTACTTTATTTTGGGACAACAGAACAGACACACAACAACATTACATACTCACCTGTTTAACACATTTAAGGACAATACACATTCATTCACCTACACAGAGACATGCCATACCTACCTGGATCACACACACGCAACCTGGAAAAAGAACAATAACGGTACACTTACACATTTCTTACCCACCTTGAACCTGACAAAGGACTTGAACAAAAACAGACATTATTGCAGTATTGGGAAATGTTTTATTGTATTGATTGTATATAATTGTTTGTTGTATTGTGAATAAATTGAGAGGAAAAATGGAAGCAAAAGAGAACAGTTCTGTCTTCTCATTTCTGTGACTGTTCACACTGTTTTTCAGAGACCAATATTCATCAATACTGTAAATGTGGTACCCGGCCTGGCTTGGGACCCGTTACAAATTGTGGGGGCTCGTCCGGGATCAGCGCCACCTACTGGTTGGAATGCTGATTCAGTGATACCAGAACCACGAGACCGAGGTGACGAGACGTGACTGCAGGCCAGGAGTCAGCCAGTGGGTGTCCGTAGGCGGAGATAAGAGAAGAGATCTCGCCAGGGAGCCGCACTGCTGAAGTGGAAAGGCAACGCACGTCAGTCACCAAGGAGCAACGCTGCTGGTCCACCACACCAGCATTCACCACAACGAGATATCGCCCTACCATCAGAACCACACACCATGTCCCAGCAACGGAGAGAGGTGGTGTGGAGCATCAAGAGGAAGCTGTTTAAGCTCTCGAGTGCCAACATCTATGAGGTTGCAAGAGATATTGCATCTGACAGCAAGGACATCGATCAGCTGAGCCCGGTCGATGAGGAAGTATGCATGGACTACATCATCGCCTACATGCAGTCTGAAGACCTCCTAGGAAGCGAGGATGAAGGTTTGAGCACACTGATGATGCTGAACGACGTGATATTCAAGATAATAGAAGCAGAGTCGCCAGTCACGTCACACGTGGTACCCAGTACCAGTTCAACCCCTTCCCTTTCAGACCACACATCACTGCCACCCAACCCCCAGACCAACCTGGTTATTCCACCCAATCCCCATGACAATAAAGCCCCACCTGACAACACATCACCGCCACCTAACCCCCAGATCAACAGCACCATAATGCAACCCCATTCTCATTCCAACCCCCCTGACAATCCAACTACCCAGCAAGGAGAGGAATTGAGAAAGATGTATGAAGAACTGGGTAAGAAACTGAAACAATTCGAAGCTGCCTCCCCCGCCTCGACACACAACCACCAAGGTGGAACAGTGTCATTCCCCCCTCCACAGAGCACACCAGAGAGAATGGTCCCCCTAAAAGACCTCCCCTACCTCCAGCGAAGAGAGTTCAAGGTACATGGAGGCCAAGTTGGAGACCAGAGCTCGGAGATCAGCTACAATAGCATCAGCAAACAGATGGATGAAGGAGTCAAAGATGGCTTTGCAGATGCCGAAGTGGTCCGGGGAGTGCTGAGAATCATCAAACCAGGTACATTCAAGGACATGCTGTCGAACAAGGATGAGTTGGCTGTCCCTGAACTCAAGGTCTTCCTCAGATCCCATCTTGGGGAAAAGGCAACTACGGAGATGTTTCAGGAGTTGATGTGTGCCCGGCAAGCAGACCAAGAGTCACCGCAGCAGTTTCTGTATCGCATGATTGGACTGAAACAGAAACTCCTTTTCCAGTCAAAACAGGCCGACACAGACATCTCCTATGATCCAAGAACCATTCAAGAGGTATTTCTCAACACAATCTATCAGGGCCTGGGAGTAAAACATGCCGACCTTCGACAGAGACTGAGACCTCTCGTCTCGAACAACCAAGTCACTGACGAGGAAATCCTCGGCCAAATGACTAAAATGATCAGCGACGAGAATGAACATCAGCGCAGACTCGGCCATCTTCCCCGCCAGAAGAACACACAGGCTCACAGTGCCAAGGTGGAGACAGGAGATGGACAGACCGATGACAAGCAAAGACACTCCACTACAGACGACAAGAACCTCCAGACCATCCAACAGCTCAGTGCACAAGTGGAGACCCTGACGCAAATGGTGGCCTCTCTAATGGATGCTCAGGTGAGCAACACCCAGATGGCCCACCCATTGCCCCAAACCCAGACACACCACCCCTTCCAGTCATCCCCCAATCACAACCCCCAGTCCTCCTTCCAGGCGAGGGGAAGGACGGCTCGTTGTCAGAAATGTACTGAACAGAACCTGCAGGAGTGCAACCACTGCTTTAAGTGTGGAGAGACAGGACACCGGGCACTGGGATGCATGAAGCGAACTAGGTTTCAGGGAAACGAGACCCGGTCTCTGCCAAGGGACGGTCAGAGGCCGGTGCACAGCTCCAGTCCCAGTCAGTAAACCCCATCCCCAACAAGTCATCAAAACGGCCCAAGGACCCCAAACCCCAGCCACACCCCCTTACCTGCCAGAGTGCCACTGAATGCCAAGCACCCCTGATTGGAAAGAAGAGCCAGCTGAAATGCTCGATTAATGGGAACCCAGCGACAGTCCTCTTCGACACTGGCTCACAGGTGAGCATCGTTGACCGAGCGTGGGCTGAAGCTCACATACCCAGTTATACAGTGAGATCGCTACAGGAGCTCCTTGAGACGGACCTGAAAGTCTACGCAGCAAACGGTCAAGCCATCCCCTATGACGGGTGGGTGGAGCTCACTGTCAACCTTGCAGGAAACGACGACCCGAATCTCATTGTCCAAGCCCCCTTTCTAGTCAGCAAGTGCCCCCTACCCCAGCCTTTGTTAGGAGCCAATGTACTTGAACAGGTCATCAAGAGACAAGAGTCATCTGGTGCTGCTCTCGTCGCACTAGTCAGCCTCCTACGCAGAGCCTTCGGAATGGAGGAAGAGGAAGTGATGGCCATGGTCAATTTCATCCAGGTCCCGCAGAAGACATTCTGTGACCCAGCCACAGTAAGAGTGGGCAGAGACAATGTTGTTATTCCAGCAGGAAGTGCAGTACATGTGTGGTGCCGGATCCCCCCTAACTTCGACACCACTGACCCCCTTGTCCTGTATGAGCCTGCAGAAGAGAACCCTGTTTTAGGACAGCTGAGTGTGGGAGAAGGCCTCCTAGAAATCAACCACACACGGCGGCCTTATGTTAGAGTGCCCATCTCTAACCACTCAAAGCATGAGGTCACCCTACCAAAGAGAACTATCCTAGGTGTCATCCAACATGTGACCAAAGTCATTGAGACCGATGCAGCAGAGCCACAGATGGAAGTCACAGCAGAGGTTAACGTCGCCTCTCCCAGTGCAACCCCCATCGAACCCTGGCTGCCGGCTGTCGACATCAGTCACCTGAGCCCTGAACAACAGTTGGCAGTGGAGAGAGTGCTGCGTGAGGAGTCTGGAGCCTTTGCACGGGACGGTGGTGACATCGGTTGCATTCCCTCACTACAGATGGAGATCAGACTCAAGGACGACATTCCAGTGCAAAAGGCCTACGCATCGATCCCGAAACCACTCTACAAAGAAGTGAAGGAATATGTTCAGGACCTGATAGTGAGAGGATGGATCGTCAAGTCCCAATCCCCCTATGCAGCCCCTGTCATATGTGTGAGAAAGAAGGATGGGTCGTTGCGCCTGTGTATCGACTACCGGCTTCTAAACAACAAGACAGTGCCAGACCGTCACCCCCTCCCCCGGATCCAGGATCTCACTGACTCACTGGGAGGCTATGGCTGGTTTTCGATACTCGATCAGGGCAAGGCCTATCACCAAGGCTTTATGGCCGAAGGATCAAGGTACATGACGGCATTCACGACCCCCTGGGGACTTTACGAGTGGGTCAGAATACCTTTTGGCTTATCCAACGCCCCAGCAGCATTTCAAAGGAGCATGGAGGAGATGCTCGACACACTCCGGGATGAATGCTGCATTCCCTACCTAGATGATGTCTTATGTTTCAGTAAGTCCTTTGATGAACATGTGCAAGTGCTGCGTAAAGTACTCCAAGCCCTCCAGCGCCACGGCGTGAAGCTGAAGTCGGAGAAGTGCGAGCTGTTTCGCAAAGAGGTCCGCTATGTTGGCCGGTTGGTGTCTGCAGAAGGGGTTAGAGTGGATCCCAAGGACCTGGAGGCAGTGAGAGTACTGAAACACAGAGCGCCAAAGACAGTCGGAGATGTCAGACGAGTACTCGGCTTCCTGAGCTACTACAGAAGCTATGTGCAAAACTTCTCACGAATAGCCCAGCCACTGTATGACCTGCTCAAATTACAGCCTGACACCCCCCACTTTAAACCCTCACGAGCCAAGACTAAATCCCCCCAACAGTCCTCTCGCACCCCAATCGAGTGGAAGGAGAAACACCAGCAGATTCTGGAACGTCTGATCGACATGCTGATGGAACCCCCAGTGCTGGCGTACCCTGACTTCAATCAACCGTTCACACTCCACACAGATGCGTCTCAAAAAGGTCTGGGAGCAGTCCTTTACCAACACCAGGATGGGAAACTGAGGGTGATTGCCTACGGGTCACGCACATTGACACCAGCGGAACAGAACTACCACCTGCACAGCGGTAAGCTTGAATTCCTGGCGTTAAAGTGGGCCGTATGTGACAAATTCAGAGACTATTTATTCTATGCCCCTCACTTCACTGTCTTCACGGACAATAATCCGCTCACATATGTCCTAAGTACTGCCAAGCTCAACGCAGTAGGCCATCGGTGGGTGGGAGAGCTCGCTGATTTCAGTTTCGACATCAGATACCGGCCAGGCAAAAGTAACATCGACGCCGACACCCTTTCCCGTTGTCCCCTTGACATCAATTCCCTCATGACAGAGTGCTCTGAGGAGCTTACGGACGAGGCTGTGTGTACTGTATGGGAAGGAACCCGAAGAGCCCAACAGGGAGACATTGCCTGGGTCGCAGCCCTCAACCTCTCATCCCAAACCCTACCCCATAAGGAGCCACTACAGGCGATTAGCCATGATGAACTGGTGAAAGAACAGAGAGCAGACCCAGCAATTGGAAAAGTGATGGGATTAAAGGAGAACAACACACCAGCGGCAGAGTGTAACAAAGGGAACTGTGACACAGACACCATGAGGCTCTTGAGAGAGTGGAGCAAGCTGCACATAGAGGATGGATTGCTGTACAGGAAAACCATAGGTCGGAGACAACTGGTTTTGCCTGCCACCTCCAGGCCACTAGCTCTCACCTACCTGCATAACAACATGGGCCATGTCGGTGTGGAGAAAGTCCTGACTCTAGCAAGAGAGCGCTTCTACTGGCCTTTCATGAAGAGAGAGATTGAAGAATACATCACCAGAAAGTGCCCTTGTCTGAAACAGAAGAAGCCAGCTGTACATGAAAGAGCGCCGATGGGCAGCATTACATCAAACTCTCCCCTCGAACTGGTGTGTATCGACTTCCTTCACCTGGAACCCTCCCGTGGTGGCTGTGAGTACATTCTTGTAGTAATCGATCATTTTACCAGGTTTGCGCAAGCCTACCCCACCCGTAACAAAGCTGGCAAGACCGCGGCCGACAAGCTGTTCAATGACTTCATCCCCAGATTTGGATATCCGTCTCGGCTCCACCATGATCAGGGCCGTGAGTTCGAGAACGAGTTGTTCAAGTCACTGAGACAGTTAGCCGGCGTTGGCCACTCCAGAACCTCCCCCTATCACCCCCAGGGTAACCCTGTTGAGAGACTAAACCGCACGCTGTTACAGATGCTCAGGACCCTGGGAGAGAAGGAAAAAGCGAACTGGAAGGATCACCTGCCACAAGTGGTCCACGCATATAATTGCACAAAGCACGAATCCACAGGCTTCTCACCTTACTACTTATTATATGGTCATCATCCACGTCTCCCTGTCGACCTTCTCTTTGGTCTCTTAGCAGATGAAGAAGATGGAACCCACAGAGGATACGCTGAAAAGTGGGCAGGAAAAATGACAGAGGCTTATCGCATCGCCAATGCAAACAGTCAGCAGTCCAGCGCTAAAGGAAAGAAGTACTATGACAAGAGGAGCAGAGGTGTGACTCTCCAGCCTGGAGACAGAGTCCTCGTGCGTAACCTCAGTGAGAGAGGTGGTCCTGGTAAACTAAGACCCTACTGGGAGCATACCATCTACATCGTGAAAGAGCAGGTTGGAGATAATCCTGTTTACAAAGTGACCCCTGAAACAGGAAGCCGCCCCACTCGCACTCTGCATAGGAACCTGCTGTTACAAGTGAATGACCTGCCGATAGAGCCACCAGTCGCCAGTCCAGTCGCCAAAGCACGTGAGTCACCCAAGAGAACTAAGAGACATTCAGAACCCCCAGAACAGACACGGAGTCCAGACACGAGTGACTCTGAAGAAGAGGATGGAGTGTATCGTTACTGGCTGCGGGTACCTGTGGAGAATCCCAGGACCGACCGTAACTTACCAGAGAAACATGTAACCCAGGAGCCACAGAGAAATCAGGAACAGAATGGAATCCACCGGGAAGAGAGAGTTCTTGTTGAACCTGAACAGGAGAGAGAAAGTGTCACAGAAGAGGAACAGGAAGTGCACAGTGACACTGAACGGGACATGGATCAGCCTCAGCTCAACGACCAAGAGATACCTGAAGTAGTCAACATGGAGGAAGACATCCCAGAGCCTCAGCCTGAACATCAACCCCCTCTGAGACACTCCACCAGGGTGAGACGGCCTGGCTACATGTTCACATACCCCTCCCTTGGCCAACCAGCCTACCAGCCCCGTCCCACTGTGAATTCAGTTGGAATCCAGCCGATGCAGTGGCCCCAGCTGTATTACCCTTATCCCCTTCCCTTTCAGCCCCCAATGGCCCCATCCATCACTCACTACCCATTCCCACCCACTACATATCCAATTCATTGTTTCTGAACTGAACTGAGACACACCACAGACTGTACGCATACTTTCCACGCACGCACGCATACTCATACACAGCCCGAAAGTGCCATGGACTACACACAGTAGAGACATTCGGTACCTGCCTTGGGAATACTTTCTTATTTTTCTTATGCACTGTTCAGAGCGAAGTTGTTTACATGAAGTTCGAATTTTGAGGTTTTCTAGTATCAAGGTCAAGTGTCAGGAGCCACTTCTGTTTGTCGGGGAGTGTGTGATACTCTCACAAAGTGTGAAATAGCTTTTATTTTCTTTGCAAATGTAAACGCATTTTGGTTAAAAGTATTGTCTAGTACGTTTATTATTTTTATTATTCAAATGGTCACAAACCAAAAGATATCAGTAGTATATTACTGCAGTTCACTAGATTGAAGAGCGGAACCTTTCTGTCGCGGTAGTTGTTTCCTGACGCTCCTTCTTAAGGTTAGGGTACTGCCCCCTTTCCCCTCAGAGGAAAAATGGAAGCAAAAGAGAACAGTTCTGTCTTCTCATTTCTGTGACTGTTCACACTGTTTTTCAGGTTAGTACAACGTGAAAACAATATTAACTTATCCCTTAAGGTTCGAGTGCTTATGCGGAGGTACTGTGAGACTTTTGAGGAAGAATGAGTACTTTAGAGTGAGTTTAAAGACGGTGAAAACTCTGCGGTTTTGGAGGGCTGTTGTAGCATGCTGTTGCATAATGGCGTCGCCTTGTTACATAACCACTGAAGATGGCGTCTGCCTCGTGTACTGAACACAGAAAGATGTTTGTTTATAATTATCCACGACATTATTAATACTGGTTACCTGATTACTTGACAGATATATTTATTGGGTAAAAGGTTTTGTGAACTTTGAACAGCTAATGTTTGTTATTTCATTACCTGGTGATTAAGTGAAGAACAGTCATGTGCATTTATACTACTTTTATATTTCTACTCTATTTACATTATTACTATTACTGGGTTTATTGCAAAAGTGCCTTTAGTGAGGTTATTGTGATTGGAGTGTATTTGAATATGCTCACTTTTCTTATTATTAATATTCCCTACTTATGATGTCAGTATGTTTTGAAAAGACAACAGTTGAGTACTAAGAGCAGCTTAAAGCTAAGGAACTTGAGTGTGAATTTATATTGCACTATGGTTGTGATGATTAAGAATTATGGCACAATTGCACAGCCAACCCTTTGCACCATATAATGGCAGCTAAAATGGAACCAGTACCAATACTGAGAGATGCACTTTGATTGATTTCATTGTGATGTGATAACTTTGAGGTTTATTGAGAATGTTTAAGCCAAAGAGTGACACTGAATGTGAAAAGAGTTTTATTGTAAATGGAAATATGTTAATGTACTTTATTTTGGGACAACAGAACAGACACACAACAACATTACATACTCACCTGTTTAACACATTTAAGGACAATACACATTCATTCACCTACACAGAGACATGCCATACCTACCTGGATCACACACACGCAACCTGGAAAAAGAACAATAACGGTACACTTACACATTTCTTACCCACCTTGAACCTGACAAAGGACTTGAACAAAAACAGACATTATTGCAGTATTGGGAAATGTTTTATTGTATTGATTGTATATAATTGTTTGTTGTATTGTGAATAAATTGAGAGGAAAAATGGAAGCAAAAGAGAACAGTTCTGTCTTCTCATTTCTGTGACTGTTCACACTGTTTTTCAGAGACCAATATTCATCAATACTGTAAATGTGGTACCCGGCCTGGCTTGGGACCCGTTACACACACACTGATTCTAACTTGGACAGTTAAAATAATGCACACACGACCGCGTCGACACCTGGCGTGGTACAAGCGGGACAAACCGAGGCGCATATATGGATAACAACAACAACACCAACACTACACGCACACGCGCGCGCTGCAACAACAATCAGCTACGTACAGTGTGTGTGTGTGTGTGTGTGCGTGCGTGCGCGGGGGGGGATTTTGGATCGCCTCGCGATGCAGCGCAAATGGCACTACACTACACAGGGCTCGACAGTGCGACTAGGTACTCGCATTTGCGACTTAAAATATCACCGTGCGAGTTGTAAAATTCACTTTGTAGCACCGGCGCGACTACAGAATCCGATCTTTAAAGCTAAACGTTGCGCCGTTTACATCCAAAACAATGTGTCACTCTCTCGGTTCTGCACCGCTGCTGGAGAAGTATAGCACTGTCGAAGGCAGCGCAACTAATCCCCCCCCCCCCACCCCACAGAGAGGGAGGAGAGAGAAGAGAGCGAGAGAGCACACACGTCTTCACCCCAGCGAGGGAGGGAGACAGAGAGAAAGGGAGAGACATACAGAAAGACAGAGCTTTCCAGTCCTTACATTGTTTCTCCAATTGACCAGCAGAAAAGTGAGCAAACTCTAATCCACATTGTTAGTGTGCCCTGAAACTTTCTTGGAAATGTGCATGTTGCCTGCAGTGGCAGACAGCCGCGATGTAAGATGAGCCTGTGCATTTCACGCTTTTCACCCTATATAACTTGAACGCATAGGCAATCAAGTCAAGACCATGAATTAATGACAGCTGTGTAGGGGTGACGATTGCGTGATGCTTCTATGTACAGGATTCTATAGGTCACCACTTTTGGTGTGACACACACACGGCTTCTGTTTACAATGCGTTGTCAACACGCGCTGAGTTGACAAAGATTGACAGATTTAGGAGAACACTGATAGTTTATCCAGTAAAAAGCAGTTTCATGTGTGCTTATTTTAATTTCATTTCATTTGCTTTGATGTGAAAATACAATACAACAAATAATAATAATACCCATCCGTTACTACATGTGAAGGGCACAATACTGGGTTTAAAAACACAGCTGAAACATGAAGTGGAGTCTGTCAAATCTCGCAATTTCCTTCTTCCCATTGCGCTGCAACGGAACTAGGATGAGCCGCCCGAAGGGCGGCGAAATTCTAGTATGTATACATGTATATGTAATTTGTAAGTTGATTAGCGGTATACTGTGGTTACTCTGCGCCCCGTTTGATGCGTATGTATCGTAGCAGCATATGACGTCAGGTATAACTGGTATAACTAGCTCTCAATGATGACGTAATAAAGATGTGGATTAATCGGCTTTCGATGGTGACGTATATGTCGATCAGTGTCGGGTGGATTAAAGGAAAGGTGAAAGGTGGAAAGGAAATGCCTCTATGTATATGTATATGTAATTTGTAAGTTGATTAGCGGTATACTGTGGTTACTTTGCGCCCCGTTTGATGCGTAATTTGCGTATGTATCGTAGCAGCATATGACGTCAGGGTATAACTGGTATAACTAGCTCTCAATGATGACGTAATAAAGATGTGGATTAAAGGACCCAATGCCAGGGTGTAATTGGTTTTCGATGGGGACGTAATGACGATATGTTTTAGTGTCGGGAGGATTAAAGGTAATGCCCCTATGTATACATGTATGTATACATGTATGTAATCTGACACCACTGCCATATCAAGCACAAGTAGTCATTACGTCATACGCTGGCACGGCGCATACGCATCAAACGGCGACATGGACGAAAACTATTACTTGCGCGCTCTGCTTGCGCAAGTAATAAGAGAACGCTAATCTATCTTAATCTATTCCTATTTTAGGCCTTTCATTATAGAAGAGCTTCAAAAAAATGTAAAAGAAACCAGCCCGGACCGCTGGCTTAGCGGTTCGGGCACCTATAGGCGCCATTGCAGCCTAACAGCGTGTCACAGGTTCGAGTCCCGATCCCGACGACCTTTGCTGCGTTAACTCATTGACTGGCAGATTTATCTCTCGCTGCATTTAGCTTCAGCCAGGCTCAGATAGGTGAACCAATAGCATCCACCACCGTGATCCCAGCGGCACCCGACCCTCTATACCAGAAAGCACGCTGGCTGGGCCAGGCTACTTCAAATGTAGTGTTTTATTAGCCTGATTATCAGACTGTAGCTTTCTTGAAGCTTCAGTCTGACATTGTCTCCTGTCTGAGCGATTTCAAGGGGGAGGGGATTAGAATTTCCCTCAACCAGTAGCCATTGGTGTTGTTTTTCCCTCATTCCTCTGTGTGTTGCGCTGCGTGATGACGCTGAAAACGGGACTCGGCACTGATTGGTTGTTCGTTAGACCCACCCCCACCACCGATTCTCATTGGATAATACATTTTTGTACCGAAGAAATTATAGGTTCACAGTGCAACACCAGACCAAGAGATGCAG
Organism: Electrona antarctica; assembly: GCF_951216825.1. Lineage (NCBI taxonomy): Eukaryota > Metazoa > Chordata > Actinopteri > Myctophiformes > Myctophidae > Electrona > Electrona antarctica. Next base: position 48,010,691 of record NC_136809.1, read on the forward strand.
TCCACTCAGAGAGTGGGCGGGGTCTTTGGGCTGGATCCAGGCTAGTGTTTTATAGAATCGAAGTCATGCTTTAAAACCCATGTTGGGCGGGAACCCCTTTTGGTGTTAGCATTATGTTATGCTTTAGCTATTGAAAAATAGCAGATCTACAAGCTCATAGCGTAGACCTACAAGACCTACAAGCTTGTAGCGCGCCACCGAGTGGCGCACTACAAGCTTGTAGGTCTGCTATTTTTTTTAAATCGAAGAACGACCGACATAGAAACATAGCTTTTTCAGAAAACTGTCAGGATGTAGAAGACATTTTTAGAATCTGATCTCAGGTCTTAACAACAGCGACACGCTCCTAGTAGGTTGTGCTTCAGTAGCTCCCGCTCCGGTGTTTCAACTGGATCAAAGACACAGCAGTCACAGCCCAACAGGAGGAGAATGGGAGGAGAAAATTAGCCCATTTTGACCTGAGATCAGATTCTAAAAATGTCTTCTACATCCTGACAGTTTTCTGAAAAAGCTATGTTTCTATGTCAGTCGTTCTTCGATTTTTCAAAAATAGCAGACCTACAAGCTCACCGAGTGGCGCGCTACGAGCTTGTAGATCTGCTATTTTTCAATAGCTAAAGCATAACATAATGCTAACACCAAAAGGGGTTCCCGCCCCAAAATGGGTTAAAGCCTGGATTCTAATGTTTGACGGCTTGTTTGTAAACGCCTTATATGCCACAAAGTTGCGGAATCTGTATTATTTTTACAGCTAGTTTGAATTTTTTTAGTTTTTCAGAATTTTCCTCTGAGTCCGCATAGCGGACAGCTTTCTGCAGAATCCATTCAGAATATAATGATATATGCACGCACCACTCCGTCGCCTCTCCCCCACAACAGCGGATAACCGCGCCTACTTTAGATCTGAATTCTGATCAAATAAATGACGAGGGGATGGCGGGTGGGGGGTCCTGACCCTTTAAGTAAAAAATGTGAGTAAATTATCCACCTCTGCTCACAACAAGTATAGTAATACAGCTACACGGACCCTTTCCGTGCTCCTTGCATCCATCCACACTATTTATTTATTTCTCTGCTGGGTTGTTTCGGAGGCAAAGCGTCGCCATGGTGATTGTAGCCCACAGAACCAGAGAGAGAGAGAGAGAGGGAGGGAGAGGGAGAGAGAGAGAAAGAGAGAGAGAGTGAGAGTGAGAGAGAGAGAGAGAGAGAGGTGGGGGGGTGGTAGAAAGAGAGATGATTCCAGTTTATCTGCTTGCACTTGTTGACATATATATGCTGATATGTATTCACAGTCAGAGGCACTTAATGCACTCTCCGCTGCACCTCTGCTCTCTCTCTCTCTCTCTCTCTCTCTCTCTCTCAGCTTGTCACTATCTTTGACTCACTCAGCACCTCGCCTTATATCCGTATATTTATTATAATTGGTTTGTGTAGCGGTGTCACACACTGAACATAGCAGATCTACAAGCAGTAGATGAAGGGCTGGGCTTTTTATATATCTCTGCTGTCAGGCAGAAACCAACATTATGTGGTTAATCAGACTAATTGATTTGTGTAAATTATAATACAAACTAAATCTATTCTAATTTGCCTGTGTACTGTACAGGTTCTAAATATCAGTTTCGATAATTATTTCTGTTAATTGCTACGCTATTTTGGGACAGTGGAGTACAACTAAGATCCAGGCTTCATTCCCTCGCTCATCTTTTCTGCTTACTGTATCAGGTGTCATATAGTGTATGTTTCAGCTGATCTTCTTCTTCGTAAAAGCTCAGTTCACATCAGCTGTGCAACCTTTACAACATATAAACAAGCAGGGCTGAGGATGGTGGAGTTGAAATGCTCTGGTAAATAGGTGTCAGGATGATTCAGTACTGTAAAGCATGTGTGATCATGGCTGCATGAGATTGAATCCCAGGCTTATGCTACTGTACACTGTTACATAATTTCTTCCTCTTCTTTCGCTCTGTATTTGTGGGCAGACTTGGCACATACAATGATACATTGCAATAAGGCTGCAGCTGTCCATTATCAAGGGACCAAGCCGGAAGGGCCTATGGTCCCATATTGAATTTGGTTGGTGGTTCTTTTTCTTCCGCCAAAAATAGCAGTTCTAGCTGAACACGGTTCAGTCGGTTTTCACAAAACTTGGCAATATTATGGTAGAGGGCTATGCCAAACGATGAAGACGCAAAGTCAAAGGGTGGCACTATACTATAGCACTCAATTGAAAATGCTAACTTTGAACAGGGTATGTGCCTGGAAGAGCTCTCAGATCCTCTGGATCTGGTCTCTTAGATGTTCCAAAGGCTATACCAAAAACTAAAAGACAAGGAGAAGCAGCATTCAGTTATTATGGTCCTAAAATGTGGAACAGCCTGGCTGTGAACCTACGACTTTCTGAATCCATGGACAGTATTAACACATTTCTTGCTAGCCATTTCGGGCAGAGCTAGCCTTGTGGTGCTAAGGGTGATGCATTGAACGAACCTTTTCTGAGGCCCACAGTAAATGTTCTCTTATAGCGAGAATCACACAGCATACCTCAAAGGAAAGCTCAACTTGTACACTCCATTCTGGAGATATTTATCTTTATGTAACACCTGCTTTTGTAGTAACGTACTCTTCTTGAACAGAAAGCCTAATTAGGAGCGGTTTTATGTCAGACGCTGTGTATTGTTCCAACTCGGCTAGCCGAGTGCGCCGAGGGACGGTGGTGTTGCTGTATTTTCCTCCGAGGTGGAAAGACTGTTGTGTCTGTTAGTGTTGCTGCCCGCCTGCCCACCTCCCGTAACACAACAGCACATTTGCATTGTTCCATCTGACCGGCGTTAAAGAAAATAAAGAAATAACCGCTCGCCGAGGGACGATACAATCCGTGATAGTTTTTTTGTTTGAGTATGAACAAAAAAGGAGACAGAAATCTGACCGACAGACACTCACACACAAGACCCCTCCCCTCCCTCCGCTCAAACAAACAGGAGGGAGCCCTCCCCTCCCTGAAACAAAGAGAGAGAAATAAGATGAGAGGTGCACCGAGCCGATCGGCTTGTTATGCAGCGATTCTGTTGACCTGAGTTGCATGGGAGTCTCCGAGCCGCCATTACGTGACAATACGCCAACCCCCTCCCGTCCTGTTTTCAGGAAGGGAGGGGGAGAGGCATTTTTTTCTTTCTTTTTTTAATCTGTGAAGCACATTGGGTTGCACTTGCTGTATGAAATGTGCTATATAAATAAAGTTTTGATTGATTGATTGATTGATTGTACAGAGCCATAGACATGTTTATCCAAAGGGAAATATGGACTTCTTCTACAAATAATAAAGTGCCACCTTCATGTTTTTAATCTAGTGCGCTGATGCACCCCCCCAGAAACAAGATAAATGGAGGTTTCTCACATTATAGGCATGCTGCAAAGTGGGAGTAGGCTACATCATTTATTTTGATATTCCCTGCTGTCATTGCATGTTGACTCCTAGCATACACGTAGCCTAGGAAGCATTGTATCACCATTAATACTAGTGGCGTTGTGGCACACGCGCGCCCGGCCGGTGAGAAGGTGAAATGGGCAGTAGCCGGCCACTGCACAGGTGGTCCCTAAAGGCCTTTAAGAAGCACCAGAGACACCTGTGCATGTTTCAGGTGAACTATATACTCCGGAGTAGTTCACCCGAAACATGACTGACTATATATATATATATATATATATATTATATACATAATTTGGGGACCCCCCAAAATAATTTGGCGACCCCCGTGAATTATACAATGACAAAAACAATAATAAGAAGAAAGAACCATCATCTAATTATTGGCTTATTGACCCCACAAAGTCTTCATGAGTGTGTAATTGATACAAATATTGAAAAAGATTGAAAATAAGTAATTTCTCAGGTGAACTACTCCTACAGTATAAGTACTCCTACAGTATAAGTATAAGTACAGTAAAAGTACAGTACAAGTACTCCTACAGTATAAGTATAAGTACAGTATAAGTACAGTAGACTACAGTGGAAGTGTCTCTGTAAGCGATGTATATTTCACCTCACCAGAAATAGCCTCTTCTCGTCACATTGGCGACAGCTAGTTTCGGGAGCTACAGTAACAGTATGACTAAATAAACACATCTGCCATCTGATTAGTCGTTGCACATTGTCACTTAAATCCAGCCGCTGCTTATGCGATAACGTCACGTTACACACTGGGAGGCAATAACTGGAGCCCTGATGGAATGCATTAAATTCAATGAGCGCCAGGTGTGGACAAGCCAATGAATAAACACTGCGGGCCTGTTAGGAAGATTATTTGCAATATATCTCTTACACATATCTCTTGTTTTTCGATGTGTTCACTGCTCATTGTATCATATTTTGAGGGATCTAAAGAGCACAGACTGGGCCATATATTCGCAGATGTTGACTGGCAACTGTCAATAGACAGTCAAGCGACGGCAGCTGGTGTTTTTATAGTGTTTTAAATAGGTTTTCATGTGGACAGAGATTCATGTTTTTTACGTGCTTGTGTAGACTGGAAAAAAGTAACACAGGAGAAATAACTCTGTTTTTAATACCTGTGGACATACTGTGGTATGAATAATATGTCAGTGGACCAATCGATACAAGCTTAAAGGACCACTTCACCACTTTTCAACTTCTCTTCCTATAATTGGTCCTAACTAATGTTCATGATAAAATACCACAATTTTTTTCCTACTCAGTCTGTGTCTCATAGGAAGGCTGTGGGCAGTTCAGAAACCCGTCCACCAGTGACATCATCGATGGTGAATCCAAGCTAATAGAAACGACAGGCTTTCTTTTCCTGAAAAGTTGCAATGCAAAAGTTGAAGCCATCGTTCTCACGATAATAAAAATCTAAATATATTTTAAAACAAATCTTGTTTAAAAAAAAATCTGCCTAATGATGATGTCACTGGTGGACGGGTATCCGAACTGCCCAAAGCCCTCCTATGAGACACAGACTGAGTAGGAAAAAATGGTGGTGTTTTATCATGAACATTAGTGAGGACAAATTATATGAAGAGATGTTGAAAAGTGGTGAAGTGGTCCTTTAAGCAGTATTCTTCCCAATAGGGATAATACGCCAGCTGACCTATCAGGATAAGCTACAGTACAGAGCCTCTCGCGGTTGAAGGAACTCATCATGTCAAACCCACATACAAAGAAGCAAAAACCCAAGGTAGAAGCAGCCACCTTCGACAGGAATTGCAGATCTACAAGCTCGTGGTGTGATGTGAGCTTGTAGATCGGCTATTTTCGGTGCACGAACACGATTGTACAACGGAATATATAAATCAGGAATGATTGGTGAGGCCCTATGTGTTCTCAATCAACTAGCCCACCTCGGCCAAGTGAAATCACAACCAATTTGTTCACCAGTGCAGTTCCTCGTTGACAGTAAACGTTAATCTAATAATTTAATTAAAGTGTTGGTCAAACGCTATTTCATCTTTGTCTTTGTGAATGAATAAGTCGATCCGTATGAGATAAACAAACTATCGCCTGGCATTAGTCGTCGTCGACGTTGACAGCCTGTGTGATAATCTATACAATATGATGCGTGCAGCACGCCTAGAATATGAGTGTAGAGTACTGTATGTACAGTACAAACCCCCGAGACCCGGGGCTGCAACACCCAAGCATGTGCGTCGAGTGGATACAGAGATTTCTGTCAAACTGACATCAGGTGGGTGCGAATGGGCAGCATCACACCTGACCCCCTGACCCTAAACACTGGAGCACCTCAGGGATGCGTGCTGAGCCCTCTCCCCTATACTCCCCTGTACACGTATGGCTGCACATCCATGTACACACCACTCCCTGTCTGTATAGCTGAGCTCAAGGTGTATATGCTTGGCCATGACAGCACAACCTTAACCCATTATGTTATGCTTTAGCTATTGAAAAATAGCAGATCTACAAGCTCATAGCGCGCCACTGCTATTTTTGAAAAGTCGAAGAACGACTGACATAGAAACATAGCTTTTTCAGAAAACCGTCAGGATGTAGAAGACATTTTTAGAATCTGATCTCAGGTCAACATGTGTTAACTAACTGTTTATAAGTATATTAATGCACAGTATACATCTGCTGCTATGCTCACGCACCCTATTTATATCTTATCTCAGGCACCATGTAAATACAGTATGTACAGTATTGCCCCCTCCACTCTTCTTCTTCCCTTTCTCTTACTTCTAGGAAACAACGATGCGATGGGAGAACGATGCACAAACACTAATTTCACCCACTTCTGAAAACCTGTGATGTGACAATAAAGCGGATTCTGAACTATATTGTGTTCAGTATTTTCAGCCTGCTGCCTCTACAGTACATGCTGCAGTGAATAAAAACAGATTACACCTGTGTGACCTGCCTTTTCTGTACTCTCAGTCTGTTCACTCCGTGTCTTATTGGCGGGCTATGGGCAGTTCAGAAACCCGCATAGAGATCTGAGATAGATAGATAGATCTGAGCTTTCCACAGGCCTCCTCTGAGACACAGAGCGAGTAGACATAAAACGTTTATTACAGCGAGATGACGTCTTCGGTTAATTTACCATAAACAAACATTAAAGTCCATAGACTTGACTGGCACAAATGATATCATAATTTACCTTAAACAAACATTAAAAGTCCATAGACTTGGCTGGCCTATGACATCATTTCGGAAAGCCATGCCATGTTAGCACCCCTCCAAAAGCGGCATTTAAACCTATGAAGATACCGTGTAGGCTGGAAATGGGCGATGTGGTCCTTTAAGAAAGTGAAGGAACATGTTGCATTGCTTTCTTATTGGCTGCCTTTCTCACAACGCTGCTCGCCTGAAGCTAAGGGTCACAACGTAGGACAGTAAATCAAGCATAACATAACAAGGTGCAAAGAATTGCAACTGAGGGGCATGTTAGCGCTGCGAATCAGTGCTGAGGAATCCATAATGTTCACTCCCGAAGGGCCGATTCATACTCCTATTTTACAGCTGTTTCGGCGCTGTAGTGCCGAAATGATTTCGGCTCGTCAGAAATTTTCAGTAGCACCGAAGAGCCGACTTTAGGATGGTACCCGCCCCCCCGAACCTCAAATGACGTCACATTGTAGGCTCTACAGAGCCAAACCGACTTTTATTCGGCTCTAAAATAGGAGTATGAATCGGCCCTAACCCGCTTGAGGAATCCATAATGTTCACTCCCTAACCCGCTTGAGGAATCCATAATGTTCACTCCCTAACCCGCTTGAGGAATCCATAATGTTCACTCCCTAACCCGCTTGAGGAATCCATAATGTTCACTCCCTAACCCGCTTGAGGAATCCATAATGTTCACTCCCTAACCCGCTTGAGGAATCCATAATGTTCACTCCCTAACCCGCTTGAGGAATCCATAATGTTCACTCCCTAACCCGCTTGAGGAATCCATAATGTTCACTCCCTAACCCGCTTGAGGAATCCATAATGTTCACTCCCTAACCCGCTTGAGGAATCCATAATGTTCACTCCCTAACCCGCTTGAGGAATCCATAATGTTCACTCCCTAACCCGCTTGAGGAATCCATAATGTTCACTCCCTAACCCGCTTGAGGAATCCATAATGTTCACTCCCTAACCCGCTTGAGTGGTGTTGCATATCGGTGCTGTTGGGCACAAAACCATTTCAACTTTTTCTTGTGGGTGTGTGAAAATGACTGGTGCCATGCGGAAATATTTTCACAATTTGTGAAACATTTTGAAAGCGGTTCAGTGGGGACGCACACGCAGAGTAGACACACCAACGGACCGACATGCGGAAACAACGGTCGGACATGCGGTCGGACATGCACTGCCCCCGTGCTTGTGGTTAGGGTTAGGTTAGGGTTTGAGGTAGGTTGTCGGTCTAATGACCAATGGTATGTCTAAACTATGGCCTGTCTGTGCCTGGGTTTTATAAATAATGAACCAATGAATAGCATTAATAAGAGCTTGTGACTAAATGATAATTGCATTGGATCCATCCACGGGTTATTTTTTTCCAGAAAAGTAATGCTTTTAGATACATGCAAGCAGTGTTGATTTCATCGACTAAAACTATGGGGTTCCAGACCCCCAAGAACCGGGCCGGTTCCGGTGTGCCGCCCCGCGTCCGAAATGGTTGAGAAATGACAGTTACAGTGTGGCAGTCCCTCTACTGTACCCTCTACTGTACTGTACTGTCACTGTACTATACTGGCACACCCGAAAGCATCATATATACAGTTAATATGTGCGTGTGTGTTTGTTGTTAGGTTGCGCACAGGTGGTGAAAAACAACCATGTTGTTTTCGTGCTCATACCCAGCCACCCAGCCACCCAGCTACCCAGCTACCCAGCTACCCAGCCACCCACACACATAGCTCCGTAAGGGAGTGGTTGCACCACTCAAAAATGATCCCAAAGAAGGCTATGACTAAAACTAAATAAAAAATGGCTGTCAAAATCAACACTACATACAAGGTTTTCCGGCCGACATCAACAATATGTATGCAGGACACCAACGTTTATGCCGGTCTGTATGCTGTGCCATCCTCCAGCGGCTGCGTGGTGTGTGTTGACTGACTCACTTGAGCACCTCGTTGGAGTTGCTGGGACCGGAGCCCTTCTTGTCTGGCGGGCCGTGGCAGCTGGACTTCAGCAGGGTGTGTGGCCCCCGGTCCAGCATCATGGTGGACGTGGCTGAGGCAATGACGGCCACCGCGTCACGTACCCTGGCCTCGATGCCGTAGTCCCATTCGTCATACGACACCGAAATAAGCCCTGGGAGAGGAAAGGGAGAGGGAGAGGAAAGATAGAGAAATTGAAAAAGGGGAGAGGGGCAAGAGATACTTATCAACTAAAGAGGCAGAGAGAGTACAATGGAAAAAACAGCCCGAGGGGGGAAAAGACATAGAAATTGAAAGCATATCGTGCGGGAGGTTAGAAACTGGGAAAAACACGGACAAGCGAGATTAAGAGAACGGGATGCATGGGAGTTCCATTCTGAAGTGGCAAACGAATGAATGGAAGCATATTGGTGCTGCCTTGCAGAAACCATGTATATTTGAACTTTTAGTTTTTTTTTTGTAAATGAATGCCCTACTTCGTTGCACAAAAGTCACATAAAATTGGCAAATGTCTAAATAATAACTACATTGGATCTATGGGCATACAGGTTATTTTTCCATTCCCTGAAATTCCCTGGTTTTGGACATACAAGCTTTCCACCTGACAGCGACGATATTAATGCTGCACGATATTAGAAAAGAATGCGATATTCGATAACGTTGTTGAATACCTCGATAACGATGTGACTCCACGATAAGTACCAGAAAACTGCAGTATATCGTTCTCATGCGTTTTGCTTCAGGTAAAGTTTAAAAAACTAAAGACATATAAATTAAAAATGTAAAACAAATATCTAGCCTAACAAAAGCGGCAATATAATGCCTCTGAACTTTGACTCAGTTGCATTATTGCACATAGCCTGAATGCAATAATAATACTAGGCCTGCTGCCATTCAGGGTGGAAAAGAAAATGATCCTTTTGGATTTGGGGAGAAGTAGTTTCATGAGAGGCTACTGGGAAGTACTTGATATATAAACTGAAAACGTTCAGTTGAGAGAGGGGCAGGGAGGAGCAGCTGTAGGTGCTCAACTTGATTTATACTTTGATCTCCACTCCACGGTGCTCAATCTGGCCAATAGACATAATAATATGCCACTCAATAAATGCCGCCTCTCGCAATATGTATACCTCACATGACGATGCCTCCATGAAGGTACATTTTCTATATATTTTGCAGCCGTAGACAATACAATAACTTGGTGCTTGCGTATGGAAAACCACATGGAGAGCTATTTTCAGAAGATTAGCCATTTTTAAATGACGGCCACTGACACTGGAGCTTTTTGTGTCCCACAATTCAACACAACAAGATCCACAAAGGAAAAAGCTTGCCAGGGCAGCCTCACATTGACGTCATCACAAGTTCACAACACCACACATCTAATAGAACCCTGAGGCCTTGACGTCATTTTGGGGCTCTCGCAATGACAGCTTCTCAATTTGATGCTCCTATCCAGAGGGGCCTAAAACGTGGAGGGCTGGAGGAACCGGAGTTGTTTTCTGAACCTGTGCACACGATCATGTAACTATGAAGAACACATTTTGTCAAACCACAACAGGGTATAGTAAGTGGCCTTGGCCGTCGTTGGAAACTTGCAAGTCCAAAACCATTACTTTTTTTTTGTAATCAAGTAAATTATTTGGATCTGAGATGTAGTGGTAAAAGTAAAAATACTGGAAATTGAAAATACTCAAGTAAAGTACAAATACCTCAAAAGTGTACTTAACACTTTTATTGTGGCTAGCTGCATGTGTACATAGCTAAATGGCAGTAGCAATAGTTCAGCACAGGCTAAGACAGATTTGTTCTATTTTTTTTAGAAAGAGAGTTGTAAGATTAAGAGAAAAAAAGAAGAAAAGAAAAGGTCCAGACCCACAGGATCGTACCCAGGGTGCCGGCCCGATTCCGGCAAGCCACCCCGCGTCCGAAACGGTTGAGAAATGTTGTTACCGGGTCCCTGTACTGTACTGTACTGTACTGTACTGTACTGTACTGTACTGTACTGTACTGTACTGGCACACCCGAAATCACCATATATACAGTTAATATGTGCTTGTGTGTTTGTGTGTGTGTTAGGTTGCGCACAGGTGGTGAAAAACAACCATGCTGTTTTCGTGCTCAGACGCACCCAGCCACCCACCCACCCACCCACCCACACACCCACACCCACCCACACACACACATAGCTCCGTAAGGGAGTGGTTGCACCACTCAAAAATCACTAGAAGTGAAAGCCCTACCTGTGGGGAAGACAGCAGGGACGTGCTCCGCGTCTCCCGCCACCAGCGAGGGAACGATCCAGGTGAAGGCGTAGCCGGTCAGGCCCACGGAATGGGCCACCTCGAAGATGGTGGCGGCCTCCTCCTTGGTGCAGTACAGCAGGATGACGGGACTCTGCAGCTTCTTCATCTGGTTCTGGATGGACTTGGAGTCTCCGTCGTCCATGGACATGTCCAGCAGGAGCACCTCCTCCAGCTCCCAGCCCACGAAGCTGTTCTCGACGGTGCTACGGATCTGGAGTGCAGGGACGTGCAGAGAGTGTTAGAGGGGCAGGGGCTGAAATCCCGTAAGAGGGCACTTTTGGAAAAAATAAGCGAAAATAGCAGATCTACAAGCTCACAACGCGTCGCGCTGCGACGCGTTGAGAGCTTGTAGATCAGCTATTTTCGGGGCGCAACCCAGCACTCTTTAGGCTAGTGTAGATGCGGTTGTACAACATGGATTTCAAAACAAATTTGTTCAACGCAAAATACTGCGTTCAAGTTCAGGAGACTTCGGGAAAAAAGCAATTCTCCTGAATGCTGCCTTCCGGCATGGCATGGAAAGGAGTGGCATTTGCATTCTTTCACCGTAGTAAATGCTGCATTCGTGGTCTGGAAAGGGCAGTTGTTTTACAGACGGGTAAATGGGCAGGGGCTGAAGCCCCCTTTGATGTCTATGTGTGCACGTCCCTGCTGGAGTGGATTGGAGAAAACATATCGTGGGAGGTTAGAAACTGGCAAAGAAAAAACTGACAAGCGAGATGAATTGAACGGGTGCATGGATGGGAGTTCCATTCTGAAGTAGATTTGACATGAATGGAAGCACAATGGTGACAAGCTTTAATTAATTGTGCTCATGAGAAATGTACTTTTATTGTACAGTGTTGTGACTGTTTTTCTTTTTGGTTTCCAATATTTTTTACTTTTGCTTTGTTATTTGTGTTTTTCTGTTTTTATTTCAATTTATTCTATTGGTTATCACTCATTTCTATTTTCATTATTCCTAAATATGTTTGTGTCCAAATGACCAAAAGATTCACTTTTATGTTGTTCAAAAGTTAACAAAAAGCAGGTTCACTTTGCTGGCAAACAACATCTTGGACCGAGAACGATAGTGTGATTTTAAGTGAACGGTGCACCCAAAATAAAACAAATTACGGGGGAAGGACTATTTTTAGTAAAACTATCAGTGGAGAAAGCAGAGCCAAAACTTCATGCATTCTCACTCCTGGTCTGATCAGAGTTACTGGACTTGTGTGAAGATGGGGAGTCAGGGGGAGTTCAGAATTCAGAATTTCAACAAAAGACAGTGGGGCAGTATTATGCGTGTCTTAAGTACCAGGTCTTATGACTTAACTTGAGACCTGGAGGCGTGGTCAATGCTGTTTGGCCACTCAGAATAGCCAAATGGCATTGATCACGCCTCCAGGTCTTAAGTTGAGTAATAAGACCTGGTACTTAAGACACGCATAATACTGCCCCAGTGGTGTCTAAAAGTTTTATTGACAGGAGAGAGGCAGAGGTGAAGGAGGTGAAATCAGGAGGGTCACTGCGGGCAGGCCATCAAGGCCACTGTGGCCTTCCTCTCAGTGCATTCACCGGGAAGCCACTGTGTACACCTTAGATTGTAGCGGTGGCCATTCAAAAATAGCAGATGCAAAAGCTATGTACAAATAGCGATGTCACGATTACAAATTTAAGTTGACGATTAATTTTCACACAGATAATTGTGATTAACGATTTAATTGTGGGTTTTTTGCAATGGACATTGGAACGTTTAACGATTTGTTATTTCTGTTTGCCTTTTAGGCTTCGTAATCGCAAATTGCACAGGGCAGATATGAAAATTACTTAAATATGCAAAGAAATCACTGACACATTTAATAATTTGTAATATTTGTTTTACTTCCAAAACACGTCACAACTGACATGTAAGCGTGAAGATCTGCTATTTCCGCTATTATTGAAAATGTAGGCAGAAATGTACGGGCATCGAAACGATTAACGATTAGAAATAAAATAAGGGGGCACGGTGGCACAGTCGGTAGTGCTGTCGCCTCACAGCTAGAAGGTCCTGGGGACGCTGTGGGCGCTAGGGGCGTGTTCTCTCCTCCGCGTCATCAGTGCCCATACCTGAGGCGGGGTTGGCGAAAGGGCCTTTCTGTGTGGAGTTTGCATGTTCTCCCCGTGTCTCCTAGGGTAGGTGCCCTCACAAAAAACATGCAGTAATCCTGGTCTCTAAAACTACCTCCCCCTGGCCAGCCGGGGCGCCTGATGGAGGGGAAAGGAACTGGTCGGAATAACGTGTTCCTTCCACACGCTACGTCCGTCCGGGGAAACTCTCCCCTGTCAGGTGAAAAGAAGCAGCTTGGACTCCTCATGCATAGAAGGGGGCATGAGGTCAGTCCGCTGCCCCCCCCAGGTTGGCAGAGGAAGTAGCGCCCAGGATTACATTAGATAATTGGCACTGGGTGAAAAAAACGGGTTGCAAAATCGTGGGATAATTATTTTATTTTTTTTAAGTCAACAGCACAGAGCCCAGGCAGAGTGTATAGGTCTACAGCACTGTTTCCCAAACAGTGGGGCGGGACCCATTTGTGGGTCGTGGATCCATTTATTTGGGTCGCGACTCGCGAGTGAATATCCCTTTGTTTTTCTTTGTTTCCTAAATGTTATTTTGCTATTGTTATTTTTAAATATTGAAAACAAATTCAAGCATTTTTTGAAAAGAATTTCAAATAAAAATAATCACAGAAATCTCCTAAATTAAAAACAAAATTATTAAGAAGTAGTGAAAATAGCCACTCTACAAGCTCACAATGCGACGCGTTGTGAGCTTGTAGATCTGCTATTCTCCCTAGTTTGGGTCCTGGGGAGACAAATTTCTCTTTTGGGTCTCAAGCTAAAACAGGGGTTCTCAACGTTTTTGGCTGGGGACCCCCGGAAATGCTTTGGCCATGTCTCGCGGCCCCCGCCCTGCCCCCCTCCCCACCACAAAATACAAAATGACTGCAAAGAAAACCTTAATAATAGAGAAAATATATCATAAACTAGAAAAAGTGCCCTTCTGGGCACAGGTCTCCACCAGGAGGATAGGAGTGTGTGTGATGTTTGGCAAAATGTTTAGGAGTAATATAATCATGTTTTGTGTGTGTGTGTGTGTGTGTGTGTGTGTGTGTGTGTGTGTGTGTGTGTGTGTGTGTGTGTGTGTGTGTGTGTGTGTGTGTGTGAGAGAGACACAGCTTGGCCTGTTGTAGCACCACCATGAGGCTGATTTGAAAACTGTCAAGTGGCATTTTTTCCTCAGCCTAGTGGGAATATGCATGCACAGTTTCACCGAAATCGGACGCTGCGTTGAGTAGTTGTGGCGATTTGTACGAAACGGGTACCAAGCGGGCTACTCCTGAAAAGTTTAGAAGCCAATCGTAGGCAATGAAGGTGGATTACATGACTATGGAGAGCATGTGTACCGATTTGCGTGAAAGTTGGATAACATCTGAAGGAGTAATATTAGAAAATGTGTTTTACATATGTCGGCCTCCTGGTGGCACTATAAAGAGCAGATGTGAAAAATTCCAGGCAAAGGTTTTTCCTTGGCCTCTAGGGAGTTGGCATACAATGTAATCCACAAATCCGTGCAGTTGGAGGTAAAAACACTTTTCGGCCAGTTATAGCGCCACCATGAGGCTGAGTTGAAAATGTTCACGTGGCATTTCTTCCTCGGCCTAGTGGGAATGTGCGTGCGCAATTTCACGGAAATCACACGATGTGTTCATGATTTGCAGCATTTTGTTTGAAACTGAACACTCCTGCGAACTTTGGAAGCCAATCTTAGCCAATCAGGATGGAGTCTGAGAAATCTGAAAGACCCATTTGGTTGAATGACTCTAGAGAGACTGTGTACCAATTTGCGTGATGTTTGGACAAAATCTGTAGGTGTACTGTCCAAAAACTTGTTTTGCACAAAGCGGCCTCCTGGTGGCGCTATAACAGGCCGTTCTGGAAATTTTGGGGCAGAGGTTCATCGTTGGCATCCAGGGAGTGTGTGTGCAAAATGTGGCACCGGGTTAACAGTGCCGGAGATTAGCTGTTCACAGACGGACACACGGACGGACGGACGGACGGACGGACGGACACACGGACGGACGGACGGAGTGCAAAACATACTCTCTCCCCATGCCTTCGGCCTGGTGGAGACAATGAATACTTAAACCATCATTAAGGAAATGCATGCACCACATACTATGTCAACTCTTAATTTCCATTTTCCAGCCATTCAGTTGCAAAAAAATAAATAATAATACGTTGTTTTTAAATAATTTACAGTACCTTGTTTACAAAGTCCTGGTATCCGGGGTAGTATGTTGTGACGATAGAAAAGATGTACCAGTCATACTCCTCCATGATGTTCAGCATCACTGATGCCTGCTGCTCGATGGATGGACCAAACTGGAAAAACATGGAGTGGTCGTCCTGGAAAACAGAGACAGAAGATTAATTTAAGCCCATACTGTATAGGCAGTTAGGCAGACAAGGTGGTAACACAACACAGCATTTCATAACTTTCATTTTGAAAAAGTTATAAGCTAGCACACGATTCATCAACAGTTAACACCTTAGTAGCCCGGAACTATTTAATCCATTTCATCCATGTGCCCATCATTTATAGCGCACAGACCACTTTTACCGGCGCACCGGAAGCTGGTGTGCATGTCTGTGTAGCAGCTAACAATAGCCACACCACTCTAGAGTCGATCGACAACAACGGGAGGTAATACTAAATCTATCGCGACTAGCGACTGGACCACGGACGGCTGTCAAACACAGGATCTTTTTTCAGAATTAGACGGGATGATTTAGATCGGGAGTTATGATCGTTTTAAGATTTTCGTCAGCTAAACAGGCAGGGGACATTTTCGATGACGTGTCACTTTTTGACACTGGGTGACACTCGGCTCTAGAGCGATGTGAACGGTTTTGATATCATTAATCTCCGTCCTATTTATCAATCTCCGGCTTGGGCACTTGACCATGACCTTGAACTTGACGGAGAACTCCGCCCCGGGCCTCCAAGGTGTTAAGAGCTGTTTTAGGTACCAGATGATCGGAGATCTCTGCCTTTTTAAATGTTTTTTTATCCCACGATTTTGTAACCCATTTTTTCACCCAGTGTCAATATCTAATGTAATCCTGGGCGCTACACTTCCTCTGCCAACCTGGGGGGGCAGCGGACTGACCTCATGCTTCCTTCTATGCATGAGGAGTCCAAGCTGCTTCTTTTTTTCCCAGCCGGACTAGGCGCGTGGAAGGAACACGTTATTCCGATCAGTTCCTTTCCCCTCCATCAGGCGCCCCGGCTTGCCAGGGGGAGACCAGGATTACTGCATGTTTTTGTGAGGGTACCTACCCTAGGGGACACGGGGAGAACATGCAAACTCCACACAGAAAGGCCCTTTCGCCAACCCCACCTCGGGTATGGGCGCTGATGAATGAATCCACCAGCTGTTTAAAAACCAGGAAGAGACGCCTGTGCTTACGCCCTCTGTGTGAACACCAACACGATGATCTGAATGGCTGATCA
Source organism: Electrona antarctica (assembly GCF_951216825.1). NCBI lineage: Eukaryota > Metazoa > Chordata > Actinopteri > Myctophiformes > Myctophidae > Electrona > Electrona antarctica. The sequence goes on from NC_136809.1 coordinate 48,027,158, forward strand.
CCCCACAGCGATGATTTGATTGCTAAGCAAAGTACATATTGAGGATAGAAGTGAGGGCAGAAAAGTGAAGACGCCAAAAGTGATTGGCCAGAATGACATTTTGTGATGATTTGTTTGGTGGAGCACGGAATGTTTTTTTAATGTGTGATTAAAAAAAATCTAATCATTTCCATAAAAATAAAAATAGTAAAAATATAGCCAAGCTCACAAAACGTAGCAAAAGATTGGGTCCCAGGGAGACATGATGTCTCTCTTTAGGGTCTGGAGCTAATACGGAGAACCACAGATCTATTTCATACAGTTGTTAAATGGTAAATGGTGCATTTATATAGCGCCTTTATCCAAGGCACTTTACATAGATTGTGCATCAATTCACCCATTCACACACACATTCATACTGTACACCGATGGCGGCGGAAACCATGCAAGGCACCAACCAGCACATCAGAAGCAATTTGGGGTTCAGTGTCTTGCTCAAGGACACTTTGACACTAACTCTGGGGGAGCCCGGGTTCGAACTGGCAACCTTGCAGTTACCATCCAGCCACTCTACCCCTGAGCCACCGCCACTGCCGTTGTTGTGACCAAAACCAGTTGGAGATCACAGGAAATATACAGTATTTGAGTTATGAACACTGCAGGAAAGACGAGATTAATTAGCTTTGCAAATGTATTTTGTCTGCTAAATATTCTGAATAATAAATCATGTTGCCTCAAAATGTTATGACTAAAATAAGTAGGCCTGTTGAAATGGACCTGTTGCACATCCAAAGCAGGTCACCAAAAGCAGTAAAAGCAACAGCCGTAATGGCTGTTGACAAACCCATTTCACAACATTCACATTTTTACACATTTTATGATGACTCACAAATACAGCCACAGAACAAGACTCTATTCATACAGTGAGTGACTACATTATGGGCTAGGAACAGGAAGGTGCATGCCCCCAGCATAGCAGTGGTCCGGGGACCACCAGTGGTCCTTGAGGGGGTTCCAGGTGCTCCCCAGCCAATATAAATATATATATGGGGGAAAAAAAGTTCTTTACATTTAGAAAATCTTTTAAAATAATAATTAGAAAAAAACGTGGGAAATATTTGGGAGAGCTGTGAACTTAGAAAAACATAACATACTGCTGGGAACACGACCCAAAAGCTTACAAAGTGCGGATCTGTATCTGTCCTACCCAGGTTGGATAGATGGCTGGACAAAGTGGAAGACATGTATGTGATGGAGAAGGTGACCTATAAAATCAATGGAAAGGAAAAGTTATTTGAAAAAAGATGGGCCCTCTATCTTTTAAATAAGTAACTTACTTTTCCTGTTTTTTGTTCTTTTTTTGTTTAGACCTAAGTATTCAGTAACACAAACAAACAAATGAGAAATAAAAAGGAAATGGAAGAACTACAAACATCACAAAACAAAGCCTAACAAAGCCTACCCCTCCCCCCCCCCACACACCATTAATGTCCTTATTTATTTATTTTTATTTCCTATGACTGTATATTTTTTCTGTATATTTTGTATTAAATGTACCTTACCCTTATAGGTCTACAGAAAAATGTTTAGTCTAACATGAGCCTACCCTCTTCTTTTTTCTCTTTCTTTTTTGTTGTGTTTTTTTGTGTTGAAATAGGTGAAGGGATGTAGTTGTCTGTATGTAAAAAAAAATATCACACTTGTGTGAAGTGAGTGGTGCCTTTGATGAGTTGATCTGCTACACTCACCATCACTCACAACTGCATAAAAAATGGAAACTAAACAAGAGTCGGTGCACTCGAAGAATATACACTGTAATGTAGACTATCTGTTCTATTTCCAGAGCTGAGCCCGTCGGTGTCCACCAAAAAGACGTCCAAGTAAACTACAGGAATGTAAGTCAAGGTAAGCGATTACATGCTGCCGCGCAGTGCCTGGAGTCTGGAGCCAGTGCCAACAAATGCACGAAAAAAGGCCACGAAGACAACGTGATTTTCCCCCCCGTGAACCGGAATGTAAGTCAAGTTATAGGTTAATGTAAGTCCACTCAATTCAAAGCGCTTTATTGGCATGAGAAAACATACATTTACATTGCAAAAGCAAAACGTGGAACAATAGCCTACAATCAAAACAAAATGTATGTACAATTGAAAGTCAGAATGTCCAATAAATCACTTTCTATGTACCGAGATCACTCGATGCGGCTGGTGCAGGAATATACAACATGATTAGTATTTAGGGTGATTGTGTTCCATTTGGTATCCTTTTTCTATTACAGCAGCTCATGAATCTTGCTGATGTGTTTGCACATTGTTGAGGGGCGCCAGCCCCTCCTTTTCCCAGCTTTCCGAGTTTGTGTAAACACAACATTGGCTTGTAATTTTGACCCCATAGTGATGATTTGATTGGCTGAGCAAAGTATACATATTGACAATAAAAGAGAGGGCGCAAATTGTGATTGGCCAGAATGAGATGATGTATGATGATGTATGATACAGTGGATACAGTACAAAAAAAAGGAAAACATTCAGAATATTCTTCTCTCGCCTGGTATCATTGAGGGTGCGCTAGGACGTCTACACACGTCCAATGCATGCATGTGGCCACGTCCTACGGACGGATTGTGTTAAGGAGCTTTGTGTGTCCGTGGGTGGGTGGCTGGCAGGCTGGGCCTGTCCGAGCATGAAAATAGCGTTTGGTTGGTTTTCACAACCAAGCAAGTGTCACTATTGCGCAGTGTCACACACACGCGCACACACACACACACACACACACACACACACACACACACACACACACACACACACACACACACACACACACACACACACACACACACACTGTATATATGATGATTTCGGGTGTGACACTACAGTATAGTGACAGTACAGTACAGTAGAGGGACCCCCTGGGGACCCCCACACGGTAATTGTCATTTCTCAACCGTTTTGGACGCGGGACGGCTCGCCGGAACCGGCCCGATCCCCTGGGCGTGTTCCTGTCTGGAAGTTTCGAGGACCCTCCGGGGCGCACATGGAGTTGCACCACTTACTTCACACAGGTGTGATTTTATTTATTTTTTAACGGATATTTCGGGGGCTTTTTTGCCTTTGACAGATGAACAGTAATCAGACCCATATACAGTATGGGAATGTAAATATATGGCCATATAATTTCCCGTTGGTTCGTTCATCACATAGATCTGCATATATGGAGCCGGCCAGCAAATCTACATCTGACCTCAAACCTAAACATGTACCTCTGAGACCAAAAGGGGTCTCAGAGGTACAGACGCCCCCCACGTTGAGAACCAGTGCTTTTAGACCAATGACATCAAGTCCTTCGGCTTCCCTGATTGGCCGACGCAACACGCCGGCTTCACGAATTGGCCGTAGGCTTCATGTGACGTTTGTAGCGCTGTAGCGATATAAAAGGTAGCGTGTGGTGACAGAACTGCATTCTGGGACAGAGAGATAGAACTGCATTCTTGGACAGAGAAGCAAGAGAATTCTGACAATAGAATGATGCGCTGGACCGTCCACCTGAAAGGAGGAGTAAAGGTTTACAGCCGTGCAGCTGTGGTGATGCAGGACGAGCTGTACTGCTTTGTAGAAGACAGTGATCACATTGGTGTTCATGTCTTCAACACAGTATCTTTATGCTGGAGGAAGTTAACCCCAGTGACGTCTGGGAGAGGAAAACTTCACCTTGAGGTTCCATCCCGTCGCTATGGCCACACAGCTGTGCTGGTAGAAGTTACAGTCTTCATCTGGGGAGGCCACCGGGGTGACAATGTGGTTTATGCATTTGATGTGGACGCCCACAGATGGTTCAAACGCAGGGTTTCTGGGACTGTTCCAGAGGCGAGGTGGAGCCACTCAGCCTGTGTCTTAGGGAAGGCCATGTTTATCCATGGAGGATTCACCCAGATGCCTGGAGGCACTAATGACATGTACAAGTTGGACACCAGCACAATGGTCTGGACTTTAATTGACACCAGAGGAACTCCGCCACCTGCTTCACAAGGGCACTCAGCCACCATCATCGGGACAAAGATGTTTGTATTTGGGGGCCAGAGTATGGGTCAGTACTACAACAACATCAGAGTGTTTGACACAGAGACCAACCTTTGGGTGAACTCACGTTCTGCACAGCATCTTCCAGAAGAACGCTGTTTTCATTCAGCATTCACCTACAATGGAGAGCTGTACATATTTGGTGGTCACGAAAATAATGTCCAGGACCTCAATGATATGTGGAAATTCAGTCCAAAGACCTTCTCCTGGAAGAAGGTTGAGCCCAAGGGGAAAGGACCCTGTCCAATGTATAATATGTGCTGTTGCATGATGGGAGATCGGATCATCCTCTTTGCAGGAGACAAAGGATGCCACAACCCTACTGATGAGCTGTACATCTTAGACTTGAGTCCTACTCTTAAGACGTTATGCAAGCTAGCATATATTCAGTACGGTCTGGATCAGTCAGAACTTCCACACAACATCAGGTGGGAACTGGCAGCAGAGATGCCCACGAGTCTCGGAGCTCGAGTCCGAGTAGAGTCTGGAGTCTCTGGGGTTAAGTCCGAATCGAGTCTAGAGTCTTTGGGGGTTAAGTACAAGTCGAGTCTCGAGTCTTTAGCCACGAGTATGAGGCGAGTCTGGAGTCTCATTACAAAAAAGAAATCCTCTGGTTTTAATTAATTTAATTATTTATACGACATAGCCTATACTGAAATACAGTTGTGATGATCTACACATCCAACCCGAAATGAAAAATGCATTTCGTACATACACTTTTCATACATTTAGGCTCCTTGCGTCTATCAAATAATCAAATCAATTGCGTACTGCTGTGCATAACAAGGACACTCAACCACTTCCAGTTTCAGGAGGAAAGGCACAACGTATACTCACGTTGGCTTAAAGTTCCAACCTTCTCATGGTTCCATTTCCAGGACAGTTGTGAATGGCCTAAAAGTGAACCTTTTTGCATTATCCATCTTATTCATGCAATGGTCCAAAACAGAACTACAGCTATATTGTCGTGACAAGTGACAACATAGGCTATTAAATATCTAATACTGTAAGTTCACGGTTTACATCAATCAGCCTCTGAAACCCATTGTGAAACGTGCCTCGGCCACCCCCCAAAAATAAACAGACACACAAGCTGTCGACACCTCGTTTCATGGCGTGTTGACAGCTTGCAGATCTGCTCTTTTGGGCACATAACCAATGATGCGTGACGCGCAACGGAGCATACGGTATAAGCTACAACTAAGCATTTTTGCAACCAATGTACGTGGGCATGGTGGGCAATATGGAACTTGACGTTAATGCAGTGAACATTAATTACGTAGTGTTTAACGAGGTCAGCAGCCGCAGCGCACACGAAACACAAACACCCTATGGTTCAGAAACGTTAAATGACGTTGGATAGCTGATGCGGAGCCAAACACATTTGTTTACTTTCGCCGTTTTCATATTTAAATGTTATGATGAAAGCTCCACCGTGCATCAGTTTGTGCTCGCCTCGCCACTGTGGGTATGAAATCAGCTGAGCTCCGCACACCTGAGGTTGATTTGCGCAATTGCGCTGCGGGAAGGGAAAGGAATGGGATTGGATTTTTTTTCCGGGGCATTTCATTCATTAATGTAGGTCCAAAAATACGTTAATGACTCGTCAATACTGCACTAGTGATTGAGAGTCATTGAGCTCGAGGCCAAGTCGAGTCTGGAGTCTTTAAGGGGCGGGTCCGAGTCAAGTATAGAGTCCCATTTGTGGCGACTCGAGTAAGGAGTATTTCAACTCGAGTCACCATCTCTGACTGGCAGCCATGCCAACCAACATTAACACAACAACAACTAAGACGACAACAACAATATAAAAGCATGCCTTCGATAAAGAGGTAAAATAAAAATCACACCGTGTGAAGTGAGGGGCGCTCCTATCATCTTACAACATCGAGGAGGGAATTCTAACTCATGTTGCTATGATTAGGTGATGTAACGATGATGTAAAAAATCACACCCGTGTGAACTGAGTGGTGTAAGGTCTGTCTGACGTAATGAAATCATGTCTGACGTAATGAAATCACACCCGGGTGTGATTTCATTATCTGTGTTTGTGCAGAGAAAATGAGCATGGTTGCTATGTTCACCCTGTTCACCCGGGTGTGATTTCATTACGTCATTACAACAGGGTGAACATAGCAACCATGCTCATTTTTTCTGCACAAAAAAGCCAGTTGTAGGAGTGGTTCACACCACTCAAAAAAACGGTGACAAAACAAACATTACATTCTCTTTATTGTTACTGGCGTTTTTCAAACAAACATTGAACTATAAACAAACATTAAACCTGTATATAGGACGGGCTAGCACCCCTCAAAAATCACACCTGTGTGAAGTGAGGGGCAATCTTATCATCGTACATACATCATCTCATTCCGGCCAATCAGAATTTGCGTCTTCAATGTTTGTGTTAAGCAATGTTTGTGTTTACATGAATACTCAAAAGTGTCCATTCGTTGTCAATGGGATTTAATGTTTGTGTAGGACAAAGTTTGTGCACACACACCAAAAGCTGGACATAGCAGGGGCTATTGCCCCTCAAAATTCACACCCATGTGAAGTGAGGGGCGCTAATATATTAAAGTCTAACTCATGTTGATTAAGTGATGTAATGGTGATGTAAAACAAACGGTGCAAACACAAACATTAAAAAACATTAACATATAAAGAGTCAATATGACATAAATGACAAATTATGACGTACATTTTCCCTTCATTGTCAATGCATTTACAAAACAAACATTGAACTAAAGACAAACATTAAACCTGTGTATAGAAATATACCAATTAATACAACAGCGTGTCCTAAGAAGTAACGTGCCTTTGATGAGTTGATCTGCTACACTCACCATCACTCACAACTGCATAAAAATGGAAACTAAACAAGAGTCGGTGCACTCGAAGAATATACACTGTAGTGTAGGCTATTTCGAGAGCTGAGGCTGTCGGTGTCCACTGAAAAGACGTCCAAGTAAACTACAGGAATGTAAGTCAAGGTAAGCGATTACATGCTGCCGCGCAGTGCCTGGAGTCTGGAGCCAGTGCCAACAAATGCACGAAAAAAGGCCACGAAGACAACTCTCCTTAGTACTGTCAGCTGCATTTGGCTCATGTCCTGAAGGTGTCTACCTACACACCAGAGCTGATGGCAAACTCTTCAACCTTGCAAGTCTGCGCTCTAAGACCAAGGTGACCAGTGTCCTCCTGAGGGAAATGCTTTTTGCTGATGATGCAGCACTAGCATCCCACACCGAGTCTGGACTCCAGGGGCTGATGGACAGGCTTTCATCTGCTTGTAAGGAGTTTGGTCTTACCATCAGTATAAAGAAGACCAATGTCATGGGACAAGATGTTGAAACTCCATTGACATCGAAAATCAGACTCTGGAATGTGTTAACACCTTCACGTACCTCGGATCTGCAATCTCCAGCGACCTTTCACTTGACACAGAACTAAATACCCGTCTTGCAAGAGCCGCCACAGTGATGGCCAGGCTGTCACAAAGAGTATGGTCAAACAACCACCTATCTACGCGCACAAAACTCCAGGTCTACCAAGCCTGCGTCGTCAGCACCCTGACGTATGGCAGCGAGGCCTGGACCACATACACCAGACATGAGAAACGCCTTAACAGCTTCCACCTGTGTTGTCTACGTCGCATCCTGGGAATCTCTTGGCAGGACAAAGTTCCCAACACAGAAGTCCTGGAACGTGCTCACTCCACCAGCATGTTCACCATGCTGAGCCAGCGCCGCCTCAGGTGGCTTGGCCATGTCCACAGGATGGACCCCAGCCGGCTCCCCAGGGCCGTCCTGTATGGAGAGCTGTCAACAGGCTCCAGACCTCTTGGTCGCCCACGCCTGCGCTTCAAGGACGTTTGCAAACGTGATATGAAGCAGGCAGGCATTGACCACAACAACTGGGAGGAAGCTGCAAAAGACTGACATTTGGAGGCAGACTGTCGCTGCAGGAACCCGCCGTGCCGAGGAGAGACACATCTCCTTGTTGCAGGCGAAGAGACAGAAGAGGAAACTGTGTGAAGCAGCCCCCACTCCTGTACCAGTCCCCTCTCGTTTTATCTGTGCAAACTGCGCTAAAGACTGTCACTCCGGAGCAGGGCTGTCCAGCCACAGCCGCCGCTGCAAAAAAACATGACCACTCAGGCGCAACCCATCGTCAACACTGACGGACGGATGCCTATGATGACTGCAACAATATCAGAGTGTTTGACACAGAGACCAACCACTGGATGAACACACCTTCTGCACTGCATCTTCCAGAAGAACGCTGTTGTCATTCAGCATTCACCTACAATGGAGAGCTGTACATATTTGGTGGCTTCGATAATAATGTCCAGGACCTCAATGATCTGTGGAAATTCAGTCCAAAGACCTTCTCCTGGAAGAAGGTTGAGCCCAAGGGGAAACAACCCTGTCCAATATATAATATGTGCTGTTGCAAGATGGGAGATAGGATCATCCTCTTTGGAGGATACAAAGGAGACTGTAACCCTGCTGATGAGCTGTACATCTTAGACTTGAGTCCTACTCTTAAAACGTTATGCAAGCTAGCATTTATTCAGTACGATCTGGATCTCGTGGGCAGCAGAGATGCCCACGAGTCCCATGAGTCGAGTCTGGAGTCTCATAAATAATGAAATCACACCCGTGTGAACTGGGTGACCATAGCAACCATGCTCATTTTTTGGTACGAACAGACAGACAGACAAACTAACAAAGCCTGTTGTAGGAGTGGTTTACACCACTCAAAAAATGGGTCAAAGTCAGCTAACAACAGTGACATGAAACATGTAGAAACAAATGTGAAAAGAAAATGTATTTGCTACAAAGAATTGTAGAATTGACTCAATAAAGTTAAAAAAAAACGAAAAAAAAAAAAAGAAACGTGGGAAATTGAATTAAATTCAAATGGGAAGAGAAAACATTTACATTGCCAAAGCAAAAGTTAAGATCAACAAGCTTACTACAAGCCAGAGTCCTGCAACGGGTCGGATACCCGTGATACCCCGTGGGTACCCGTGTTTGACGGGTGGGAACGGGCGGGACAATATACCTTTATAAATGAACGCGTCCGGGTGCGGGCGGAACGCAACGCAACGCGGGTGGGTAACCTTTTTGCTTTGCAATACCCGTGTAAAGTTGTAAACGTTTTCTCATGCCAACTAAATTGTCAATAAAGCCCTGCAATTGTAACATTTTATTGTGATAATCTGAGCAATGTTTCCGCCCAAAGAACATCACTTAAGCACCGTGCGTGAGCAGCGCCAGCATGACACAGTCACAGAAACAAACATAAACGCGCATGCTGCTACTGAGACACACCCACGAAACGACAACAAAGAACAAACATGGACGAAACGGTGAAGAGCGCTATCGCATCAAAGATAAGGAACGGTGCTTATGAAGTTGTTAACAACAATTCGCCAAGGGCCAAGTCGGACGTATGGGACAAGTTTGGTTTGGTTCAAGACGAAGAAAACAACATAGTTATTGGCTGTGCCGTCTGCAAGGTGTGCAAAAAAGTGCTAAGCTACGAAAGCCGCAAGCTGGGCACTTCTTTTTCTTTCTCATTTTTAATGTTTTTTTTGTTTGTGGCTTTCACCTTTATTTTATATTTTCTATGGAGGGACAGACAGTAGGCTGACAGGAAATGGGGAGAGAGATGGGGGGAAGACATGCAGTAAAGGCCGTCGGGATCGGGAGTCGAACCCGCGGCACACTGCCAGACTGGATTACCAGCCAAGGTGCCTGGACCACTGAGCCATGGCCCAGGCAAGCTGGGCACTTCTTCACTCAAAAAACATTTGGACAGCTGCCCTGGGCTGCCAGGTGGTTCCACTTCACTTGATAGGTTCCTACACAACAGCAGAGAAGGCCGTCTACCGCCACAACGAGATGACAAGGACGCCATAACCAAGTTAGCAGTGGAGTTTGTGGCTCTGGATGTGAGGTCGTTTTAAACCGTTAATGGGGAAGGATTCAAAGCCATAGCACAAGGCTTGATTGATGTCAGGGCCCGGAGTGGCAGGGTCGACGCCACAAAGCTTCTGCCTGATCCAACTACAGTGTCACGAAATCTGAAAAAGTGTGCAGATGGTATTCGGGATAAACTAATTCCGATTATGAGGACGCAACTGACTGAAAGCAACGCAGCAGCAACGCTGGACATGTGGACCGATGACTACAAAAAAGTTGCCTATCTTTGTGTCACTTTACATTACATCAACACAAAATGGGAGCTGAAGGAACGGGTGCTTTGCACTGCTGAATGGGACAGTACTTTGCGCAAAACGGGAGAGCACCTGAGAACTCAACAGATACTTCGCAAGTTCTACAACAAACTGGTGTACGTGACTGACAGAGGCTCAAACATAGTGGCAGCACTGTCTGCTGTATAGGCTTAGTTGCGGGGCGCACATCTTGAGCACTGTGCTGCACACCACCCTTGGAAAACGAGGGGATGGTGACCTCTTTTATGATGATGAAGCACACAATGCGACACATTGTGGTGAAGACATTTAGTGTAGAGGAGGAAAAAAGAGCACACCAAGTACAGTGCCAACTCAGGTCTGTTTTACTAGAAGGTCTAATGTCGCATTCACACCAGCATGCTACACTGCGTTTAAAATGAATCCTGCTGCGTATCGTCGGAAAGTGCGCTTCGTTTGGCAGGTGTGAAGGCCCAATCGAATCCTAAAACGGGGGTTTCACTTCGCTTCAAAGCGCAGCAGAGTGCCGATTACCGCAGGTGTGAATGCAATCGCATCAATTAAGGAAATTAAGCAAACAATGTGGCGGATGAATGAGGAGTAAACACAGTTGGAGACGGAGAAGGCATATTTTACGCGGCGCAAAGATGTCCCGTTACCATGAATAGACGTGGTCGAATGAGGAGACTGAAGCCCTCATTGAAATAATGGACGAGTACATTAATCAATTGCTTAAGGAAACACATAAAAACACTGCAGTGTAGAGAATATTCAGTCTGTCAGTCTGTCTGTGCGTAAACATGGAGTGCTGTCACTGCTGTCACTGTGTGGGTACTCGGAGTGGGGACTTTCTTTATCTCGATAAACTTGTAAACGTCAGATTCATTTTGTGCTGCAGTCTGCGCTGTGCCTCCACATGCCCAAAAGAACAGTGCGTGTATGCGCGCACGCAATCACGCACGCACGCACGCACATGCACGCACGCACATGCACACACACAGAGGATCACGCACATACTGTACTGTAATATAACATTTAAAGCGAGTGGAGAGATAGAGAGAAAGAGAGAGAGGGGGAGAGAGAGAGAGAGAGAGAGAGAGAGAGAGAGACGAGAGAAAGAGACGTCCAGTCCCCGACACACTGCATCCACGTTACCCTAATTTTACGTCCTATAACTATTACTCGAATTACAATTTTAACACCATAGATTTCACTGTGTAGTTGTAGCTGTTTATGAATTGAACACATTGATGAAGTTCCCTGCTGCATTTCCAATCGGTGCGGATGACCGTGCAGTGTGTGAAGGCAAACGCAGCAAATTTAATATGCGAGAACGATGCAACTTCTCCGCCCAATCGCATCGAGTCTACCGCAGTACGGGTGAGAATGTGACCTAAGTCAGGGGTGCTATTCAACCATAGATTAGGCAGGGGGACTGTAAGATGTGTGTGTGTGTGTGTGTGTGTGTGTGTGTGTGTGTGTGTGTGTGTGTGTGTGTGTGTGTGTGTGTGTGTGTGTGTGTGTGTGTGTGTGTGTGTGTGTGTGTGCGCGCGTGTGTGTCTGTGTGTGTGGGGGGGATGCTGCTTCACCGTGTTTTTATAGTTGCCATTGTAGGCACTTATAAAGCCAGTGGCGTGCACAGACATTTAGAGGGGCAGGTGCTCAAGTGAAAAAAGGGCACCTTGTGCAGCGCGTGGAACCGGCCGGTTGCCTTAATAGTGTGAGATTTATAGATTTTGGGGCATAAATAATATATTAGAAGTTTTTTTATCAATAATTGATCAATGTCACCATGGTCCACATACTGTACACTGTACAAAAAAAAGTTGTTTTTTGTTTTGTTTTTTCAAAAGGGCACATTGCTGTCCATAGGGCAAGGGCAGGTGGTGCTCTAGCACCCCCTAGTGTCTATCTGTGCACGCCACTGCTTAGAGCAGGTCAGCATCGGAGGACCTGAGGGACATACCGATGGCACAGACTGTCTGCCACGCGTTTCCATGGTAAAGACACGCTGGTGCTGCTCCGCCTGCTCCAGCGCCTGAGAGTCACGCTTCAGTGATCCAGGCATCTGGCGTTTTTTGGCACAGCGCCCAAGCTTCAAGCTGACAATAGTTCACCTTCTGGAGAGGAGGTGAGCGCTGCTCTTTTGATCCTCCTCGTTTGATCAGAGCAGACGCTGAATCGTGATTTCACCGCTTTGCCTGTTTTCCTTGCAGCTCAAAAAAGGCTTTACGGACACAGGAAAAAATCCCAGGCCACAGAAAATCCACGAATGTTCAAAGTTCAGGTTTTTGTGGGTGTAATTGAGGTCATAAACCCCCCCCCAAAAAAACGAAAAAAATAAAAATGAATGTCATGAAACCTTTTTAAATAAACACGCTGCGAAAAAGAAACGCCCAGTCTCTGTGTGGTCAGACGTGGTGGGGGTTGCCGCGGACACTTTCGAGACATTCCAATGGGCCCCGCTGACCCAGAAAAGGTTGGTAATCACGGCCGCATACTGTTTACAACGGGAGAGAAGAAAAGGGGTTGTGCGTAGGAAGCAGAAGGAGATTAATGAAGAGCAGCAGGAGAGAACGAGGGACAGCTCTGAGAGCTCAAGGAGCCTGATGTCTGAGTCTCTCTTGGGCAGAGGAGACATGGGGGGGGGGGGTGCAGTGACCCATGTTATGAGACTACTGCCTGTGCACGCGTGACTCATCAGGACACAGAAGAGATTGAGGTGGACAATTAATGGAAGTAAGAATGACCAGAGGGGACGCGGCGCACAGAGAGAGAAGGGGGGAGGTAGGGTGGGTAACTGTATGGAGAACATTGCCATCATGTCAACAATTTTGTGGGCCTCTAGTTGTAGACCAGAGTGCGACTGACGAGGAAACTGGAGACACGTGCCCTGCAGGGTGCATCTCATCATGACTGACGAGGAAACTGGAGACACGTGCCCTGCAGGGTGCATCTGGAGACACATGCCCTGCAGGGTGCATCTGGAGACACGTGCCCTGCAGGGTGCATCTCATCATGACCAACACTGGAGACACGTGTCCTGCAGGGTGCATCTCATCATGACTGACGAGGAAACTGGAGACACGTGCCCTGCAGGGTGCATCTGGAGACACATGCCCTGCAGGGTGCATCTCATCATGACTGACGAGGAAACTGGAGACACGTGTCCTGCAGGGTGCATCTCATCATGACCAACACTGGAGACACGTGCCCTGCAGGGTGCATCTCATCATGACCAACACTGGAGACACGTGTCCTGCAGGGTGCATCTGGAGACACGTGTCCTGCAGGGTGCATCTGGAGACACGTGCCCTGCAGGGTGCATCTGGAGACACGTGTCCTGCAGGGTGCATCTGGAGACACGTGTCCTGCAGGGTGCATCTGGAGACACGTGCCCTGCAGGGTGCATCTGGAGACACGTGTCCTGCAGGGTGCATCTGGAGACACGTGTCCTGCAGGGTGCATCTGGAGACACGTGCCCTGCAGGGTGCATCTGGAGACACGTGCCCTGCAGGGTGCATCTGGAGACACGTGCCCTGCAGGGTGCATCTGGAGACACGTGCCCTGCAGGGTGCATCTCATCATGAATCTGGAGACACGTGCCCTGCAGGGTGCATCTGGAGACACGTGCCCTGCAGGGTGCATCTGGAGACACGTGCCCTGCAGGGTGCATCTGGAGACATGTGCCCTGCAGGGTGCATCTGGAGACACGTGCCCTGCAGGGTGCATCTGGAGACACGTGCCCTGCAGGGTGCATCTCATCATGACCAACACTGTCTGCTGCCGAGCTCTGCCGCTGTATATACTGTACAGCCCCAGTGGTGGACAGGACGGTAACCATGCAGTGGTGGACAGGACGGTAACCAGTGTTGATTTCGTCGACTTATACTGTGACGAAAAATGTTCGTCAACGACTACCTTTTTTCCACTGACGAAAACTAAATGGAAACTGCATGAAAACTAAGCTATGATGACTAAAACTAGGACTAAATATACTGACAATTTCGTCAACAAATAAAAACTAGACTAAAATGCTGGGAAGGGACTAGTGGTCAAGAGATCCAGTATAAGCTTAGTTGCATGCTGAAAATAGCCGATCTACAAGCTTGTAGATCGGCTATTTTCAGCAAGTGTAAAATCAGTCATTACGACGGCATCAAGGCATCAAGGCCCGCCAAAATACATTTCATAATTTATGATATTTAGTCGACTAAAATTAGTCTAACACTAAAACATTCCAGGTGACTAAAATGTGACTAAATGAAAACTATTCAAGAGACTATGTATGACAAAAACTACAATCAAAATTTGGTGTGAAAATCAACACTGACAGTAACCGAGTAAATATACTTCAGTATGGACTTGAGAGTACTTGTTTAGTTTTTTTCTGACTGTACCTTACTTGAGTATTTGCATACATTTGAAAGACACATGTTGTGCTTTTGACTGTTCTGCATTTCTAGGAAGGAAAATAAATAAAGAGAAGACTTCCGCACACCCGGCTCAATGTTCAGCAGGTGCGTTGGCAGCAAAGCAGCAGCCGTTTAGAGAAGGAGTGAGACTCGCACACTGCCACTTGCTGGTTCAAGAGGTTTTTTAATCTAAGAGTGAAGTCTCGCGACCTTCTTCAGGCATGGTTTGAAAACAGGCTGACATTGTCACTAAATACATTACAATAGGTGTGGAAAACCAATCAAAATGCATGTGATAATCGTTCACCAGATAGCAGCTGTGGAAGGAAAACAAAAAAGTACATTATGAAATGCCACAGACGAAAAACACTATACTACTATAAGTCCACACTATTTATCCATAATGTATAAATGATAGATAAGGGGTCAGGGCAACGAGGCCTTTTCATGGAGGGGTCAGAATGAAATTTGGACTTAGACTGTTTTTCGTCTGTGGTACTCTTATTAACCACTCAAGCTCTATTTTAAATATAGCGAAATTAGCTGATTTGCAAGCTCACGAGGCGCTGCACCATTGCGCGTTTCTATAATTTGTATAGTTTTTAATGGGCGCTAGCTAGCCCCTCCAACGTCTGGCTTTCAGATAATATATGGCAGCCAATTCAGTCTATATGGACTTTTTTAAAGATGTGCCTTATTTTTTTTCCACCCTAAAACATGATCATCAGGTCTTATTGTTATATAAGGAGGAAGATGTTTTTCAAAAAAGTGTACAGTATTTGTTAAAATGTCGTTTTTATATGGGCACCCCCACCTACTGGCATACTTAACCAGGCATTAAGTATGCCTGGTTTGCCTGGTGGGTGGTGATGGGTGGTGATCCACCTGAACTTAAGCCGCACCCACAGCTGTAGTTGTATGATAAAGGGGGAGGGATTAGGGGAGGGGCTGATAATGTGATGTCACTATATTACTGTTTTTTTCATTGGCACGTTTGACTGTCAAGGGTTCAGCCTCCAGGAAGAAACCCTAAATATAAAGGGAATACATCATTGCACATAAAAACGACTCCGGGTGTCTAATGAAGTACTGTCACCTCATAGACACATGACAAACTGGAAAAATACAAAAAATGTGGCACTCCATCTTTAATATTATTTTGTTTAGAGGACTTCAAACAGACACAGAGTACAATGGTTGTATAGAGAAGTGATGCGCCCCTCACTGTGCTTTTTGAGGGGTGATAGCCCCTCCTATGTCCAGCGTTTTGTGTGTGCAAACACAAACTTTGTCCTACACAAATATTAAATGCCATGAATGAATGAATGAATGAATGAATGAATGAAGGAATGGACAATTTGGAGTGTGTGTGTGTAAACACTGCATGAGAAATTCCCATTGACAATGAATGGAGAATTTTACACATCATAGTGTCCGAGCAAATAGGCATAGTATTAGTGTGTATTTTACGCCATGATGATGTACGATGATAAGAGCGCCCCTCACTTCACACGGGTGTGATTTTTATTTATATTTCTGGAGAATATGAAATGTCATTCATACTTAAAGCCTTACTATTTTCCTTTACTACAGTAATTTAACTCAAGTACTAATTTGACAGAGACACTTTCATTTGTAGATATGAGTCATACAGTTGGAGGCCATCGATATTGTCCTTTTCTTTTTGCTGAGGTTTGCGTGATCTGCGCAAAAGGACAGTTAACCCATTTTGGGCGGGAACCCCTTTTGGTGTTTTAAGCATTGTTATAATTTAGCTATTGAAAAATAGCAGATCTACAAGCTCATAGCGCGCCACCGAGTGGTGCGCTACGAGCTTGTAGGTCTGCTATTTTTAAAAAATCGTGAAAATAAAATTTAAATCTTTTTTTTTTTTTTTGAAAATAATTTGGGGACCCCCTAAAATAATTTGGCGACCCCCCGAGGGGTCGCGACCCACGGGTTGAGAACCCCTGGTGTATTTGACCACCACTGACTAGGCCCTACAGCCGTGTTGCTAGTTTTAGTCATAGTCTTTTGAAGAACATTTGTGGCCAAATTTGATTGAGGGACTGCCATTAGATTTTCTTTTCTTTTTTTCGTTTCTTCATGTCATATAAGAGCAGGGAATCAAATATCTTCAAATTGACATATTGGTTGTTCAGTTTGACCCACCAGTTTTGGAGATATGGCTTATATGTCACGATCCATGAGCTGTTCTGTCACTCTGCTGTGTTTTATTATGTTCCTGGGTTTAGTTTTACCTTACACTTGTGTACCTTTTTTATTTTGTAGTATTGTTTTGTGCCTTCCTGTCTGCCCCTGTAGTTTTGTACCTGCCTTGTCTATTTTGTGATTAGTCTAGTTTTCTCCATCTGTGTCTTGTTAGTCTCCCAGCCAATCCCTGTGTTGATTTGTCAGTTGTATTTCACCTTTGTCCAGTTAGTCCTTGTCTATTTGTTTTTTCAGTTCCTTGCTGGTTCGTTGTTTATATGTTGCCTGTGAGTATTTGTAACCAGTTTCCTTGTATGTTTCACTCCCCTAGTTTTCCCAGTATAGTTTTCCCTGTATTCCTGTGTGCCTAGTGTTCTGATGAGTGATGCCTCTACTGTTTTTGACCTTGCCTGTACCTGGATTTTGATTTTGCCTGCTCCTCCTGTTTCGTTTTGCAATAAACCACTGAACCTGACTTTCCCTGCCTCTGCCTCTCATCCTGCATTTGGGTCCTACACTAAACCTGATCACACCGTGACATTATAGTGTAATAATGTCTTGCAGAGAAACAGCGAGTTGAGAAAACAGGCTTGAAAGGTTCACTTCTGTGGTCTGGTCTCTAACATTACACCTAGCTACATGTTTAAGCATTTATTTCATATTTACATGTCGATTTCAGCTCTGACACTTATTTCAGACTAGTATGTGAAGAATCTGCCTGTGCTATTAACTCATTTTGGATAAAAGTTTTTCCCCTATGGTGAAAAGCTGGAGGTTGCGCGATGGCAGGCTCTCAGTCAAATCTGGTCACATCATATTTATTTTTTTGTCATATTTTAGTCATCTGAAATGTTTTAGTCGCGCAACCTCCAGCTTTTCACCCAAAATGAGTTGATAGCACAGGCAGACTCTTCACATACTAGAGCATGTCTGAAAAAAGTGTCAGAGCTGAAATCGACATGTAAATATTAAATAAATGTAGCTAGGTGTAATGTTAGAGACCAGACGACAGAATAAATGTTTTAGTTAGCCTAGTTTTAGTCGACTAAATATCATAAGATTTCAGTCGACAAAATCAACACTGCCCCATACACAGACACACGAGCTGTCACGGACGGACACGGACATCAGTCACAGTATTTATTCAAATGACACGGTAAGATACAACACCCCAGCTGTACATGTACAAGTTCTGCATCTAAATCAGCGTTTTTCAGTTGCTTAACTAACACCGGGACACACCCACAGCCCCCAAATTTAAGGTGTTTCAACTGGTCAGCCAAATGAGATATCGGCCTAATAAGTGATATTACACTAATTGCATATCTGTTCTTGAGGTCATTGTTTATCCCCCCCAAAACAACGAAGGCTAACGTGAACTTTGGGATACACAAATAAGTCAAGTGTGTCCAAGAAAATGTAGTTACTGCACTTTGGCTTTGTAGAGCAGTATTAATCCTTTCAGCTGGGGACCCTCTGGACCCCCCCCGCCCCACCTCTCCAGGACCCCTCTGGATTCCCTGAACCCTACGTTAAGTAGCAGTGCCCTAAAGGACTATACCCCCCCCACCCATCATTAACATACAGTATACTGTATAGTATCGTAGAGATGCATGCATACAGTGTATACTGTGCATCTCTACCATTTGTGCATATAGGTGTATGCGTTCCGTACGTACTCGCGCATGAACACATTTCTAACGAGTTCTGTGTACCCATCCATGTGTGCAAGCACTCGTACACGTTAGTCATGCCTAAGCCTGTCCCCGGGTCGAGGGCCACTCGCTCCAATCAACATCAAACGCCCATCTTCCCCTTACCCCCTGTGGCCATTGTCCCCCCCCCCCATGGGGACCGACCGGCACGACTTCATCATCCATAGTTCACATACAGTACCTTCACCACATCAACCATGTCGGCCCTATTTTTGGCGTTCCAATATACTCCAGACCACTCCAGACAGCTGGAGGGGTCACGAACACGGCAGAGCAGGGTCGGGGTGTTGAAGCTGACATGACACGATGACACTCAGTATGCAGCCCAATATGGTGGACAAAATAACTCCGATTTAATGCCACAATATAAAAAGATACTCTGTAGTAAAAAGCCTGTATTAAAAATGGTACCTAAAATTAAAGTACAAAAGTAATGCCATCAGAATACTTTGGTACTGTACATACATACAGTACCAAAGTACTTTACCGTAACTTTTTTTGAATACAGCAGATCAACAAGCGTCGCATCACAACGCTGTACATATTCAAACTACAGGTATGGCCGAAGGTCACACGACTGACAGCTTGTCGAAATTGTCTTGATTATAATACTAGACATGCACTAAAATGTAATGGTCACTTTACTTTTCCTCTGCCCAAAACCAATGCACTTAAGAAAACAGTCATGTACTGTACAGAGCCATTGCATACTGGCGTGTGCTCCCCCCACATTTTACTCTAACAAGAAACAAGACCTACATTTTAGTGATGATGTGGTTAATGTATGTTTTCTAAATCCACAAGTGCAAAGTAACTAACCAAAGCTAATTGTAGTTTTTAAGTGACCAAACCACTTCCTTAAGTGAGTATGTGTGTGGGTAGCTGGCTGGCTGGGTGGCTGGCTGGCTGGGTATGAGCACGAAAACAGCATGGTTGTTTTTCACCACCTGTGCGCAACCTAACACACACACAAACACACACGCACATATTAACTGTATATATGGTGATTTCAGGTGTGCCAGTACAGTACAGTGACAGTACAGTACAGTAGAGGCCAGGGTACAGTAGAGGGACCCCCACACGGTAACTCTGTCATTTCTCAACCGTTTCGGACGCGGGGGCGACTCGCCGGAATCGGGCCGGCACCCTGGGTGCGTTCCTGTGGGTCTGGACCTCCCCCCCCCCCCGGGACCCCCACACGGAGTTGCACCACTTACTTCCACTACTGTCTGCAACATTTTGGAACAGACCTGGCCGTTCACCCCGTGACCTCTCTCTCCTCCCTCCGTTCCCACTCTGCCACTGTCAGCTACTTCAGTTCACGCCGAGTGTTAAATTAATAAGGTGAAGATAAGTGCCGCATGTAATTTCCCCCGACACTATTATTCCGTTCAATGGATTCCTTAATCCACCTGTCCCCTCCATCCCCACTGACGCCTCTCTACTCTGTCCATTACCTCGTAACCCCCTCTCCGCACGCACACACACACACACACATGTCACACACACACGTCACACACACACACACACACACACACACACACACACACACACACACACACACACACACACACACACACACACACACACACACACACACACACACACACGAACACGAATAACTTTCATCTCACACCACTCTCCCAGGTTGCCTTTTTTCTTCGCATTGTCCTCTCACCTGGGCAGTATCCATTTCTCTCTCAGCCCTCACTCCCAGTCCTCCTTCTCTCCTTCTAATCCCTTCTGTCCCCCAAGGGCGTCCACAGAGGCGCACGAGGACCAACCTGCCAGTCAGAGAGATCACTGGGGTACTACGTCCTACATGCTCCCCTTCCCTAGATTACAGCTAATGATCCTCTTTCTTCTTTCTCTTTCAAACCCTAATCACCCCTATTTCATTTCTCTCCTTGATTTGCACTGAATTAGTGTCAGTGTTCGTTTTTTCCCTCGTTTTTTTTCGCTCTTTCGATCTCTCCATCCATGAGCACTGGTTTTCAACCCTTTTCATATCAAGGCCCATTATGTATTTGGCATTTGAGCCACGGAACCATTATTTGATGAGATTTATTCTCTCAGGCCCAACACATTTCGTTGTCGTTGGATAGGATTTTGTCCACTATTCCATGCTATATTGATGTTGTTGGTACCATAGGAGAGACGAGGCAAACGTTGATCAAAATAACAATAATTCTACATTCTCTAATTGTGTAGACTTCTTGTAAATTAAGTAATGCAGCAGATGTTTAACAATAATTTAACTCTCAAGAGTTACCAACTCTCCATCATTTAGCTGGGGACCACCTGGAACCCCCTCAGGGACCACTGGTGGTCCCCGGACCACTGGTTGAAACCACTGATCGACAGTATGAATCTCAGCTCAGCTCTACTCCTATCCTTCTCCTTCACTGAATGTCCTGGAGAGCCATTAGCTCACACTCCAACCCTATAGGGCACTGGTTCCCAAACATTGTCATGTCATGGACCCCCAAATCGACACTAATTAGCCCGCAGACCCCACATTTGAACTTTGAAGAGATATGCCAGGGACCCCCATAAGAGAAGATCTTTACGGCTCTAGCAGTGATTCTCAACCCGTTTAATTTCAAGGACCGCCAGTCTGACATGCATTAGTCTACGGGCCCCCATTTAATGGCATTTCTATCTCTGGGACCCCAATTTATATTGTAAAATCAATGTTAATTTAACTCTGGGAGTGTACAAATTTTCACATTTGTACACTCTCAGAGTTACAGACCCACAACGGTCCATTTGGTTCCAAACTATAATTCAACTGGAAACCAGACGAATCTGACACAGGAAAAAAAAAAGAAATCCCTGGGGAGATTGGTCTGGCACTCCTCAGTTTGAAATACATTTAGCTCACCCTAGAATTGTGGGTGACCAATCAGAGCCCACTATTCAAAGTGAGACCTTTTTTCTTTTTTTTTTGCTGTGATGTTGGAATCTGTTTGTAACGCAGTGATATTAGTCTGGCCATGCCATTCTAGAAAATAAAAGCTCTACAAGGTTGTTGTTTTTATTCTATTTAACCAGTTTTTCTATCTCTGTCTTCTCCCTCCTCATGGAATACTACAAACTCATGGAGTGGACACAAGAAAACAATTATTTCCCACTGTTTCACACCTGTAAACCTTCCATTTCCTGAAAAGTACATACTGTACAGTGTACAGTACAAGGTTATTTTCTTTTTTTGCTAATTGTTTCATGTGGACCAGATGGGGGGGGGGATTATATGATATATCTCCACACTGGCCTGGGAACACGCCTCGGGATGCCCCAGGAGGAAGTCGTTAATGTTGCTCTGGAGAGGGAAATCTGGAGCTCTCTGCTGGAACTGTTGCCCCCGCGACCCGACTCCGGATAACCGGTTGAAGATGGATAGATAGGATGGATGGAAGAGATAATTTTCTTTCCATTTCCTGAAAAGTAACAGTTTTGGACATACAAAGTTTCCACCCGAGACAGCGATATTTGAATGGGATGTTATTTGGATGCCGGTGTGGTGGCTTCCGTGTTGCTGGGAGATTTAAACCTATTAGGGCGGGGACTCTTGGGCACACTGGATGTAATGCAGCTCGCCACGGCCACTCCTCTCGGGCATCAGTGAACATGGAGCTCTCCGCTGCCGTCGCGGCTGCAGCTGCATGCTGCCTCCATACGGCGTAAAGCACATGTGCTAAAGAGCGAGTGTGAGAGCCTACAGCAGGGGGCTGAAAGGATTTGGCAACGCATGACCACGCCATGCCAACCGAACGAAAGCCTGTCGTCTCTCCCAATTAGATTTCGTCGATGTCGGCTGGGAAACCTTGTATGTCCAAAAGCGTTACTTTTTCAAGGAAATGGAAAAAACTAACCTTGTGTTCCAGTGGAACCAATTTAGTTATTTAGTCACTAGCTCTTGTTAATGCTTTTCATTGGCTCAATATTGATAAAAGCCACAGAGAGGAAGGAGCGTATCTGTTTGGCCGGAGTAAAAATCTACAGCAAGGTGCTCTTCGGTACAACAGGGTGACATAATTGATAAAAAAAATAAAAGAAATACAAGATGATACCAAGGCACTCTTGTAGAAAAGTAAAAAGCCTGTAATGAAGTGGCTATAGTGCATTGCAAGATTGAAAGGCGTAATTTGCAGCATTTTAATCTTTATTACAGGCTTTTTACTTTTCTACAAGAGTGCCTTGATTTCAACTGACACTTTTACTTCATTATCTTTCTTTCTGAAACAACGAAAATAGGCGATCTACAAGGTCACAATCACATTGGCACATTGTGAGCGTGTAGATCTGCTATTTTCACTCATTTCGAACGACACTGTCAAAGGAAAAAGTAGGCCTTAATTTACAAAAAAACTACAAAGTTTAAATATGGAGACACAAAGTTTCTGCCCTACGGTGACAACATGCAGAGGAAGGGTGGCATGTCGGCTCAGCGCTCAACGAGCCCCCGGCGGGGTCAGCTGCATTATTCCGACGGAGCGTCATCATTACTAACCCGAACCCTAACCGCACGCAAAGCCACGTGGTCGTCGGACTAATGCGCCGTGGGAGTTACGAGCAGATCCCGGTGAGAGAGGATTGGAGGGGAGGTTGAGGGAGAAAGACAAACAAGAGAGGCACAAGAGTTAAGACCTGAGGCCCATTCTAAATCAATAGTTCTCAAACCTTTTCGTGCCGAGGACGCCCAAATGATATGTACACCCTCCCCACACACACATGTCAGGTCGTGTATGGCAGCGGTTCCCAAAGTGGGAAAAAAAAAAAAAAACATTTTTTAACATTCAATTATGTTTATCTACGTGGTCATTTCTGCCAAGTTGCGCAATAAACATATTTTTTGTGTTGTTCATTGTGTTTCTCCCATGTTTGCTTTGGGCCAATAGCTGACATGATTACTAAAACTACAACATCAGTCAACCTGTCGTGACCCCAAACAGTAACAGCAGGACGCATTCTGCAGAAACAACAAAAAGACTCAGGACACTTGAAAGGTTTCTGCGGCCGCTTCAGATGAGGGCGTACCTGGAAGAATGTCTACCCCAAAAGGGGTACCTGGTCCAAAAAAGTTTGGGAACCCCTGGTGTATGGTATATATCTGGACAATGATTGTCCTTTAGGCTATAACACTATACGGTCATGTTTGTCCTAGTGATGGCAACATGCCACAACATTACCTTTTGATGTGCTGCGACTGTCAAAGGATTGATTTTCCATACAGCTCGTCTACTCTGGTATAGCAAAAATGATGTATAATGATTATTATATCCCTTATGGCCGCGCCATTTCAGACATGCACACAACGCCAACATATTGTCCTCACATGGCTCATGGAGATTTGTGCTCTGCTAAGCACACCTTTCCAATTTTTATGTTGGGCACTGAAATAATTAGTTGTTAGTGAGTTTTCGCCCTACTGCAATTGATTTTGTACAAAGAATAAGCCATTCTAAGATCTGCCAAAGTTTTCTCATAAAATAGGGTTTACTGAGGAGTCACACATGCGAAAACAGTCCAAAGTTAAAACCTCAAGAGGGACTGAATGACTCTCAAATACACACATATCGTCACTGTCTGGCAGAAACCTTGTATCTCCAATTTTCCATAGTTCAACCTTTAATGTTCTTTTGTAACTTTTATCACCTATGTCCTACATATTAGCCTATCTGCAAGCTCACTGTAGCTATGTTTACTATTTCCGAACGTTTTTATTTCCTTTCCTCGCTCCTCGCTCATTTTCTCTCCTCTTACTAAAGAGGTCCTTTGTCCACCAGTCGACTTTAAGGCTTAATCAGAAGTTGTAGTAGCCACGGGGTAATCTAGGCGGTGGACATTGCTCTTTTCTTCATGTCTTTATGTATGTAACTGACAATAAGTGTGAACTGACAATAAAGTACTATATCTATATAATATTCCCAGTGATGTAAACTGTGCTTAAAGGACAACTTTAGTTTTTTTCAAACAAGGTTCATGTTTTAGGTTGTTATTAGAGAAAGTAAAAGATGAGTGTACTTTCTTTTTATTTATTTTTATTTGCTGCTTTCTTTCATTTTAGGGATTTTAGCTATTTTTGACAGGGGGCGGGGACATTCGAACATTCTAAATATGTTTTGGTTTTTTTACAACATTTTATAGTGATTTATTTTTTATTATTTACTAATTTAGTCCTACTAGACCTCATAAAATTACATCTGGCCATAAAAGATCACAGGATCTACTGAATGTGAAGGGGAGGTGACAAACGGACATATTGAGCCTGAGACACACCAGTATACCTTCACATTCAATAGATCCCGTGATCTGTTGTGGCTAGATGTAATTTATTGGGGTCTAGAAGGACTATAGTAAATATTAATAAAGAAATCGCTATGAAATTTGGGGGAAAAATACATTTCTAAAACGGTTAGTCCCAATACTTGATTCTGATTGGCTGGTTACCGTCACGTGACCGTTGTAAATTTCACCGATAACCCACACCTCCAATCACTTTATATCATTCCCAGCTGATTCCGCATCTCTGTAGCTGTACTGGGGAAGGGGAGCACTTAATTGTCTTACAAACCCATGCCGTGCGGGCGTACGTTTTCGTTTTCAGGAAGTAATTCAAATTCGATTTTATGGACTTTTGATATAAAAATACACAAAAATGAAAACCACAGATGTGGTCTAAAAGTGTGAAAAAAAAATCATTTCACTATGCCTTTAATGATCCATAATTATAATCCAATATAACATGATATAATAATAATAATAATAATAATAATACAACTTTATTTGTATAGCACCTTTCATGACATGAAATGCAGCTCAAAGTACTTTACACAAAAAAAGAAAAGAAAGGCAGGGCATAAACAATACAGTGAGGACATGAATAACATTTTTTTTTAAAAAGACAAATAAATCAATTAAAAGCAAGGGTGTAGAAGTGGGTCTTGAGCTGAGCTTTGTTCCACGCCGTCGGCCCGTAGAAGCAAAAAGCTGCTTCCCCGTATTTTTTAGTTGCCATTTTTTTAGGCAAAGCGAGAAGGCCAGCAGTGGAAGACCTTAGGGGGCGGTTTGGGACATATTTCGGCAGGCAGTCATGTAGGTAGGAAGGTGCGAGACCATTGAGAGCTTTATAAACAAGTAAAAGAATTTTAAAATCAATCCTAAAAACAACCGGAAGCCAGTGCAATGAAGCCAAGACTGGAGTAATATGTTCTCTCATCTTAGTTCTAGTTAAGACTCTGGCTGCTGCATTTTGGACAAGTTGTAATCTGTATAATATGGGTATTCTGCATAATGAGTATACATACGTTTCACTTTTGCTACTGTAAAGTATACTTTTACGCTAATACTTTGACGTAAGTAAGATTTTGAATGCAGGACTTTAACAGCTACTTCTGAGTTAAAAATCTGAGATTTTTCCCCCACCAATGCCTATTCCTCTTTATCACACTTTGTCCACCTTTCATCTTCCTCTCTCTGTCGATCTTTTGTCCCAGTATTCAGCGCTTTCTCTCTGGCGTGCATGCTGCTGCTGCTGCTGTGTCAGTCTATTTAAGTACAAGCCCTCTGTGCCGCTTCATCATATTTCCCTGCTAATCAAACACACACAGCGTTAATTAATCTCTTATTCGTTGTTTAATTAGCAACGACCCTATTTCCGCCTCTCTCCGCAGCTTCTTTTATTACACTTTAATTTTAAAAGATCCCATAGTGTTCTAATTCAATTACTTTGCTATTTCAGTCCAGGAAATTACTGTCAGCGAGTGTTTTTGGGGCATGATTCACTCGCGGAGCTGTCAATGGGATGGTGACGATGTCACGGATTTCTAAATGAAGACCTTCAGAAGAGGACATCGTAGCCATGGG
Organism: Electrona antarctica; assembly: GCF_951216825.1. Lineage (NCBI taxonomy): Eukaryota > Metazoa > Chordata > Actinopteri > Myctophiformes > Myctophidae > Electrona > Electrona antarctica. The sequence goes on from NC_136809.1 coordinate 48,053,649, forward strand.
GACACTATAGTCTATGTATAAGAGCTATGATTAGCAACAGCATGACTAGCGTGTAAATAATGCTATGAAGAATCACTTGACCCCTTAGTGTTTGTAAGACTTTCGCGGAAATGAGCACATCTGCGAGCTCACAACGTTTCACAATGCGACGTGTTGTGAGCTTGTTGTGGTTGCCAATTTTTGGCAGAAGAAACGAGGGAGCCAAGGATAGACCCCTTGAGCTACTGCAGTACATATAGTCTCTGCTCTGCTGTTGTTTAATAATAATTTGTCATAAATTGTCAGAGACCGATTGTTGATTATGTTGATGAAACATTGTGGCATGGAAATCTTTATGACAATGTGGTTGATAAAACACACCTTTTGGCAGGCTGGCATGTCATTTAAGTACAGTAAATATCATAAATTACTATAAAGCTCATTCGATGATAGTCTGTTGATAATCTTTCCAGTACAAAATTGGACATTCCTACAGTCTGAGTTAAATTAACACTAAGGATTGTACTGTGTAAAGCCCAACACACACCGTCTGTGAATGCCGCGCGTCAAAACAGCCGCCTCCGTTATTTTCAATGAACCTATCCCACACCGGCTCGTTCACACCTCGCCTGACGCTCCGATACGCCGCTGTTGGGCTTAATACAAGTTGATTAGATATATTATAATATTTAGGACTTATCTCAACCACAGTCAATCTATATTAGTCAGAGTTTATTTTGTTTGCTACTGAGAGACAAAGGCAATTGCCCATCTAATATTTGAAATGAAATAGAAAAACAAAAACAAAAACAAATAAGAAAGTGCACTGTAATAATCACTATTATTGGGAGGACACTATTGCGATCGACTGGTCTATGAATTTAATTATTTCACAGTCAAGCGCACCGGCGAGCTTGACTGTGAAATAACTTACCAGAGGGCTTTAATTATCTTCTCTAAACCACTTCTACCATTAATTAAATTCCACATAACTAGCCACCAAGCATTGAAACATCATATTAATGTCTAATTAGAGCACGCACGCACACACACACACACACACACACACACACACACACACACACACACACACACACACACACGCACACGCACACGCACACACACACACACACACACACACACAAAAGCCTTATGAAAGCTTGTGAAACCAGTGTGTAGCCTAATTTATACATTGTTGTACGACAACATTGCTCGCCGAAAATAACTCTTTCCCAAGCAAATGAGCCAACAACATCATTGCATCACATTGTTAGCTTGAAAATCAGTTATTTTCGATGAGCCCTGAGCGACACTGCTGTGCGTCAAATCATAAATTAGGCTCAAGGCTCAAGCGTTCTCCACCACTGATAACCTCATCTGCCACTGTGAAGATGGATAGAAATAATTGTTTCACTCAATCACCCACTGTTATATCCGGCACTCTGGCAGCCCTCACATCATGTCAATCAAGCCCAAAGCCTCATTCTGAAACCATTAATGCATTTAGCAGACGCTCTTCATCAGAGCGGCTCAAAACGTTCACGATAAGCGGCACAAACCCTATTCTAGGGCCTTCTCCGAATTGGAGAGGGCAGCACTGCGGCTAAAAAGCCCTGCCCTGACAGCTGACACAGACGCAGCAACCGAAGGGCGACTTCGCCAGCATGTTCGTCAGCCCAGCGATCTTCTTGCGTCTGCCGTCAATGTGTGGTTGGGTTCCAAGCTAGGAGCTCCCAGGGCTCACCTGCCCCGGATCCCGCCGCCTGTCGCCCATCGCTTTTGGGGAGAGAGAGGTAGAGAGAATCATGTGAGGTTTAACCCATTCAGGCCTGACGTCGAAATAAAAACGTTCGCTCTGAAAGAATATATATTCCAAGATTTGTGCCGCATTTTTACGATTTTTCAAAAATAGCAGACCTACAAGTTCATAGCGCGCCACTCGGTTGTGCGCTATGAGCTTGTAGATCTGCTATTTTTCAATAGCTAAAGTATAACATAATGCTTAGTTAAAACACCAAAAGGGGTTCCCGCCCAAAATGGGTTTAAAGCTATAATATGACACACATGCGTCCTCAGGTCTAAATGGGTTAAGGTGGAGTTGGAGCGCGACATCCGATGCACCATCTTGGCCTTCAGGTATCTTGGCCCACGGCAGGCAGAGAGATCCAGACGGTGGACTTGCCATCTGACTGCAGCTCAGGGATGACATCAACAAGGATGTTGTTTTGTCGGGTATTGCGTTTCGTCCCGTGGGGTGCCTGATCACCCTCCCCAAGAACTAAAACGCTCAAGGGGGTTGCCGGTTTAGTCGCCGACGGCCGACCGTGAACTGGCAGTACTGGATTGCATGGTTACCAGTAGCGAGAAATGTCTTTTCCCGGCCCGACACATATCCGTAAAGTCAACCAACATTCCAACAACAGGGCTAGTGGCCAAGAAAAGACATTTCCAAGAAAAAGGAAAAAAAAGAAGTGCTACAAAGTAACCAGGTAGACATCAAGTCTATAGCACTTGTCTGTAAATATCAAACTTCACATCTGTGGACAAGTATACATCGATGCATAGACTACCAAACGAGTCGCCCATTTACCAACTCGCCCCAGACGTACAGCCTGCGGAACGGCTCAGTCTGGTATTCCTAAAGTAACCTAAGTAAATTATGCTTAAACGGTTGACCCTAACCTTATTCCTAACCTTAACCTCAGTAAAGCTATGCCTAAACCTAACCCTATACCTAAACTTAACCCCAGTAAAACTATGCCTAACCCTAAACTTATATCTAACCTTATTCTCAGTAAAACAAAACAAAGAAAACAAGAACCGGCGCATACTGTACCAATGCATACATAACCTAAATAGCATAGTACGTGTATGTGAACAAGCAAGCAACATACTGTACTGTGTACTGTACATGCTGTCAGAACGCGGCCATGTCATGTGGCCTACTGCCTGCCAACAAGAAGAGACTACACAACAGAAGAGCCATCAAAACGTCACCGACGCTGCAAAGGCGTCAACATGGCTGTGGATCAAGCGGGGGGGATCTGTGGACCACACATTAAAGCTACATAAAGTGAGTGACACCCACAGCCACAATAATAGAGGGAGCGACCACGATCTGGTACTGTAGCCAAACAATGAACAAACATGGGAAAACAATATTTCGACTACTACTCTGCCACCGAAATGTGGAATGTCCTGACAATGTCATCCATTAAAGCAGTGGTTCTCAACCAGTGGTCCGAGGACCACCAGTGGTTCTTGAGGGGGTTCCAGGCATAGATATTAAGAAATAGATGCCTCATTTGCCGCTGCAGTTCATTGGAGCGACGTGTATCCCAATGAAGGCGGAAGTGCAGTGCTGAAGGCTTTTTTTTTTTTTTTAACAAATCTTTATAACAGTCATGACCGTATACATTACAATACAAAACAAGACAAACAAACAAACACAAACAACAAAGTTATTAACAATACAACATCAGAGCCAGGGGGATTAGATTACTAACAGAAAACATTAAAGAGTGAACACAAAGCAACAGTTCTCCGCAGCTTTATTATTTAGAAGTGCTGAAGGCATTTGCTGAAGGCGACTGCGTCGCTCCCCAAGTGACGTCACCCAAGTGACGTCACTCATGTGACTCCTCCATGTCTCTCGCTGTCACTCAAGTGACTACTGGCCAATCACAGCGCGTCTTTTCCGGGACTTATGTTACGCACGCGGAAGCTTGACAAGCTTCCGCTTTGCTTCCGCTATTCTTCGCAAGGAATGTCGGGAAAATAGTGCCTTCAATTTTGACACACGCCTCAGAGCCGGAAGGGGCGTCTATGTATATATGTCTATGGTTCCAGGTGCTCCCCAGCTAAATGATGGAGAGTTGGTATTGGTAACCAAATGGACCCTTATAGATCTTTAACTCGGAGTGTACAATGAAACCAAATGGTTTAATTTTATGCTCTCAAGAAATTATTGTTAAACAGCATGCATTACTTAAGTTAATTTACAAGAAGTCTATATAATTAGAGAATGTAGAAGAATTGTTATTTTGAGTACAATTCTAGTTTTGGGTCTGCAAGGCTAAAACTCAAATGGTGGTCCGTGGCTCGAATGCAGAATAAATAATAATAATAATGACATTTGTGATGATTTGGTTGGATGAGCACGGAATGTGATGTCTGATGATGTATGATGATAAGAGTGCCACTCACTTCACACAAGTGTGATTTAAAAAAAAGAAATAGGCTCCAAACAAACATGACATCATTTTGGAAAGCCATGATTTAAAAAAATAACCGGTCGCCAGCCAAGTCTATGGACTTGGCTGGCAAGTGTGAAGTATTGGGTCATCATGGGTTCAATTGGCTCATGGGTTCAATTTCAAGTGGCCGGGACAATGAGGGAGGTAGGGACAGAGAAGTCAATTTAGCCTCGTAATCTTTGACCCTGTAAGTTAATGGAAAGCCCCTTCAGGAGTTGATTAAGTGTTTGCATGGCATGAAGAATGTAGGTAATTAATCACTGACACATGGGAGCTGCATGCTGATTGGACCACATCCAACGATCCAAAGAAGGCTCAATTAGCCATGACCTAGACTGTGTCGTCACCTAAGCTGAACCGACTAGTGGTGTTTGTGTCTGAGAAAAATGAGAGAGAGAGAAAGGGAGATAGAGAGAGGGGGGGAGGGGGGAGAGGCAGAATACCCAAAAGCACTGTGACTGACCCAAAACAAAGAAAAGCCTGGATAGGTACACAGACCCTGAGAGTATAAAGGCCGCCGCGGGCAGACCTGGATCCCAAGAGAAGGCTGAACACAACATAAAAGGTGGCAGCTGAGCTACACTTCACCTGCCCACTGTAGCAAGACATCAGAGACACATACTTTTTTCCACCATCAATCACCCAAGGACAGTTTGAAAACGTGACAAATGACAGAAAACTCACACAAAGAGTAAATAAAACGTGCAGAGAAAAAATGACTGCAAATTAAAAATAAAAGCGTCCATGCATTTTTGTCTTGTTACTTTATGGGAGGAATTCTTTGTTTTAATAAAACACGGTGCATAAATCAATCTGCTATTTTTTGTGACACTTTTGCATGTTGAGGTAGGGCATGAAGAAAAACGAAATAACAAATCATCCAACATATCTTGCATATTCAATTCAATTCAATCTTTATTTCAGACAGGGAGATCCACATCACAATTATACAACACGAGACAATAAAATAGTAGAAGGGAAAATTAAAATGCAAATAGGCTAGCCCACATTGTTCAGTTACTGAAATACAATCACGTGCGCCAAGTCGCCAACGGTTCCACAGTCTAGAAGATGAGAACCTGACAGAACTGCTTGTAGGGTTTGTTATGACAGCGATGATGTCATTTTATTGACTCAGATGCCCTTCACATAAACCTGTATAAGGTTATGTAGCACAGCAGAGCAGGTGGTATACATAAGGTTACGTAAATGGTAAATGGTGAATCTACAGTATATAGCGCCTTTATCCAAGGCACTTTTGTGCATTACATTCATCCATTCACACACACATTCACATTCATTCAGGCACCAATTCAGTCTTGATCAAGGACACTTCGACACGAACTCAGGGGGAGCCCTGGATCGAACTGGGAAACGTCTGGTTCTCAAGTGGCAACTCTACCCCTGAGTCCCTGCCGCCCCGTAGCACTGCAGAGCAGGTGGGAACCCCCAACAGTAACGAACAATCTGGCTTACACTGGAACTTCTTGGAGCTCTCAGCAGCAGCCTCATACAGTCATTAAGAAGACACTGTGAGTCATCTGATGCTGCCTTGTCTGTAGCGACGCCACAGGTGGGCAGTATCCAGCGGTGTACAAAAGAATCTAAAGTTATCTTCACAGGTACTGATCACATGCTAAATTTGCGACACAGCGTGCCTGCTTATAGGCATACAGCTTCCGCTGGTCTCTAGAGATGTCCTTGCCATCTGAAAGTTCGTTACATGTGCAAGCAGAGCACCTCGACGGAGTGCATTTCTAGTTGGAGATATTATGGCCCAATAAAGCAATCTCACTGCACACGAAGGGCTGTGCCAGCCAGGTAGAAGGGCTGTGCCAGCCAGGTAGAAGGGCTGTGCCAGCCAGGTAGAAGGGCTGTGCCAGCCAGGTAGAAGGGCTGTGCCAGCCAGGTAGAAGGGCTGTGCCAGCCAGGTAGAAGGGCTGTGCCAGCCAGGTAGAAGAAGGGCTGTGCCAGCCAGGTAGAAGTCAGGAAAGGTTGATAGTCTGTCTTCCCTACTTCGGACAATCATACAGTTATTGTACTCTGTTTAGCGTTGCATTTGATATTGAAATCAAGAGCATACTGTGAGCAAATACTCAAGAGACCAGCACCATACGGACTAAAGACGATCAAATCATCCGCATATATACTCAGTACAATCCTTAGTATTCATTTAAATCGGGAGAGTGTTAGAAATGTACACAATGTACACTCTGAGTTACACATGTACACGAACACTAAACGACTTCACACTGTAACATGTAACTCATGTCTTCCTTCAAAAAAGGGACTTCTCTAGCCCATTCAGGCCTGACGTCGAAATTTAAAAAAAAAAAGTTTTCTAAATCATGACAATTTTCGGAAAGATTTGAGGCACATTTCAACGATTTTTCAAAAATAGCAGACCTACAAGCTCATAGCGCGCCACTCGGTGGCGCGCTATGAGCTTGTAGATCTGCTATTTTTCAATAGCTAAATTATAACATAATGTTTAAAACACCAAAAGGGGTTCCCGCCCCAAAATGGGTTAATGGTTAATGTGGTTAAACGCTAACGTGACATGGATGCGTTCCAGGTCTCAATGGGCTAGATGCTGCCTCGTGTGGGTGTATCACATCACCAGAAACACATGTTTGCAACATCCCGCCTCCCGCCTCTATCCGTCTTCCCTTTCTTCCTCCCTGTAATGTTATACTTTAGCTATTGAAAAATAGCAGATCTACAAGTTCATAGCGCGCCACCGAGTGGCGCGCTATGAACTTGTAGGTCTGCTATTTTTGAAAAATCGTAAAAATGCGGCACAAATCTTTGAATATATATTCTTTCAGAGCGAACGTTTTTAACTCAAATCTTTTGCTTCTGAGGGGATCCTGGAACAACATATTTTCAGATGGGGGTCGGTGGCCAATTACAATTTTTGGAGTACTAGAAATATTGAGTGATAACTGTAACATGTAACTCATGTCTTCCTTCAAAAAAGGGACTTCTCTAGATGCTGCCTCGTGTGGGTGTATCACATCACCAAGAACACATGTTTGCAACCTCCCGCCTCTATCCGTCTTCTCTTCCTACCTCCTCCCTGGCTCGGCTGTTTTCTCTCTCCAAGCACACAGGGTGAGAGTGCAGAATGGTGTCAAGCGTAGTGTATACAACAATGAGATGAATACAGTTCAGAACCCTGACTGAGAGAACTCTCTCACTCTCTCGCTCTCTGTTTTTCTCTACCCAACTGTGTGCATTGTAAAATCCACAGTAACTCAATGAGTTATGGATAAATAAACACTGAGGATGTTTACTTCGTATAGCAATTACGGTATGTTAACCTTAATGTTTTTATCCTACCGGATTTATTTTTCTTGCTCTATTTCATTCCACTACAATCCAGAATTATCTTTATTTTTGTGGGGCGCTAGTCCCAACAGGTTTAATTTGTTTGTTTTTAGTTCAATGTTTGTTTTAAAAACGCCATTGACAATGAAGGGAAAATTTACGTCATCTTGTCCCACAAACACAAACATTAAATGCCATTAACAATAAAGAGAATTTAATGTTTGTGTTTGCACCGTTTGTTTCACATCACCATTACAACCACCTAATCAACATGAATTAGACTTTCATTTTATTAGCGCCCCTCACTTCACACAGGTGTGATTTTTGAGTGGTGTAAACCACTCCTACAACTGGCTTTGTTAGTTTACGTGTCTGTCTGTCTGTCTGTCCGTACGTCTGTCTGTTCGTACCAAAAAATGAGCATGGTTGCTATGGTCACCCAGTTCACACAGGTGTGATTTCATTACGTCAGACATTACGTCAGACCACAGTTGATCAGTCTATATAAGACCTTACACCACTCCGTTCACACAGGTGTGATTTTTAATATTATGAGCTCTTTGTCAGGCATGCCCAAATATGGAGTCTATGCAGATGGCAGAACCCCATATGATGTCAGAACAGGCAAGCTCCATATATGGAGATACTGTACATGGGTGATCAGGGCCAGAACCCGGGAAGAGGCTTTTGTGCTGGTTCTGGACAACGGTGTATCCGACAGACTCGACACCGGACACTGCACTCCCTGTGGTGGAATGTGTGTGTCGAATTTGAAGTCTGTGGGCGAACGGTTCTCGACTTACGTGGATTACAGATGTACACACGTACGTACACACAGCATTATTATTGAGTGGTGTAAACCACTCCTACAACTGGCTTTTTGAGTGGTGTAAACCACTTCTACAACTGGCTTTGTTAGTCTGTGCAGAAAAAATGAGCATGGTTGCTATGTTCACCCTGTTCACCCGGGTGTGATTTCATTATTGAGTGGTGTAAACCACTCCTACAACTGGCCTTGTTAGTCTGTGCAGAAAAAATGAGCATGGTTGCTATGTTCACCCTGTTCACCCGGGTGTGATTTCATTACGTCAGACATGATTTCATTACGTCAGACAGGCTATATAAGACCTTACACCACTCAGTTCACACGGGTGTGATTATTATTATTATACACAGTCTTGTGGAACATGACAAACCAACATTTTGCTGCTTGTACTGTACCGGTATGATCTGGTATATCTGCTATTTTGTACCGGTATGATCTGGTATATCTGCTATTTTCCCAACAACAATATTCTCGAGAAAATGACATGGAGATAGGGGTCCGTGCCCAAGAACAACACATCAATCTGGGGGTCCTTGGCATGCTAATGTTTGAGAACCACTGCACTCAATATATTTGCTCAAAGTCTTCAAGCCTCTGTCTTCTTTATACATAATATATCTTTCCCTCCCTCACTCTCTCTCTCTCTCTCTCTCTCTCTCTCTTACACACAGTCAAATCAGAAGGGCTAGATAAGTGCGGGCGCTTTGGCTACTCGGATACCAGAGGCAGTAAAAAAAAGAGCAAAAATCAATCACCTCTCACTGGCACAGCCTTTTATCAACTAACTCCCTTATCCCTCTTGGTATTTCTAATACTCTCTCTACCATCTCTCTCTCTTATTATGTTCATTGCATCCTCCTTGCGGTCTCCTTGCTCTTGTGTATCTTCTGGCTGTCATTCAAGATCTCCATCGTCCCCCATTGTATTTCAATACATTGCTTTTGATTAACCCATTTTGGGCGGGAACCCCTTTTGGTGTTTTAAGTGTAATGTTATACTTTAGCTATTGAAAAATGCTATTTTTGAAAAATCGTGAAAATGTGGCACAAATCTTTGAATATATATTCTTTCAGAGCGAACGTTTTTAACTCAAATCTTTGCTTCTGAGGGGTTCCTGGAACAACATATTTTCAGATGGGGGTCGGCGGCCAATTACAATTTTTGGAGTACTAGAAATATTGAGTGATATAGGCCTAGAAACAGGTATTTCAGAAAACTGTCAGGATTTAGAAGACATTTTATTAATTTCGATGTCAGGCCTAAATGGATTAAACAAAGAACAAAAGGAACGATTCTGTCTCCTTTCTTTTTTTTTCGGAGAGCAGAGCTGCCAACCAATTCCTCCTCCATTTGTGGAACACGTCTCCTTTTACTTGCTGGAGGAGACTCTCTGACTGACAGCAGCTGGCCTGTCAACGTCGGGGCGAGGGGTACAGAGGAAGGAGGGAGACGACTGAAGCTACGAGATAGTGTGGAAGCGAGAGAGAAACAGAGAGAGAGAGAGGGACAAGTGATGGAGAAAGACATTTCTAATTCAAAAAGACATGCAGTGTTTCCGTGGCAACTTGGGTTTCCATGGAAACGGGCCTTGCTAAAGATGCCATTAGAGTGAAAAAATACCCACTTACACTCCACTGCACCGTACGCACGCACGCACACAAACATAAGGACATATGCACAATCATGCACAATAGCCTGTGAAAACGGTTTTACCTTAATGCTCGCACAAACACACACACACACACACACATAGACGTGCGTGCGCACAGCTAATTAAGTAATACACCTGAGGTCAACTTCAATAGTGCAATTATCGTCAGATTATGAGTGTAGCACAATGACATATTGTATAGGTCTGCCGCCTGTGTTATGAGGGATGAGTCAAATGGCCTTACTAATAAGCCCCAGGGGCTCTTCAGGGGGGTTCCAGGGGGTCCCCAGTAAAATGAATCAATAGGATCACCATTTGTTTAATACAGTATATTCAATTGCACTTAGTGATGAGTGTTTAGAGGGACTAAAAGCCTGTGACCTCCTGCAAACCTACTCCTAAATAGAGCGTCGCAGTCCCGCCCCCTACCATGGACCAGGAAATGAAACCCAATGCATTTTTCCCATAGACATTTCTTAAAGTATTTATTTAAAGACGGTTACGCCGCGGACAAAGCCAACTCGAGTCGTGACAACTCATGACAACACAAACAATATTTTGGACCAAACAAATAATTACAAAGAAGAAAAACAACAAAAAAAGTGTTGTAACCTGCCGTTTTTTTCTTCTTTCTAATTATTTGTTCGGCACAAAAATTGTGTTTGTTGTCATGATTTGTCACGACTCGAGTTGGCTTTGTCCGCGGCGTAAACGTCTTCAAATAAATACTTTCTGAAATGTCTATGAGGAAAATGAACGGAGAATCATTTCCTGGTCCAGGGTAGGAGGCGGGACTGCGACGCTCTATTGCAGTCTGATGAGTGCATCGTCCAACTCCCATCCCCCCCACCCTCTCCCCCCAGCGCGTTTTTGATGGGGGGCGCTAGCATCCTCCAATGTACGGCTTTCGGAAATGATGTCATGTGGCAGCCAAGTCTATGGACTTTTAATGTTTGCTGAGTGCAATGTTTGTTTAAAGAAGTGAGGTGCCACTCGCTTCTCATGCAGTGTGACTTCGGATGCATTTAACACTTCAGATTGCTTCAGGGGCGTCCCCTGTGCACGCGTGCACACACAAGCCCCTGTGCACACGTGCACACACAAGCCCCTGTGCACGCGTGCACACACAAGCCAAGTCAAGCTGACAGTTGACCCCGTGTGAGTGGATAAAGCCAGTGTGTTTGTACTGTACATCAGTGTTGATTTCGTCGACTAAAACTAAGACGAAAAATGTTCGTCGACTACCTTTTTCCACTGACGAAAACTAAATGGAAACTAAATGAAAATTAAGCTATGATGACTAAAACCATGACTAAATATATTGACAATTTTGTCAACAAATAAAAACTAGACTAAAATGTTAGGAAGGGACTAGTGGACAAGAGATCCAGTATGTCATTTTACAATTCGTTGCATGCTAAAAAATAGCCGATCTACAAGCTCACAACGCGCCGCATGGCGCGACGCGTTGTGAGCTTGTAGATCGGCTATTTTCAGCAAGTGAAAAAAACAGTCATTACGACATCATTAAGGCCCGCCAAAATACATTTTAGTCGACTAAATCAACTGTAGATTTAGTCGACAAAGGTTCTGTGAACTAGGTCTTGCCTAGCGTGAGCGACAAGGTACCTGTAGGTAGCCTATACTGTCCAAATAGTGCTGTCTTGAACATACTGGTTCAAGACAGCACTGTATTCTATTTTGGTATCTGCACTCTAAAATGCAACTGCATCTGATTTGACTTTGGTCAAAATATTTCAACATTTTAGCCAACAGTGAACTTTAATTGCCGGTGACTAAAATGTGACTAAAACTAAATGAAAACCATTCAAGGGACTATGACTAAAACTAAAATCAAAATGTGCTGCCAAAAACAACACTGCTGTACATGTACCTACCGTATACTACTTACACACAACATTGGTTTGTCACGTGACTGTACTGTAAAGACAGTACTACATACGTCGGCCCCTGTGACGTGGGCCTTGGTTTGATGATTCAATGGCCAGCACACTAAGGCCTTGTCAAAACAGCAGCTGACATACCCTCATGCGTCATTGGAACACGGTGCTCTTCTCCCAGCATGCCCCACCATCACCTCTACAGTATGTCATGGGGGGCCCCTAAGGGCCAAGAGTACATCACCTCTACAGTATGTCATGGGGGGCCCCTAAGGGCCAAGAGTACATCACCTCTACAGTATGTCATGGGGGGCCCCTAAGGGCCAAGAGTACATCACCTCTACAGTATGTCATGGGGGCCCCTAAGGGCCAAGAGTACATCACCTCTACAGTATGTCATGGGGGGCCCTAAGGGCCAAGAGTACATCACCTCTACAGTATGTCATGGGGGGCCCCTAAGGGCCAAGAGTACATCACCTCTACAGTATGTCATGGGGGGCCCCTAAGGGCCAAGAGTACATCACCCCTACAGTATGTCATGGGGGGCCCCTAAGGGCCAAGAGTACATCACCTCTACAGTATGTCATGGGGGGCCCCTAAGGGCCAAGAGTACATCACCTCTACAGTATGTCATGGGGGGCCCCTAAGGGCCAAGAGTACTGGCTCATAGCATTCTGCGAATCTGTCTGAAGGGGATAGGGGCACGCATGCACGCAAAAAACACGCGCGCACACACACACACGCAGTACACGGATGGGCACTGGAATATATTTGCATATAATACAGTTATAATTATATACCACCATGGCATGTACACAAAATATTGCTTGTGCACAGACACTTCCCTTCACAAACTCCCTCCATGATGCAGCGAGACAGCTGATTTGCCAGGGGCCTCTTTCAGTCCTTCTGAACTAAAAAAGTCGTGTTCTCTTTAATGTTGTCAAACACGCCCCCAAGAGATCCATATTATTCATTGATTTAATGGCAGTTTTAAAATTGTATTAGTCTTATTTGTGTAAGACTATGCTTCTAGAATAGATTGTACAATGGTAAATGGTGCATTTATAACATATGCGTAGTGTCTATCAAAATGGCTTCACAGTACAATGCACATTGTAAAGTGATTTGATAAAGTTCACCCATTCACACTCACAAACCATAAGGTGCTTGTCAGGAGCGCGGTTAATAGAAATAAATGATAATAAAACTTTATTTGTATACGTAGCACCTTTCATGACAAGCAATGCAGCTCAAAGTGCTTTACAGAGAAATAGGGTGAGAGAGAGAGAGAGAGAGAGAGAGAGAGAGAGAGAGAGAGACAGGGCTCCATTTTCGTCACCGCTAAACCCCTTATCCCTAAACTTCTTTGCCTTTTTTTTACTATTTTGCTAAAACATTTTTGAATAGTTCAAATGGCCAGTCTACAAGCTCACAACGTGTCAATGTAGATTGGCTAGTTGCACTATTCAAACATGTTTTGCAAAATAGTAAAAAAAGGCAAAGAAGTTTAGGGATAAGTGGTTTAGCGGTGACGAAAATGGAGCCCTGAGAGTTCAGTGTCTGTGTGTCAATCCTTGTCCCATTGATGGCCATGTGTGTGGCAGTGCCACTTTCCATTTGTGTGACAACATCCAACGGACAGAGGAGCGTACTACTACTGCAACAGCATGAATTTGTATGAATAATTTACAACCACTTTACATTAGTCATGACAGGATGAAATGATACCTCTAATCCCTCAAAGGAACGGATGACAGCTCCCTGGCTCCATAGTCCACGATACAACACCCATCGCTGCTCTCAAGCACAGGGGGATTGATCACCTGCTTCATGGTGACTAACGTACAGTATTACTGATGTCATCCTCGAGTATCGCTGGTGGATGAATCACATTCCTGTTATCCCATTTAGGCCCGACGTCGACATTTCTAAAATGTCTTCTAAATCCTGACAGTTTTCTGTCAGGATTTGCGCCACATTTTCACGATTTAAAAAAAAAATAGCAGACCTACAAGCTCGTAGCGCGCCACTCGGTGGCGCGCTATGAGCTTGTAGATCTGCTATTTTTCAATAGCTAAAGTATAACATAATGCTTATAACACCAAAAGGGGTTCCCGCCCAAAATAGGTTATATTCACCCATTCAGTGTCCCCCCCCTGTGTGCGTGCGTGCGTGCGTGCGTGCGTGCGTGCGGCATGAAACGCGCATAGCTCTTGCAGTCAGTGCGACAAACAAATCCCAACACCGTTTTGACTTCATAACGTGCATACAAACTGTGGCTTTGATGGGTGACAATGTAAGCGGTTGAGCCGGCACATGCCACATGTCGCACACACTTTGATATAGAACAGTAACAGGCTATATAGCAACGCCTAACAGCAGCACGAACAACAAAGTAAAAGGGAGAGAGACAAGGAGAAACGTGGAGCAAGAGATGGCAGAAGACCGAAGAAAGACTGATATGGTCGCTGTCAGGGAGAAACCTTGTATGTCATTTAACCCATTCTGGGCGGGAACCCTTTTTGGTGTTTTAAGCATTTTCGTTCGATCTTTCTAAATACACTGTTTGGGGATTTTGATTTAGCAGTGGGGAAGGGGTGTTCCCCCATTAAAGTTGGTATTTTGGTTTAATACCTGTCTAAATCCCTAAAACACCTCCGTTACCCGTTATATTATGCATAGGTGTGGTTTGGGCGTTACAATAATTAAACCAATCACCAGTCCACGTGCCATTGCCTTTAAGAGATCCCATATCCGTTGCCCGTTATGCCCAGTTCTATATTGCTTCATAGCCTTACGGTCTATAGCCCATGGAAGAGTGATGTGCTGCTCCTTGAAGTCTCACTTGTGATGCACCCTGCAGATCTACAAGCTCATAGCACGGCACCGAGTGCCGCACTACGAGCTTTGTAGGTCTGCTATTTTTGAAAAATTGTGAAAATGTGGCGCAAAATTGGAATATATATTCTTTCGGAGCAAACGTTTTTAACTCAAATCTTTGCTTCTGGGGCGTCCCTGAAACAACATATTTTTAGATGGGGGTCCGTCGCCAAATTCAGATAATTCTGGGGGTCCTTGACATGAAAAAGGTTGAGAACCACTGACATAGAAACATAGATTTTCAGAAAACTGTCATGATTTGGAAGACATTTGTAGAATCAGTTCTCAGTCTAAATGGGTTGTTGTTTTTTTCATAAATGAATGCCATATTTTATACTTTGTATATAATTGTTTCGCAAACGTAACGAGAATAGCCTTTCTACAAGCTCAAAGTGTTGTGAGCTTGGAAATCTGACTATTTATGGCAGATATAATGGGGTTTGCATGCAATTGCTCACATTGCTCACCACTACAGTATGTGGACAGTGAATGTGACGTATACCTGCAAGCAGCTGACCAATGTGGAGGTCTATTTAAGCTTACCGCATTCATTGTTTGAATTTTGTGTTGCTTCATTGGTTTTGCTCTTGCCACTACCACAAAAAGTTGTGTGCGCTTGTTTGCTCCCACTGAGCACCACCAGTACGCTCTGCTCTCCCTAAGGGTTCTTCTGGGTTCTGTTTGCCCTGCTCTTAAATGGTTGGTCTTCTCTAATGTGCTGAGGAGGGAGGGAGGGAGGGAGGGAGGGAGGGAGGGATGAATTGCAGAGCCTGAACTCCAAGAACAACATTTTATGTTCACACTTGTATTAGTATTTTATAAATAGAACGTTTTCAATCTATTCATGAGTTATTGGACCTGAAATGAATGCTTCTAGAATGACATGCCCAATATAGGGACTCCAAGTTGAAAGTGGTTAAGTCTGTCTGTGGATTTTACAACTATTTAACCAATGAAACCATGAACCAAGAGCATGTGACTATAATTGCCTAGATCCTTGGAACACTGTAATTTTTTCCCCTGACAGTGTTTTGGACAATGTTTCCAACAGATAACGATGACGTATAGCCTATACATTTACTCTGCCCTCCATGCGTAGCCTCGTTCCCAGCCTTACTCATCTGCGAAGAGAGAGAGGGGGAAAAAAAGCCTGGTCACAACCTAAGGCAGAGAGTGTTCTGCCTGAAGTGTCGGGCCGGAACATCCGTCGGACAAGGTCATTTCCGTGGGCGGTAATTCCATCAACATTCCTCTACTTCCGTTAAACCACTCAACCGGCTTGGTCTTGCCTAGCGTGAGCGACAAGGTACCTGTAGGTAAGCCTATATACTGTCCAAATAAATCACCCAACATACTGGTTCAAGTATTCTATTTTGGTATCTGCACTCTAAAATGCAACCGCATACATCTGCATCTGATTTGACTTTGGTCAAAATATTTCAACATTTTAGCCAACAGTGAACTTTAATGTTGGTCTCACTCAAACAAGAAGCTCCTTTTTCCAGTTTGACTGGTTTTCCAAGCATACTGAAACATTATACTGAACATGCACCATTTTCCATTTTATTTATGCTGACTGCCCAGCGCTCGCAACTAGCGTTCTCTGAAAAAGGTGCTGGACTGACGAAATAAGAGATAAACAAATACACATCAAACCCAAAAGCGTTTCAAATTCAGATCCCGATTAGGTCCCACTGGGCTTTCTCAAAAGTGTTTGAAGCAAGCATGCGTTACAGTAGGCCTACATGTGGAATCAGTGCAGAGTGTATGCCTGAGCAATTTTTGACAACTCAACGTTGTCCAACGTGAGGAGAATTGAGCCGGCGTAAACACCAAATTACTGGATATACTAGTATAGTATAGTATAGTATAGTATAGTATAGTATAGTATAGTATAGTATAGTAGTGTATAGTATAGTAGTGTATAGTATAGTATAGTATAGTATAGTATAGTATAGTATAGTATAGTATAGTATAGTATAGTATAGGCAGTGGCAGAATCCGTTGAATAGTTCAAGGTCATCGGGTCTGAATACAGTTCAGCTATTTTCAGCAAGTCAAAAAAACAGTCATTACGACAGCATTAAAGCCCACCAAAATACATTTTCGACTAAATCAACTGTAGATTTAGTCGACTAAAATCTCATGATATTTAGTCGACTAAAACTAGACTAACACTAAACGCTGAACTGTTTTACAATTTACAATTTAGGTATTTAGCACGCGCTCTTAATTCAGAGCGACGTAAGCAAGAACAAAAAACATGGTAATACATCACATACATAAAAAGTATTTCGTTTTAGAAGGGTTGCTGACGCCAGCTCAGTTTGTGAATTTAACTCGGTGACCATATTCAAGAGCAAAATGGCTGCGGAAATGTGTTAATTTGGTCAATGCAGCATTTCTTCATGCTCAGCGAATACAGAAAGATAGAGAGAGAGATAAAGGAGACACCGAAGATAAGCGATAATTATTAGACGGGAAAAAACATTTTTTGGTTTTCATGGTTTTACATAAGACAGAGGAAAGGGTATTATAATATAGAGGGAGTGGACTAAACCTGGATATTTAATCCCCCACAAAGGCATTGAGGGTGAGTTTACGCTGATTGTGTTGGAGCAGAAGATGCCGGTCATTAATATTCACCACAGAGCCTCTAATTTGTTTGAACTTAGATAAGAAGAGAGAGCAGATATAAGAGGGAAAGAAACATTCTGTCGGAATAAAGTTCCAACGGAATTTTCTTGTATCAACACTTTTCTTGTATCAACAATTTTCTTGTATCAACAATCCCAAAGCAACTTCAAATACTACTCTGTGTGTGTGTGTGTGTGTGTGTGTGTGTGTGTGTGTGTGTGTGTGTGTGTGTGTGTGTGTGTGTGTGTGTGTGCGTGCGTGCGTGCGTGCGTGCGTGCGTGCGTGCGTGCGTGCGTGCGTGCGTGCGTGCGTGCGTGCGTGCGTGCGTGCGTGCGTGCGCGCGTGCGTGCGTGCGTGCGTCTATTCTTTGTGCGAGTGACAACTTCATTGGCACTCGCCTCTCTCCTCTAATAAGCTCTGGTTTCAAGCTGATCCAACACTCAGACCTCCTACTGGGATACACACCATGATGTGTCCACTACAAGAGTGCACTTGAAGACTCGCTTTCTTTTCACTCCTCAAGCAGAAGCTTTTCATGAGATGAGTTAAAATAGATGAATTATCTGAATTATACATGGTTATCACATGACTCAATTATGTTACAGTACATCTTCATGTAGTATCCTGAAGATAATGGTTTCGCCCAAAACAGTGTTGATTTCGTCGACTAAAACTAAGACGAAATTTTTTCGTCGACTACCTTTTTTCACTGAGGAAAACTAAATGGAAACTAAATGAAAACTAAGCTACTGTATGTTGATTAAAACTAAGACTAAATGTATTGACAATTTCGTCAACAGATAAAAACTAGACTAAAATGTTAGGAAGGGACTAGTGGTCAAGAGATCCAGTATAAGTCATTTTTTCTACAAGCTCACAATGTGTCGCTTGTAGATCGGCACGATATTTTCAGCACGTGTAAAATCAGCCATTACGACGCCATCAAGGCCAGCCAAAATACATTTTAGTCGACTAAATCAACTGTAGATTTAGTCGACTAAAATCACATGACATTTAGTCGACTAAAACTAGACACTAAAACATTCCAGGTGACTAAAATGTGACTAAAACTAAATGAAAACTATTCAAGAGACTATGACTAAAACTAAAATCAAAGTTTGCTGCCAAAAACAACACTGCGCCCATAGAACGGTTTTGTCCAGGTAGATCCATACTGATGACTAGCTCTGGTCCATAGCGTTAGAAGGACTTCTCCTTAACACTATGGGACTTTCAAACCTCTGCGCACGGCGCACGCATCACAGGCTGAAAAGCATGTCGTCTTCAGTAAAAAACAAAAAGTACACTTTCGCTACTCACCAATACAAAGACGGTTTTGTGGAGTTGAAAGCCTACTTTCACTAGTGGGAACACGCTGAGCCCCCACCTCAAGTCTAAAATACACTTTTTGGGCAAAATGTAAAATAATCCACCGGGCACAGACACTCTTCCTGGTTGAGCAATGTTTTAACGCAACAGCGCCTCCCACGTTGCAAAGCCGAATAACACCCAATGAGCACGCAGTGTAGTGTGTGATGCGGTCCTATGACCTGTGGGGGAGTAGTGAGTTGGCGCTGTGATGGCGCTGCCGAAGATTATAAAAATGAAAAAGTGGTGTCTCCGCCCGGTGGACTGGATTATTTTACATTTTGGACAAAAAGTTAAATAGAGTGCTCCCACTAGGTAATTAAGGTAGGCTTTCAACTCCACAAAACCGTGCTTTTATTGGTGAGTAGTGAAAGTGTACTTTTTATTTTTTACTGAAGACGAAGCCTGTAATGCTTGCGCAGAGGTTTGAAAGTCCTGTAGTGTTAATATAAGGAGAAGTCCTTCTAACTATGGACCAGAACTTTCCTGTCCTGTCAGTAGAATAAAAATAGAGAGATGTTAATTATTTCACCCGGACCAAAAATACCTCCACACAACAAATGTCTAATTGTTACCCGATGTAATGCCTTAACCAGAGTACTTGCACTAGCCAGTTTGTTTTGTGTTTGTGTGAGTGCGTGCGTGCGTGCGTGCGTGCGTGTGTGCGTGCGGGCGTGCGACTGTGTGCATGCAAAATAAATGAAATGAACAGCCCCAGGCTTTGTCTTTCCATGACATCACACATTAGTCTGGGATTTCTTGCTTGGTTCTAGCTGTGGGAGAGTTGTCCTTGCTCAATCATGAATGAAGACTGAATGGTCAAAGATGAAAAGAATACGGATACAGTATGTTAATGTGGCTGCATAATTCATAATCCATCTCCCAGTCACATTTAGTTGTAGATTTTAGAAGATCTGAGGCCAAGGATAGAGAAACAGCAAGGGACAAGCAAACACAGTAACAGTAAGAAGCGGGGATATACAATTAGAGCCGGCCGAGGGCATTGGGGTCTTTCCTGGGAAAAGAATAAAAGGAAATGATGATGCCATTTTCTGCAATTTGACATTATCTACAAAACATTTTGGGGAGATTATTTAAAAACGACAGTCATCTCTTTATAGTAGGGTAAATACAGTACTGCACTCATTTAGGGATTTTCATGTCATATATTTTTACTATTATGGTTATTGAAAATTACAGTCACGCATTCACTATAGGTTCTGCTGCCACTTATCTCGAAAAAGAGCTAAATCCTGTCTGCTCCACCAAAACACATTTTAAGGGGAATAAATTACAATAGAAACACTACATGCCAACATAGAAATAGCTGTATTTTCAAACACAATGCAGATGGAAGCAGCATGAGTACAGAATGAAGATGAGACTGTGCTGACATCACATAGATAGCAGTGTCTGCTCCATTACCAATAAACCGTTGTAAACCTATAGCTTCCAAGAGAAAAGACTGCAGAAGCAGACAACCCGCAGCACTCCAAATTAGAAGAGTATATTCTTGTCGGTGCAAGGCTCAAAAATACGAAACAAAGGAGATGCCAGCACACAATAGGGCATTAAGCAACTAGTCGACTAGTTTACTAGTCGACTAGTAAATCCACTAGTCGACCTTGCTGGTACTAGTTGACTGGTTGATAAGAAAAAGAAAAAAAATAGTTTTTTTATTTATTTTATTTCCCGATTTTGTAGGCCTCAATATCAGGTAGATTATAGTTATAGTCACCAATGTACACAGTTTTTAAATGTACAAATATTTATTAAAAAAAGAAAGAAAAAAAAAAGCTTTTTTTTTAACATAATAGGTGGTTAAACAACTAGTCGACTAGTCGACTAGTAAACTAGGCAACTAGTCGACTAGTAAACTAGTCAACTAGTAAAAATGACGAATGATGAAGTGAATGCCCTAGCACACAATAAATGTCTTTTCACATGGTTTATTACCTCTGACGATCCAACCTAGCCTCGGTCCCAGGCTTACTTATCTGCGAAAAGAAAAGCCTGGTCACAACGTAAGGCAGAGAAGCTATGGGCGGATGTATCCTCCGGAACATCCGTCAGATGTATTTCCCCCGGATACGATATTTTCCCGACCAATCACAACACTTGTTTCATTCGTGGAGAATGTAAACTGATTTGTAAAGCATCAACGTAATTTCCTTGGGCGATACTTCCGCTAAAATCCCGCAACTTCCGCCGCAAAACAAATGATAGCCTCTACAGCGTATAGGTCTTGCCCAGGGTGCATCCAACCCCACCACTAGCACCCAAATGATAGCCTCTACAGCGTATAGGTCTTGCCCAGGGTGCATCCAACCCCACCACTAGCACCCAAATGATAGCCTCTACAGCGTATAGGTCTTGCCCAGGGTGCATCCAACCCCACCACTAGCACCCAAATGATAGCCTCTACAGCGTATAGGTCTTGCCCAGGGTGCATCCAACCCCACCACTAGCACCCAAATGATAGCCTCTACAGCGTATAGGTCTTGCCCAGGGTGCATCCAACCCCACCACTAGCACCCAAATGATAGCCTCTACAGCGTATAGGTCTTGCCCAGGGTGCATCCAACCCCACCACTAGCACCCAAGTACATATAACCTGTAACCGTTAAAGTAGGGAAGACAGACAACAAGCCTTCGCTATCGGGTGGAACCCTTGTCCAAAAACGGTTACTGTAAAAAAAAAACCTGTGTTCCAATGGATTCATTGTATAATGTGTTATAATTTAGTCGCACAAGCTCTTGTTAATACTTACTACAGTAAGTAAGTCATTGGTTCAATATTTATAAAACCCACATTTAACCACTTTCAAACACACCAAGTCAGCACCACAGCTTGTACCTCTTGAGCCCCAATCCCCCGCCGGCGGTGGCAGAGGCTGTCCACCTCATGAACAGCTCTCAGCGGGTAAATGGGGCTGGTCAAGGTCTTAGGTTCCAACTCATGGACCCCCCTGGGGTTTAAGAGGTTAAAAGCAGCAGAGACAGAGCAGGAGCTATGGCAGATTTTAATCAACAACAGAACACAGCATGGCACCAACAGAATCAAACACTTTACTTGTGTTTTTCTCTCTTTTTTGCCCTGTAAAGCAATTTGTGCTGCACTATTATTACTACTACAAAGGACTGTGTGACGGATGCTGTCAGAGGGACTGTTTGTAGGTCCAAATGCATGATGACATCATTCTGAAAAAGCTATGTTTCTATGTCAGTGGTTCTTCGATTTTTCAAAAATAGCAGACCTACAAGCTCATAGCACGCCACTCGGTGGCGCGCTATGAGCTTGTAGATCTGCTGTTTTTCAATAGCTAAAGCATAACATAATGCTAACACCAAAAGGGGTTCCCGACCAGAATGGGTTAAGATGGAATAAGTCAATAATTGTTGTGATCAATATTTCCCTATCAACAACATAAAACAAAGGGTTTTGTCACTAGAGTGTCTGTTATTTTTGTATTATTTTTTAATGAAGAAGTCGCACGCTATTCTTTGCTCTTGCCTTTCTTTCATCAGGGGAAGCCAGACTGCATTAACGACACAGAACACAGAGAGGAGAGTTCTACAAAACAAACAAAACACACTTATTAATATTAATCCGCGGGTCTCAGAATTGGCCACTTTGCTGCACAGCAGACTGCATTTCTACCCCTAGAGAGGTTCACTGAGAGAGCAAGAACTGCAAACCACTCGATTTCGCACATTGGAAAAAAAGAGAAAAAAGTTATAGGCTTTTTGAAGTGGAACCAAAAAACAAACAAACTGTATCAACTTGAAGAAAACCAGAGCATTTCTCATACATTTTATGAGAAATGGTTTAGGGATGGAAGCCTCCTGGTACCTTGTTTGTGCAGAAAACAACTACAGTAATCTCCCAAACCACAAGGACAGGGCCCATTATCTTTGAACACCAGCATGCTCACACTTACAGTAGGTGTGTTCACGCATGCACACATGCACACACGCACACACACGCACACACACACACACACACACACACACACACACACACACACACACACACACACACACACACACACACACACACACACACACACACACACACTTCTGTTCATACAACTCCCCCTCATGGACTCTATATAGGCTTCATGTTACTTCTCTCCCACACAAATCGACATTTTAGGGCGTCATTGAAAATAGCACGCGTTTTGAACTCGTATTTCAGCTATTTTCCGTTTCGTGAGATTTCCGCACAACTAAGTATAGGGAGGGATACTCTAGTCTAACCCCAAACCCTAAATCTAACCTCTAAATTCCTAATCCTAACTCCAACCTCAATCTGTTCCTAAATGTAAGCCTATTTTATTTTTTCCCATGCCGGGGCGGCAGTGAGTGACTCAGGGGTAGAGCAGCCGGATGGGAACCGCAAGGTTCCCAGAGTTAGTGTCAAAGTGTCCTTGAGCAAGATGCTGAACCCCTAATTGCTCCCAATGAGCAGGTTGGTGCCTTGCATACAGTAGTCACCTCTGCCATCGTTGTGTGAATGTGTGTGTGTGAATGGGTGAATGTACATGTAAAGCACTTTGGATAAAAGCCCATAAATGTACCATTTACCGGCCTGGGCCGTGGCTCAGCGGTCCAGGCACCTTGGCTGGTGATCCAGTCTGGCAGTGTGCCGCGGGTTCGACTCCCGATCCCGACGGCCTTTACTGCATGTCACTCCCCCATCTCTCTCCCCATTTCCTGTCAGCCTACTGTCTGTCCCTCCATAAAAAATATAAAATAAAGGCGAAAGCCACAAAAAAAAAACATAAAAAAAATAATAATAATGTACCATTTACCATTTATAAAAACAGCAACTTCTCTTGTCTTGTGAGGACCAGGAAAACAGTGGCCACAATATCTATCTCTTAAATTCTACTAATACTCACAAGTATAGTAATTCACTTGTGCAAGCACACACACACACACACACACACACGCGCGCACACACACACACACACACACACACACACACACACACACACACACACACACGCACACACACACAAAGCTTAACTCCCAACAATAGATCTGAGAGACCTCATTAGTCTCTGGAGCCGGAGTTGAGTTGTGGGTCGGGTCCAACAACACCGCTGTCCCATTATGCCAACACCAACACATGGCACGGTGTGAATTAATGGCTAAATTGGAGTGTGTGAATTGTTTGGTGCATAATGGACCTAACCTGCGCTGCATCCGTTTCTGGTTCACCCATTTATTATAACGGGGTGAGGGAAGGAAGATGAAGCCAGGGGCACCAGCTGGAAGGAATCCTATGCATATACAATCAACCAAAACAATGACTCTCTATTTCACCATGCCCCTCGTGTGCACTGACGCCAGCAAGCATGTGGAATAATATTAGCTTAATCTATTCTGGACGGGAACCCCTTTTGGTGTTTTAACTAAGCATTATGTTATACTTTAGCTATTGAAAAATAGCAGATCTACAAGCTCATAGCGCGCCACCGAGTGGCGCGCTACTAGCTTGTAGGTCTGCCATTTTTGAAAAGTCGTGAAAAATGCTGCACAAATCTTTGAATATATATTCTTTCAGAGCCAAAGTTTTTAACTCAAATCTTTGCTTCTGGGGGGGGTTCCTGGAACAACACATTTTCAGATGGGGGTTGGTGGCCAATTACATATCATTTTTGGGGTCCTTGACATGAAATATTGAGCACCACAGATACAGAAACATAAGGTTTTTCAGAAAACTGTCAGGATTTTGAAGACATTTTTTAAATTTCGACATCAGGCCTAAATGGGTTAAAGATCAGCGGCTGAGAGGAAAAAGGGAAATGTACATCCAGCGCAGTTTTCAAATGGAAATGGTAATTGTTCAGTGACCAATGATATCAAGCAATCAGATGGTTGGCCCTACCCAGATGCCTGAAGACAAAGCCTGCTGGATATTTATAACAAAATGGATTAGACATAATTGTGGATTGATAGAGAATGGACCCAGCAACCTGAAGGTAATTGAGTTATTGATGCTGGAAAATTCATTCACTCAATTGTGCACGCGCCACACGCACGCGCATGTACACACACACACACACACACACACACACACACACACACACACACACACACACACACACACACACACACACACACACACACACACACACACACACACACACACACACACACACACACACACACACACACACACACACACACACACACACACACACATACAACTCCCCCTCATGGACTCTATATAGGCTTCATGTTACTTCTCTCCCACACAGCTCTCTGCCTTTGCATCGGAAGAATTCGCCAGCATTCTGTCCTTTTTTTTGTCTTAACCCGATTCATATACAGTAGGCTATACATTGTACACGAAAAATGTTTCGGCGACCACCTTTTTCCACCGGCATAAACTAAATAAAAACATAATAAAAACTGAGCTATGATGAGTAAAACTATGACTAAATATGTTGACAATTTCGTCAACAAATAAAAACTAGACTAAAATGTTAGGGAGGGACTAGTGGAGAAGTGATCTAGTAGAACTAAAAGACAAGTCATTTTATGTTTTCAGGTAATACGGCGCCATCAAGGCCTGCCAAAATATATATTTTTGTCAACCAAATCCAAGTTAACAGAATTGGGCAGATTACCATGCTTTCACATCCGGTTTCCTCACTCGCAGACCTCCATTGTAAGAAACGGTAATATGTCGTGCGCGATCGGATGAAAAAATCACAAATCAGATCCGAACATCGGATGGATGATGACCACCACGGACAGTGCTGAGATAACAGCCAAAGAAGATCCTACTTTTAATGGGACCCTATGGGATGCGCGCGCACGTCTCCTGGTGTTGGGGGGGACTAAGGCAATTAACCTATAGCAACCGGGTCAGTGTCAAAAGTAGATTTTCAGCGAGACAGTTTCATATCGATAAAGTACTACGGAGAATTCCGTCAAAAGCAGACAACAGTTGGATTTTAATTGACGGAATATTACGTCAAAGGCAGCCAAATTGTTAAATGGGGATTTAGTCGACTAAGATCTTATGATATTTAGTCGACTAAAACTAGACTAACACTGAAACATTTCAGATGACTAAATGTGACTAAAACTAAATTACATTTCATTCAAAACTACATCAAAAATTGCTGTCAAAAACATCACTTTTGGTGTGCAACTTATCAGGAAAAGCCTCTGCAATACTGGACACCGTGTGATCAACACCTCACCCTGCATATCCACCTTTCCACCCAGTTTGTTTTCCGTCTCATTCTCTCAACTTCACCCGTTTTCCTCGCCAACGACAATCCGCCCCTCCCCCCTTCCTTCCGTGGCTGAGGGTATTGTGAATCTGAAGAACCCCGTTCTTTTTTTTCTTTCCGGGCCCAGAAATTAACACGCCTCCTCTCTCAAGCTGACTTTATATATAGAAGACAAGTAAATGTATAAGCAAGTGGTTGCCACGGCAACCGTATCCGCCACACCGAGATCTGCGCGCGTTTGATCACCCATGCGTGTGTGTGTGTGTGTGTGTGTGTGTGTGTGTGTGTGTGTGTGTGTGTGTGTGTGTGTGTGTGTGTGTGTGTGTGTGTGTGTGTGTGTGTGTGTGTGTCAGTGAGTAAGCATCAGAGGGAAGAGATAAAGACACAAGCAGAGCCTGGCAAGTGGAAAATCACTTCTAAGAAAAACCCTTCAATGGAAAGCATCAACATCATACACTGTACAGTGTAAAAAAGACATCTTCGCTGGTGTCTCGTTCCTCCTCCTCCTCCTCCTCTCTGCGGCAGCATTTTAACCCATTTAGGCCCGACGTCGAAATTTAAAAAAAAATCTTCTAAATCATGACAATTTTCTGAAAGATTTGAGGCACATTTTAACGATTTTTCAAAAATAGCAGACCTACAAGTTCATAGCGCGGCACTCGGTGCCGCGCTATGAGCTTGTAGATCTGCTATTTTTCAATAGCTAAATTATAACATAATGTATGTAACCACCAAAAGGGGTTCCCGCTCGAAATGGGTTAAAACATCTGTTTCACCTCTGCCTCAGCGCGGCGTCTCCTGCAACATGTCCCTCTCTCGGTTGGTGCCCTGGCTGTCTTTCTGTCGCGCAGGTTTCAAACGTGGTAATTACACGTTGAGATCCGTGACAGCCACACACACACGCTGTCAGTGCTGCGAAAAGTACTCATGTACTTTTTTGCAGTATCCATACTGCAATGTAGAAAAATACTCTCTCTGTTACAAGTAAAAGTCCGGAATTCAGAATGTGCTTGAGTGAAATGACAAAAGTATTGGCATGAAAATGTACTGTAAAGTGCTAGTACTCTACTCATTATGCACAATGTTCCATTTCAAGGTTTTCAAATGTATTCCAATCTTTTGAATATCCCCAATCTGCAAACTCCCAATGTGTCGCATCGCGACGCATTGTGAGCTTGTAGATCGGCTATTTTCAAATGGCCGAAATGTATATAGGAATAATATTGCAATAATAATCCAAATCTATATAACTACAGTTTTCCAATAAATGTAGTGTATGGAGTAAAAGTACAATATTTGGATACGAGATGTAGTAGAGTTTGAGTAGATGTAAAAAATGAACCGTGTGAAGTGAGAGGCGCTCTATCATCGTACATCATCATGACGTAACATGTCGATTTTCTCAGACACATATGACGTAAATTCTTCATTTATTGTCAATGGGAATTTAACAAAAATACCAATTTTCTCAGACACATATGACATGATGGGCAGTATTATGCGTGTCTTAAGTACCAGGTCTTATTACTTAACTTAAGACCTGGAGGCGTGATCAATGCCATGTGGCTATTCTGAGTGGCCAAACAGCATTGACCACACCTCCAGGTCTTAAGTTAAGTAATAAGACCTGGTACTTAAGACACGCATAATACTGCCCAAACTCTCCATTCATTGTCAATGGCATTAAATGTTTGTGCTTAAGTACAGTACTTATAAATAAATAAATAAATGTACTTAAGTTACTTTCCACCACTGCACACGCTGTGTTATTTCATAGCCATCCCCCCCCCCCATCCCCCATGCACAGACGCCTTTAATCCTTTGTTCTTTCTACCTCTACAATATCACTCCCTTCTTTTCCCCCTCTCCTTTCCTATCCTTCTCCCCCTCTCCTTTCCTATCCTTCTCCCCCTCTCCTTTCCTATCCTTCTCCCCCTCTCCTTTCCTATCCTTATCCCCCCTCTCCTTTCCTTCTCCCCTCTCCTTTCCTATCCTTCTCCCCCTCTCCTTTCCTATCCTTATCCCCCCTCTCCTTTCCTTCTCCCCTCTCCTTTCATATCCTTCTCCCCCTCTCCTTTCCTATCCTTCTCCCCTCTCCTTTCCTATCCTTCTCCCCTCTCCTTTCCTATCCTTCTCCCCCTCTCCTTTCCTATCCTTCCCCCTCTCCTTTCCTATCCTTCTCCCCCTCTCCTTTCCTATCCTTCTCCCCCTCTCCTTTCCTATCCTTCTCCCCCTCTCCTTTCCTATCCTTCTCCCCCTCTCCTTTCCTATCCTTATCCCCCCTCTCCTTTCCTTCTCCCCTCTCCTTTCCTATCCTTCTCCCCCTCTCCTTTCCTATCCTTCTCCCCTCTCCTTTCCTATCCTTCTCCCCTCTCCTTTCCTATCCTTCTCCCCCCTCTCCTTTCCTATCCTTCTCCCCTCTCCTTTCCTATCCTTCTCCCCTCTCCTTTCCTATCCTTCTCCCCTCTCCTTTCCTATCCTTCTCCCCCCTCTCCTTTCCTATCCTTCTCCCCCTCTCCTTTCCTATCCTTCTCCCCTCTCCTTTCCTATCCTTCTCCCCTCTCCTTTCCTATCCTTCTCCCCCTCTCCTTTCCTATCCTTCTCCCCCTCTCCTTTCCTATCCTTCTCCCCCTCTCCTTTCCTATCCTTCTCCCCCTCTCCTTTCCTATCCTTCACCCCCCTCTCCTTTCCTATCCTTCTCCCCCTCTCCTTTCCTATCCTTCTCCCCCTCTCCTTTCCTATCCTTCTCCCCCCTCTCCTTTCCTATCCTTCACCCCCTCTCCTTTCCTATCCTTCTCCCCCTCTCCTTTCCTATCCTTCTCCCCCTCTCCTTTCCTATCCTTCTCCCCCTCTCCTTTCCTATCCTTCACCCCCTCTCCTTTCCTATCCTTCACCCCCTCTCCTTTCCTATCCTTCACCCCCTCTCCTTTCCTATCCTTCTCCCCCTCTCCTTTCCTATCCTTCCGCCTCTCCTATACATCGCCCCCATTTCCTTTCCTAACATTATCCCCCTCGCCTTTCCTTTGCCCCCATCTCCTACTATCCTTCTCCCCACTCTCCGTTCCTATCCTTCTCCCCCTCTCCTTTCCTATCCTTCCCCCTCTCCTTTCCTATCCTTCGCCCCCTCTCCTTTCCTATCCTTCTCCTTTCCTATCTTTCTTCCCCCCCTCTCCTTTCCTAGTATTGCTCTCTATCACTTTCATACAGTCTCTTGCCCTTTTGTATAGATCCTATTCAATAGGACCTATTGCATTAACACCGTGGCCGCGCGACATCATGCCGCACAATCTTATTTGAATTATCCTGAAACATACATTTTGTAGCCGTGATCATCAACGCTTTAGTTATGGGCCGTGCATAAAGCTTGTTTTGACCAAAACGCAATCTGGGAAAAGAATCCGAGATAAGTGAATTAAAAAAAAAGGATGGAGGCAGACTTTTTCACTTCCGTTTTTTTTCCGGTGTTATCGATCGGCCAGTAAACGAGAGCTATTCATGCGGTGGTGAAGAGCGCGATCTATCATAAACCAATCTATAATAAACATCATCGGTGCATTTACCGTTGGATTAGACTTAGACGTAAATCTACTTCAATGGCAGAGAATGCATTACAAACCTTGCCCTTGTCTCTTCTAAAGTGAACCCTGGTGAGCGAGTTACATTGACTTGGAAGAAGAGGGAGGCATTCAGGTTTTATGAGTGATTGTGAACCATTTCCGACCTTTGCAAACAGCCGTATAGGCCTTTAGGAGAGATGGCTTTGCTGAGGGGGCATTGATTCAGTTCCCCTTCATTTGGGACATTCATGTGGTTCTTCCTTAATTCAAGTTGAGAGACAGGCAAAAATATCCAACTGAAAAAAAAGGCCTATAGCACTGGTACCAGACTACTATACTCAGCATCACATTTTGGAACATTTATTTTCAAATCTTATAATGCAACGAGACAGTCAAGTAAAACTCTTCAATTTTGTGGGCCCCAAGTTCCTAAGGGGCTTCTACACAAAAGCACCACCGAGAGCACCCTGACTGGATGCATCACTGTATGGGGACCACACTGCCCTCAACCACCAAGGGCTGCCATGCACAGACATTTTGTGAGGGCAGGTGGCCTAATGTACCCCCCCCCCCCCCCCCCCCCCCCCCCCCCAAAAAAAAGGGGAAGGCACACACACAACAAAGACACCTATATTTTTGCAATTGCTCTTGTATATATTTTTACTAGTACTTTTGTTTTAGCTTCTCTTTCTAATTTGTTACTTTATTGCTGCTATTTTCTCATGTTACTGCAATGTTGAGCCCCGATAATTGTCCTCTTGACTCCTCTATACGTGTATGTGACAACAGTAAAGAATCTTGAACGTTGCATTTACACATCAGCGACCGCTGTAGTGAATCCAATACAACCTCTGTATTTCTCCAACAGCTACAGTATGAGCTGAATCAAAAAAGATAATATGCCCGAGCCTCAATATGGATTCCCGGAGTGTTCAGTAATTGACTCACTCACTGGTATAAGCCTATTAAGAAAACATTATTCTAGTGCACTGTTTGAATAAATCGTTCCATTACTACATCACCGATTCTCCATGTGTATCCTAGATTAGATCTCTTATAACCACATTTTGATAAATCCTACAGAACCTTTCTTTTGACTTGTCAAGCATTCCATGGTTTCACACTGTGATTCATTCCTCTTAGAGTCAACTCACTGTCAACAACTTCAATGTGAGGTTGGATACACAGGGGAATTCAATTCACCATGCACTTCTTAAACCCTAGTAGTAAATCACCTGTGTTATTTGGACCTATTTTTCTCCATGTACACCACATCTCATTGTGAGCTATTTGTGGCTAATGTTCCCCCCAAAATATGGATGCTGAACACAGACTGCTGGCAGCCCTGGTCAATGAAGTATGTATTGTATAGGCCAGGGGTTCTCAACGTTTTTGGCCGGGGACCCCCGGAAATGCTTTGGCAATGTCTCGGGACCCCCGCCCCGCCCCCTCCCCCCAATATAAATTGACTGCTACAATAACCTTAATAATAGAGACAATACACCATAAATAAATACTGAAACCAGATATAATCATTATGGAAGGTGTATGCATGTGTACTATGAAAACTCTTCATTTCCATTTTCCAGCCATTCAGTTCCAACCCTTTTTTTTTTAAATAATTTGGGGACCCCCCAAAATAATTTGGCGACCCCCCCGAGGGGTCGCGACCCACGGGTTGAGAACCCCTGGTATAGGCTAACCCAGGGGTGCCCAAAAGGCAGATCGTGATCTACCAGTACTGTAGATCGCAAAGGTTGTGCTTTGATTGATTGATTGATTGAAAATTGTATTAACAGTTTGCAGAATTACAGTACATTTCAAGCACAAACTCAATACAAAGGCTGTTAACTGTGAGTGGACGACCCAATTAAGCATTACACTTGTTTACAACAGGGTCCACCATGTTCAATTCATCAATTCATCAAAGTGCAGGTAGACCACATGATGCCCCTACAAATATAACATTTAAATATAAAAAGGCATCTGCCATATGAATTAAGGCGACTTTACTTGATTGATTGACATAAAAAAGGGCCTGTCAGCTCAAACCCACAATGCAATGTCTTCTTTGTTTTCAAGAGTCTTGCGCACAAATGTCAGTAGCATTACAAAGTTATGTACCAAATGTACCATTCTATTATATGTAACATCAGCGCCACACAAAAACTGGATTTATTCTGGGGCAGTGGTTCTCAAACTGGTTCTCAAACTTTTTTATGGTGCACAAATTTGGTCAACACACAATGTGTTAACTCAGAGTTAACACATTGACTGAAAGGATTCTGGTGTAGAGCGAGTGCTGTACGCAGTTGTCCATATAGTAATGCATTAACAACATGTGGTGTTTTTCCACCGGCTCCTACAGGCTCGTGAAAGCAGTTTTTATCCGGTCATATGATCGATGTTTCACGTCGATCTTTTCCGGGGTGTCACCCCCGAAACCAATGGGGACCCATAGGTTAGCGAAAAGTGCCATCCAGCGTATAAAAAAAAGAAAAAACGAATTGTGGAACTGGTGTTTGGCAGCCAATGAGACCTGTAAGGGTCCATTTGGAAGCCCCTCAAGGAAGTCTGAGTGTCCCCTAGACCAGGGGTTCTCAACGTTTTTGGCCGGGGACCCCCGGAAATGCTTCGGCAATGTCTCGGGACCCCCGCCCCGCCCCCTCCCGACCCCCAATATAAATTGACTGCTACAATAACCTTAAACCATTTTGGGCGGGAACCCCTTTTGATGTTTTAAGCATTGTTATAATTTAGCTATTGAAAAATAGCAGATCTACAAGCTCATAGCGCGCCACCGAGTGGCGCGCTATGAACTTGTAGGTCTGCTATTTTTGAATATTCGTGAAAATAAAATTTAAAAAAGAAAATCTTTTTTTTTTTTTTTTTTTTTTTTTGAAAATATTTTGGGGACCCCACAAAATAATTTGGCGACCCCCCGAGGGGTCGCGACCCACGGGTTGAGAACCCCTGCCCTAGACCCCACTTTGCTGCTCCATGTGCATTGCATAGTCCTTCTCCAAAAACAACAACAAACAAAACAAACAAACAAAAGCCCTTACCTTTGCTGCCATGACCATGGAGGAGCCTCCCCGGATGCCCAGGATGGGGATGTGCGTCTGGGCCGAGATGAAGTCCAGGATCTGGGCGATGGCCTCCTGGTCCGTGTCGTCGCCAAACACCACGCCCTGCAGCGAGTGCCGCGTCATCTGCCCACAGATCCTGTTGATGATGCTCTTGGGGTCCGTCTCGTTCATGGTGACCACCTCCACCTTGGGAGGGTAGGGGATGTGCAGGAAGTCCTCCTTCTCCAGCCCCACGCCCAGCGATACCTCACTGGAGTTGCCCACCAGGATGACCGCGATGCTGAGCGAGTTGACCAGCTTGGGGTTGACCGCCGGGGAGACGGGGGGCAGACCCGCCGCGGGGTAGTGAGGGGGCAGGAGGGCACCGCCCCCCCTCTGGCCGCCACCGCCGCCCCCTCCCCCTCCCCTCTGGCCTCCCTGCGTCCCCTGGGCACCTCCGGGCCCACCTCCTCCTCCGCCGGGCCCGCCCCCCGTCCGGCGGCACTCGCCGGCCGGGAGGAGGAGCAAGGAGAGGAAGAGGAGAGACAGGGACAAGGACAGGGAGACGGAGGGCAGAGCCAGTCGGGGATGAGGATGATGGTGGGACGCGTGGTGGTCCGGAGCGGCAGGGGGAGGAGGAGGGAAGGAGGAGGAGGAGCCGGGGGAGAGGAAGAGATAGTCCTGAAGACGGGAAGGAGAGAGGCGGAGGCTGACGAGCATCATGGAGGAGTGTAAATGCAATCCCTGGAGGAACAGACAGAGAGAGAGAGAGAGAGAGAGAGAGAGAGAGAGATTCGGGCGTTAAATATATGACACACACAGAACATGAATACCTGAAACATCACACTCGTGTGAAGTAAGGGGCGCCTGGTAATGTTTGTTTAAACTGCTGCCAACAAGCATTAAAAGTCCATAGACTTGGCTGCCATATGACGTAATTTCCAAAAGCTAGATGTTGGGAGGGTCTTGATACATGATTGTGTTTAGGAAGTGATGCAGCTGAGCCTTTAGACCAGTGGTTCTCAATGCCCCCCTAACTCTGAGAGTATACTAATGGAAGTGGAAGAGTATACACATCATTGGAACCAAATGGAACCTCAGAGTTACAGACCTGTGAAGGTCAAGGAACCCTGGGCGGGGGGCGGGCGGGGGTCCCTCCCTGAACCCCACTTTGAGCACCATTGCTATAAACTAAAATGTAAAGTGAATGACCCACATACCCAGGATATCAGCGCGCACG
Source organism: Electrona antarctica (assembly GCF_951216825.1). Classification (NCBI taxonomy): domain Eukaryota; kingdom Metazoa; phylum Chordata; class Actinopteri; order Myctophiformes; family Myctophidae; genus Electrona; species Electrona antarctica. The sequence goes on from NC_136809.1 coordinate 48,087,601, forward strand.
CACGCACGCACGCACGCACGCACGCACGCACACACACCGCAAATTACAATTCATTTTACAGGGAAACAAATATAACAGGGTTGACAGTTCATGGGCACCTAAGGATACACATGGCACCTCCTCCTCCACACAGACAAACTGCCTATAACAGCCGGAACAGAGCAGTATTTGGCAAGTTGTTTGGCTTTGCTCTTTGTCATGCCAGCTATTGTTAGGCCACTCGTGGGTCAGTTTATGTACAGTACATGGCCCAGGCTTCTGAATATCAGTATGGTGAATCTACATCGATACCCAAGGTTTGTTATGATTCCAAGTAATGGTTGGTACTTAGAATGTTTATCGTGAAATGCCTGGTCCATGTACAAATCAAAGACACAGCCCACCTCCAGAATCAGGACCTCCTTGAAAAACATCATCAGGTGTATTTGGGATGTTAGCAAAGACATCGCATGCACAACTAAACCAATCTGGTAACACTCTTACATGTTTAGTTTATACATTGCTGCACTGGATGGCACATATTTTGGAACTGCATCAGACACTAGGTCAACAATACGGTTGTGGTGAGAAATATACACATTTTTGTATGCACTTGACAGATTGTGCTTGTCTTGGTTGGTAATACTTGCAGTCTCGCTTTGATGGTGAATTTTAAAACATCCTCCCCAATAACAGCATTTTCGTACATCGAATGTGAAACAGAGTGATCAGCTGAATCAACACAGGCCAACTTTCCCTGCAGTCGAAGTCCACGCCAATGTTGTTTGGCTTCAGTCCGTTTTGTACTAAGCTGAACCCTTGTAGCTGTTTATTCCTGTAGTCTAGTGTCCCCTGCCTGCCTGCATGGTGGGTGAGAGTAGCCTCCACTACCAAGCTGGAGTCTGTAATGAATCCATCAGAGATGGGCACATTTTCGTTGTTTTTTCCCCCCATTTTAGCAGGACTCCTGTCCGAAGGCAGAGGTCGTTGAGTACTGGCCAATCACACCAGACCCCAAAGCCCTTGGCTTGTGAGTCCAGTTTCCCAGAGTCTCTCCTCCTAAAGCCCAGGAAGTTATTCTGGTCTGCAGCAGCCAGTCCAGTACGAGGCTAGGAGCGATGCTCTGGCCATTTCTCTGATGGTGCCACCATCATTATTGAGCATGTGTGGCTTAGCCTTGTTGCAGCATAAATCGTCCACTCAACATTTGGGACCCCCAGCCCCCTTTCGCCATATGGAAGGAAGAGTATGTATTGTGTGGACACACACACACACACACACACACACACACACACACACACACACACACACACACACACACACACACACACACACACACACACACACACACACACACACACACACACACACACACACACACACACTCTTCCTTTTGGGTTCATTTGGTTCCATTTGTACACGCAGCACGCTGAGGCTTCGTACACACCTTTCGGACACACAGATCTGTCCGACCGACCACTGATTACATTTTTATGATTTGATGCCTCCATGTCCCACAATGCTTTGCGCGATTTGGGCGGTGCTACGACACGCGGAAATAGATGCACATATGTTCAGTGTAGTTTTCTTGACTGCAGCAGCAGCTAGCGATAGTTTGTCGAGGCCGTTTTTCACACTCAAGGTTCACTTAGAAGGTCCGGATCAAGGACCAAGGACCACATATTTGCATTTTGATTTTGGTCCGTTTGGTGTTCACACTGGACTGTAAAGCGTACCAAATATGTAAACAAATGACACGTGGACACGTTAAGCGAACCAAATAGTGAAAAGAAAGAAAAGAGGTCATTTTACGAGGGAAAAATAACATGAGGGGGTGCGGGAAATCACTGTCTACATTTTTTGGGCGCAACCTTCAGTCACACAGAGAGAAGAGAACAGCAACATGAATCATGATTGCAGCAACAACTTGAAATTGCATTAATTCTTAATAATTTTATTAGCCAAATAAGACAACAGATGAACAGAGGAACAGGTGTTTGAACAATAATGTGCTTGCTGCGGCTGCATACAATTCACCGGAGACGTATAGCCTACAACAAAGTATCCCCGAATCCCGATAAAAAGGACTTTTCTTCCATGTGTGCACCTCCGCTGCAGTTGACCTATATCACGTCTTTTGCTATAGTGATGTAATTAATTAATCATTTAGGACCACCTGTGTAGCTTATTTAACATTTGCTCCATTGGCTCTTTATGCGTGCGGCCGTGCGCTAGAGCGAGACAGGATGATTTTAAATATTTCTCTGTCTGCGTCTCTCCCATAGAGCTATAAAATATATCGGGTCTCTCCCCCCACATGTGCGCGCGTCATAACTTTTCGTGGTGGCGGCGGCGCATGCTTAAAATAAACAGATCTACAAGCTTACATCGTGTACCATACCGTAAGTACCATTCGTGTCGATAACTTGTACATCTGTTATATTTGCGCATGTGAACCTCGTACGCTGCCATTACATTTCTACTCTAGGCTACTCATAGACATATATGCGTCTAGGCCTACTATTAAAATCAATAGTGATCCCCGTAAAAAATACATGCTTTTAGAACTAATTATTAATGCAGCCTCACAACTGCCGAGGCCCGACGGCTATTTTGGCTATCGTCCTGTATTTCTGGACTCACTCACTGGAGACAGCCGTGCGCAACTTGGACTCTCCAAGTTACGCACGGACGTAGCCAAAAGAAGACATACAAACAAGCGATATAATAGTCTGTGTCACGTAACTCAGAAGACTACAGCCTAAACCCCACCCAGTGCTGTCAAGAACGGAAGTTCTCTCCTATTAGTTGGCGGTTAAAAACCACCCTTCTGTCCGATCTGAAGTCCCACCCTGTTCGTTGGCTGTTTTGACTACAAGGTGTCCGATGTGTTTGTTGTGCCCTCCGCCCCCACATCGGACAGGTTTGTCCGATCAAACGACGTGACTCCCATTGAAAATGAATTGGAGCAGCAATCAAATAGCAATCAGGCATCGCACACGGACCAAACATTTGTTCTTTAGGTGTGTACGCAGCCTTAGGCCTCATTCACACGTACCAAACACCAATCAAGCAATGTTTGGTCGTTTTTTTGTTTTTTTGGGCCACCACAATGCTTTTCCAATGGGAGTCACATGGTTTGATCAAACATTTGTGTTTGATCGCTGATTATTGATTGCTCCCCCCTCATCAAACAAAAATGTTTGGTCAAACCATGTGACTCCCATTGAAAATGAATTGGAGCAGCAATCAAAAAGCAATCAGGCATCACACACGGACCAAACATTTGTTGTGTAGGTGTGAACTAGGCCTTAGAGTTAAAGGGATACTAGGCAAGTCTGACTGTGTGTGTGTGTGTGTGTGTATAACAAACACTCCCTCTCTCTAAGGCCTAGTTCACACCTACACAACAAATGTTTGGTCCGTGTGTGATGCCTGATTGCTTTTTGATTGCTGCTCCAATTAATTTTCAATGGGAGTCACATGGTTTGACCAAACATTTTTGTTTGATGAGGGGGGAGCAATCATTAATCAGCGATCAAACACAAATGTTTGATCAAACCATGTGACTCCCATTGGAAAAGCATTGTGGTGGCCCAAAAAAACAAAAAAACGACCAAACATTGCTTGATTGGTGTTTGGTACGTGTGAATGAGGCCTAAGGCCTCATTCACACGTACACAACAAATGTTTGGTCCGTGTGTGATGTCTGATTGCAATTTGATTGCTGCTCCAATTCATTTTCAATGGGAGTCACATGGTTTGACCAAACATTTTTGTTTGATGAGGGGGGAGCAATCAGCAATCAGCGATCAAACACAAATGTTTGATCAAACCATGTGACTCCCATTGGAAAAGCATTGTGATGGCCCAAAAAAACAAAAAAACGAACAAACATTGCTTGATTGGTGTTTGGTACGTGTGAATGAGGCCTGACAGGCATCCAACAGGTAGCTGTCTTTGATACCTTAATTGATTAGAGAGATCACTAACGAGCACAGAACAAGTTTATATGGCCCAATCAATGGACTCAGTGCAGTCCACTTAAACAGAGGAAATGTCAACATAAACAGTGGAACAAACCCCAAATACAGCCAGATATGCGTCTTTCTGCAAGGAAACACACCAGCACAACAATATAGTGGCTGAGGGAGTTAAATGAGGGCTAAAATATATATATTAAAAAATCACACCCGTGTGAACTGAGTGGTGTAAGGTCTTATATAGACTGATCAGCTGTGGTCTGACGTAATGTCTGACGTAATGAAATCACACCCGTGTGAACTGGGTGACCATAGCAACCATGCTCATTTTTTGGTACGAACAGACAGACAGACAAACTAACAAAGCCAGTTGTAGGAGTGGTTTACACCACTCAAAAATATATATACATATACATATAATATAATATAATATATATACAGTGTAGGCTAGTTTCCCTTTAAATTAACACTTGAGAATTTTACAGTGCCCTTTGAGAGAGGATCCTAAACGGTTTCATAAAGCATCCAGTGACAAACGGCAGATCCATTATTTCGTGCTGTGACTACCTTAGGGACCCTTGCACACTTCAAAGGCCAGTGTGTGTGTGTGTGTGTGTGTGTGTCTGTGTGTGTGTGTGTGTGTGTGTGTGTGTGTGTGTGTGTGTGTGTGTGTGTGTGTGTGTGTGTGTGTGTGTGTGTGTGTGTGTCTGTTCAGTGAGTGAAGACAGCAGCGGATGCGTTTCGACATATTGACGGGCTCAGAGCTTCATGGACTCGCTGCCAGGCTAAGTGACCATTAGACAATCACACCAGTGACCAATTCTGACTGATGGTCTTGTCCATTCTCTTCCTCTCTCTCTCTCTCTCTCTCTCTCTCTCTCTCTCTCTCTCTCTCCTAACTCACTCTCAGTACACTTCTTTCTTTTCCATCCCTCACCCGCCCCCCACCCCCCCCCCCCCCCCCAGCCCCTCCCACACGCCCTCGCTGCTCTTTGATGTCAGCTGCAGACCTATTATTTACTATTATTGCTGTTATTTACTGTTCGTCTATTAACAGCCATGCACGGAGCAATAGGAGGATAGATGGGAAAGGCGAGAAGGAGGGAAAGAGAGAAAGAGGAGCTGGGAGCCAGTGGGAGGAGGAGGAGGAGGAGGACGACGCGCGTGTGCAGGGGAGGTGGGAGGGTTGGGGGGGTGCATGTCAGGCGAGGAGAAACACGATTAGTCATTGCATGATGTGAAAATTGTGGTTTCTGACTTCTAAATAATGCATAGTGTTTACTGTTTAGTGAGTAGCCTGGGAGGCGTACCATTTTTGGGGTTTCTGATCCGGTCGGGAGCGGATGGTACAGTTAACTTTACGTCATGCTGTTAGTCACTGGTTTGTAGTCATCGGGCCGGAAACCACCAACCAGTATTACCCAAAATGATTCTCTGCATCATAGTTTTAGGGCCTGCCCAATAAAACCTTTGATGCGGCGCAGTTTAGCTTATAGGAATAGTTTGTTTGGTATATAAAACTTCTATAACGACTGGCGAGACTAAACTAGTAGTTACAGTATACTCGATTCAGCGGGAACCCCCTTTGGTGTTAGCATTATGTTATGCTTTAGCTATTGAAAAATAGCAGATCTACAAGCTCATAGCGCGCCACCGAGTGGCGCGCTACGAGCTTGTAGGTCTGCTATTTTTGAAAAATCGAAGAACCACTGACATAGAAACATAGCTTTTTCAGAAAACTGTCAGGATGTAGAAGACATTTTTAGAATCTGATCTCAGGTCAAAATGGGTTAAATGGGGGAACCAAAAGCGCAGACGAAAAACCCGAACCCTTCAACTGGAACCACAACAAAACAACACTCATAGTGTGATCCCATGTGTATTCTATACAGGATGGAGAACAGGATGGGAGGGGGGATGATCTCCTGCTAAAACGGTCCATCCAAAAGGTCTAATTATCAGAGGGTTTTTTGTCAGCCCTAATTGCAGGTGCACAATACATACTAACTGTGAATGAGCTGAATTCTCTGTGAGGAGGCCATGGTGTGGGGAGAGACTGAAGAGGAAGCATGTGGGAGGAAGCCATGAAGGCAGGTAAATGAGAAGAGGAGAGGAATGAGAAGAGAAGAGAAGAGAAGAGAAGAGAAGAGAAGAGAAGAGAAGAGACTAGAAAAAGTGCCCTTCTGTGCACAGGGCACAGGTCTCCACCAGGAGGATAGTAGTACTGTGTGTGATGTTTGGCAAAATGTTTAGTAGTAATATAAGTAATATAATCATGTTTTGTGTGTGTGTGTGTGTGTGTGTGTGTGTGTGTGTGTGTGTGTGATGCGGCTTGGCCTGTTGTAGCGCCACCATGAGGCCGTTCTGGACCTTCTGGGGCAGAGGTTCATCGTTGGCATCCAGGGAGTGTGTGTGCAAAATTTGACATCGACCGGGTTAACGGTGCCGGAGATTAGCTGTTCACAGACGGACGGACGGACGGACACACACACACACACACACACGGACACACGGACGGACGGACGGAGTGCAAAACATACTCTCTCCCCATGCCTTGGGCCTGGTGGAGACAAAGAGAAGAGAAGAGAAGAGAAGAGAAGAGAAGAGAAGAGAAGAGAAGAGAAGAGAAGAGAAGAGAAGAGAAGAGAAGAGAAGAGAAGAGAAGAGAAGAGAAGAGAAGAGAAGAGAAGAGAAGAGAAGAGAAGAGAAGAGAAGAGAAGAGAAGAAGAGAAGAGAAGAGAGTTTCTGTTTTACAGCAGCAATTGGTTTCCATGGCAACAATTCCAATATGCCTCCACACTGTGCCCTGATGGACAGAGAAATACGCACGCACGCACACACGCACAAACGCAACGCACTCACGCACAAGTTCACACAATACTCATGCAATGCAAACTGTCCACTTTTATCATAGCTAGATTATTGGGCTAACTTTCACTGATATACAGTAAATATAACACTTGCTAAAGAAAAAAAAGCACAGCACCATCATGCCTTTCTCTTGGGTTTGCACCATTCATACACAATTATACACGGTTCCAATCCCGGGCACCTGTGCATCACACATGCACACGTTCTGACAAAGTGTAAACAGCACTGACATTTGGGGATTAGCACTCCTATGCCAAATGTCTTCATATCGTCACTAATTAACCCATTTTGGGCGGGAACCCCTTTTGGTGTTTCAAGCATTCTGTTATACTTTAGCTATTGAAAAATAGCAGATCTACAAGCTCATAGCGCGCCACCGAGTGGCGCGCTATGAACTTGTAGGTCTGCTATTTTTGAGTGGTGCAACTCCAAGGAACAGCAATGTCTGTGTCCGTGTGACACCTACAGTATGTGACTCGTGTTAACCTATGTTTGTGTGTGACTCATGTGTGACTCATGAGTACCAGTAGGGGCGCTGTCGTGCCAGAAACAGAGAGAGAGAAATAGTGCTGCACTGTTGCCTGCTAATGAGAGCGAGAGCGAGAGAGGGGGGGGGGGGAGTTGCACCACTCAGTTCACACGGGGGTGATTTTTTTAAATCGTTAAAATGTGCCTCAAATCTTTCCGAAAATTGTCATGATTTAGAAAACTTTTTTTTTAAATTTCGACGTCAGGCCTGAATGGGTTAACATCTAAATGGAGGCAGGGTGTCCGAGGGTATTCACAGCGGACAGATATTTTCACGACACAATAGAAAGAGAAGAATAAACAGCGAAGCGTTGCATCAACGAACAACCAATCTAAACTGACATTTGCACCGATATGCTCTTGTATATGTCCATCATGGTACTTGGCACAGCGATTATACTCCCATTACACAATGTGGAGAAAATGGCTGTTTTGTATCGCAGCTAGACTGAACACCCACACTGTTCAATGGCTTGTACCTGCTCATTTAGATATGAATACTGATATGTACCAGTGTGTGTGACGCAGGCCTATCTCACAGCATTTCCCCGCCCCCTTTTTACGCCCCCCCTTTTAGAGCTAGTGGTGTTATTTCTTTTCTGGTCCATAGGCTTCCATGTTAAAAGAGGTATTTTCACAAGCCACAAACTACCGTTTTGTAAAGGTAAGGTTTATTCTACTTATTTGAGTTGTTTATACCATTGTGTTTTCTTCATATTATTATCGGTCTTTGACATTTTAACATTAGGAAATGTACTTAGATTCTCCAGAGAAAAAAAGTGTAAATGCCTAATGTTAAATGACACCACTATCTACCGCAGGGGTGGGCAACTGGCGGTCCGGGGGCCACATGCGGCCCCCACCATCACTTATTGTGGCCCTCAGGTTAATGTTGGTTTCAGCTGTTACAATTCCACAACATGCAAACATGACCCGCTTTAATTACTTCAGTCTAAATTAGTAGCTCATTGCTCAACACAAGTATAATTGAAGGCATTTGAAATGACATAAAAATATAAATTTTCAGGATTCCAATTCAAAAATAGCAAAAAAATGATTCAAGATTTCAATTCGAATATAGCAAAAATAGCCGATCTACAAGCTCAAAACGCGTCGCAGCGCGACGCGTTTTGAGCTTGTAGATCGGCTATTTTTGCTACGACAGTAATATATGGCTCTAGGGAGTAGGTGTGGAAATATAGTGGCTCTCTCCATCGTCAAAGTTGCCCACCCCTGATCTACCGGAAGTGGGCGTGGAAAGCGGGCTGTGAGATAGGCCTATTGTGAGCTTGTAGATCGGCTATTTGCGTGTGCACAAGACCTTCTCTCAAGGCTCCCATGCAACACCTGCGTGCAACGCCCACACGCAACAAAGTATAAATGAAGGATAATCCTCTCCCCATAAGCACACAGATCTGCTCTCAGGCAGAACGCACCCAGCTCCAAAATGTCCATTTTACAGGAAATGAAGAAAACCTTATATTTGCAATACTGACTCATCAAAGTTAGTATTGTGACTTTATATATTGTCAATGACTTGCATGAGAGGGGGGGGGGGGGGGGGGGGGGGGGGGAGTTAGAGGGTCCATGCAATGGAGTTAAGAGGTTTTGTCAGAAGCACTTTTTAATACTTTAACTATATTTTTTAACCAACACACAGATGTAGGGTGTTCAATAGTGTTGATTTATGGGGGGGGGGGATTAAAAACCTCAAAAATGGAGTTAGGTGGTTTCCCCCTAATTCCGCTCATTCACAATGAAGACGATGCCAAGCGCCCAGCGTTGAAGCGATGTGCCCTACTGGTCAGAGCTGAGAATGCAGGCGCCCTCTATCCTTTACAACTATGATGGACGATGCAAGCCTCACGTGCTGGGTGAAACATTTCCATCACTGGCATGTACAGCATACTGTAGGACTGTAGGTCAAGCACAGTTTGAGTTCCCACATTTATACAAACACACTTGAGTCCCCCCTGACGTGTTGGTCATGTGTTTGTGATGTGTTGCACAGCATGCTTCCCCTCTATGAAAAGAGGCGCGTGCGTGCGTGCATGCATGTGTGCGTGCGTGCACGCACGCGCGTGCGTGCGTGCGTGCCTCACTGACAAAAGAGCGAGAGAGACATGACAGAGCTAAGCAATACAAACATATAGACGCACACATGCACGCACGCTGGCACGCACGCACACATAAAGCGGGCCCTGAGGTAAAAAGGCTCATGTCAATAAGACGGCTTGCCTGCTAGTGTCATCATCACACTTACCATTTACAAAGAGCATTGATCCAGGAACTCTCAAACAACACAAACTACAGTACCATTATAGTTACTCTAGACTCACAAATCAATCTCTAAATGCTTCCGAGTGCTGTGATAGTCTGGCAACGTGTGACTAGGGCAGGGATGTCCAAAGTGCGGCCCGTGGGCCAAATGCGGCCCGGGGACAGATTTTATACGGCCCTCTGCTTCATGCCACAACTATAGGGCTGAGCGATATGACTACAAATCTGCATCATGATCATTTCAAACCTTTTCCTCGATTACAATTAAGGAACGGGTTTTCATGGTTAACACCTTGGAGGCCCAAGGTCATGGTCAAGTGCCCAAGCCGGAGATTGATAAATAGGACGGAGATTAATGATAACAAAACCGTTCGCATCGCTCTAGAGCCTTGGAGCGCTTGTTGCCCGATCCGATGACGTGTCAAAAAGTGACACGTCATCGAAAATGTCCCCTGCCTGTTTAGCTGACAAAAACGAAAATCTTAAAACGATCATAACTCCCGATCTAAATCATCCCGTCTAATTCTGAAAAAAGATCCTGTGTTAGACGGCCTTCCGCGGTCCAGTCGCTAGTCGCGGTAGATTTATTATTACCTCCCGTTGTTGTCGATCGACTCTAGAGTGGTGTGGCTATTGTTAGCTGCTACACAGACATACACACCAGCTTCCGGTGTGCCGGTAAAAGTGGTCCGTGCGCTATAAATGATGGGAACATGGATGAAATGGATTAAATAGTTAGTGTTAAAAAGGGTGTTCTAAAAGCTCACGGCGGTTCACAATACAGCAATTTATGAACGGGATTATGTGATTATTAAGACTTATTAAGACTAAGGCCCTATTTTCGTCAGTGCTAAAACCCTTATGCCTAAACTTCTTCGCCTTATTTTAATATATTTTTTAAAATTGTTCAACTAGGCGATCTACATCAACACGCTGTGAGCTTGTAGATCGGCATTTTGAACTATTCAAAAATGTTTTTCAAGTTAGTAAAAAAACCTGTGTGTGCTCAGCGGCGCAACTATACATTTATTGTTACTGTACTCTACTGTATTGTAGTGTACTGTGCGGGGGTCCCCGGAACATCCAGACGAGAAATGACAGAGTTACCATGTCGGGGTCCCTGGGGGGGTCCGTGTGGGGGTCCCCGGGGGTACCCGGAGGTACCCGGAACATCCAGAGCCCCAGGAACGGCCCAGGGCTCGTACTGTAGTGTACTCTGTGCCACTTTACTCTGTGCTGTACTCTACTGGCCACTTTAGATGTTGCAGCTTTCCGTGCTCTGACATACATACGGATATACGGACATACATACGGATATACGGACATACATACGGATATACGGACATACATACGGAAGGAGGCACCGCTCAAAAAGACAAAGAAGTTTAGGGATAAGGTGTTTAGCACTTATGGAATAGGGCCCTTAGTTTATTACAAAAACATCAACAATTTTTGATATATGGAAAAAATATGGTCAAAAAACACCCTGCTTCTCAATTATTTGGCTATATAAGTCGGTAACTGGTTCTAAATATCAGTTTCAATACATTTTTGGTTATTGTCCATCCCTAATCCACAGTATGACTTGATCAACTCAGCCCTGGCGGTGTCCTACAGTAATGAACGTGAGCGGTGAGAAAGGGGCTATTGTGCAAATCTTGGTAAATGCATGCTTGTCCTAAATACTGTGGGGGGATTACAGTGGAGATGCTGATGATCTACAAATAGGCCTATGCAGCATTGTGAGACATTAAAATAGAAAGATCTGGTATATTTAACCACTTAAACCAAGGATCAAAGAATCAAGAACGGTTTATATGTCAATCACTCATATGGTATATACTGTATGTACTGTAAGTGTTGGTGACACTTGGTTATTTTAACTTCAACACACACACAGTGAGTTTAACGCTGTTCCCGCATAACTTCCGGGTATGATGATGTCACACGCATACCCTAGGGATAGCGTGTATCAGCTAGCCTGGCTAATAAGCCAGACTCAAATCACACTGTCGTGTGGTATTTGAGTCTGGAGATGCTGTGTATGGATCTTGTTTCCCGGGGGGGCGGGTTCAAACATTTTCTCTTTGACGCAATTGGTCAGAGCTACTGTCAGTCAAAGGTCTCAAGCATTGAACGTCACTGTACCAAAGCCCGCCCATATTGCATACCGTGTCCCGATTGGCCACACCAGTTCTCTGGTGTAGGAAATGGGCGTACAATTGAGCCTCTCCAGACCGTAATCCGCCGACAGGCAATTTTTGTTTTGCCAACGGCTGATTCGGTCTGGCTTATTAGCCAGGCTATGTATCAGCAGCATTAGAGGAGGGTAATGGTCTCAAAAGAAGAGACGATATAGTGTCATTCGTGCACCTGAACAAACAGCAGAAATTCACAATTCGAAGCTTTTTGTTTTTCTGCCGTTTTTTTTTGTCCATTTTAGTGGTCTTTACAGTGAAGAGAGGAAACCATGACAGGTCCTAATAGGAGCCACTAAGGGCCCTCTACAGTGAAGAGTCTTTTCACTTTGCTATTGTCATAGAGGGGCCGCAGAATGATGGGGAAATCATTAGGTCACTGAAGAGGGTCTGGGGTGTTAGATGAAGTGCAATTCAGGTTGTCCGAGTCTCCTCCAAGCTAAGTAAGACACAGATCCAGAGTGTCGTATTGAGGCTGCCTGTATAGCTCTCCAAAGAACATCCTATAACACATTATTCTCTTGATCATAGGAAATAAACTGACTAAGAGACGGGGTAATAAGCACACAATTGCTATAGCGTACACGTGTGCGCGTACACACACACACACACACACACACACACACACACACACACATGCACGCACACACGCACACAAAGGGCTGAAGGAACAAGAAAGGAAGTGGAAAAAAAGCGGGGGCCGAGGATTCAAGGAAGGATTCCTTTATCCCCCGGGGTCTTCATTACCTCATTGAAGCCATTTATTCCACAGAGGTCATATCTCCTGTTCTGAACTTAATTTAGCAGCAAAATGACGCGTCCCTTTCCTCAGAATGGCGGGGCCCCTGGGGGCCCCAGTGGGATCAAACCACCACGGAACTATAGCTACGCTGACTGCTTACAAAGACAGCACCCTGTCATATCTTCACAAGTGTATAGACGTGCAAGCAGTGTGCCATGTCTTGGTAATAGTGTACAATGTGTCACAAAATGCAATGCTTTACCAGTGGCTCCCATCTAGTTGATGTATTTCTGTAGTCCCTATGTGGTAAAGCAAGGACAATTTCCATTGAAAATAATGTCGAAGTACCAGTGGTTTGCAATCCAGACTAATGCAAGTGACTATTTAGTATTTCACCATCTTGCAATCTCTAAGGCTCTGACAGATCATCATGGCAAGTGAGGCCACTTGTTCACAAAAGTAGGAGAATTTTTTGAAGCGACAAAGCATCTGTATCTTTATATGCGGCTAGTTTGGCATCATATTGAATGAGGTACAGTACATAGTTTTGCCATTTAAAGCACTGACATCACAGGCTACTACTGTATGTGCAATGGAAGACAGGCCTACTGTTTGGATGTTTTTCTGTTTCACAGAAAAACCTTTCAGGATTTGTGCAGACCTATTTCATAAAAAAACAGACGAGAATGTAGAAGGGTCAAACAAATACAAATACATACATACTGTGCATACATACACACTGCAATACAAGTTTGATTGATTGCTGGGATAAAGATATGTGTTTTGGTGGTCTGTCCCCCGCGTGTCAATGCTCAAAAATAGAACCGAGCTCTGAAAGACATATCAAACAGGTTTTTTTTTACGCATCCACTTGACACCTCCAGTTTGACTACAGCCGTTACCAAAAATGGTTTGTTTCTTGACGCGTGTATCTGATGTTCTCTGTCTGTCAGAGCCTTTCGGCTTCCTGCCAAGATGTTTGGAGGTTCTCCAAACCACTGCCAGGCAGCACCTGTAGCCCACAGCGTGGCATATCTACAGTAGTCATTCAGTGGGGTTAGATGTCACATTTCACTGCTAAGACATTTGCTAGGCCTATAGTAGCCTGGCTAATAAGCCAGACTCAAAGCCATACTCACACTGTCGTGTGGTATTTGAGTCTGGAGATGCTGTGTATGGATCTTGTTTACCGGGGGGCGGGTTCAAACATTTTCTCTTTGACGCAATTGGTCAGAGCTACTGTCAGTCAAAAGTCTCAAGCATTGAACGTCACTGTACCAAAGCCCGCCCATATTGCATACCGTGTCCCGATTGGCCACACCAGTTCTCTGGTGTAGGAAATGGGCGTACAATTGAGCCTCTCCAGACCGTAATCCGCTGGCAGGCTATTTTTTTTTGCCAACTGCTGATTCGGTCTGGCTTATTAGCCAGGCTAGGCCTATAGGGCCCATGACCCACCTCTGTGCAACGCCATTTGACAGCGTTGGTTGGCTCAGTGTAGAAGACAGAGTCAAGCAACTGAAAATGGGACTAGCATTCAAGATTGTAAATGCAGCTCTACCCTCCATGCCCTCAGTGCCCATTTACTTGACTAATTACCTCAAAAAGGTGAGCAACTCCCACAGCCATAATGCTAGAGGGAGCATAAATAATGATCTGGTGCCACCCATTTTCAGAACAAATATGGGTAAATTCACCTTTCACAGGACTGCCACTCTAGTGTGGAATGCCCTGCCCCCCTTCCCTCAAAACAAGCAGACCACTGGTTTCCTTTAAAAAGGGTCTGACAATTCACCTGTCACTGTCATCAGGTCAAAGGGAGGTGATTGCCCCACCTCTTTACACCCTCCCTTTTATCAATGTATTTCTATTCCAACCTGTACATGTAGATTTCATGTGTTTGAGAAATCTTAATTGATTGTTGTCACTGTCGTAATTGTGAATGAATGCATAGGACCCGAATGGAAACAAGACCATCTTCGGTGCTGTCCTTTTGGACCAATGCTGTGCTTGACTGTACCCTGTACTGTTTGCATTTTATCGTCTAATAAAATTACCAATCAATCAATCAAACAAACCGGCAGAAACTAAATTAATGCCCTTCATCATACAAGAGTGTCGCACAAAAGTTCTGAAAAGCAGACCTACAAGAGGATATGCGAGTATTTTCTCTAATTTAAACTGTTTTTTAAAATAATAATAATAACGGTTTTGGACATACAAGGTCTTCACCAGGCAGCTCAAGAATGAGACAGGCCCTCAGGGAACCAAAGAGCTTGTTAACGTTTCCCTCTATCCCTATCGTAGCCCCTCCTTTACATTTTGTCTCACAAACGCGGACACGCACGACACGCGCACGCACCCCCCTGAGGAGGAGGACCCAGTGACTCAAGACTCTAAGCATCAAGCCTCCGTGCAGAGAATTGAGTGTTGGTCTGGAAATCATTGACCAAGTCCCCACTGACCACCTTCTGCATTACCATCACAACATTATGCCTTCAGATATACAGTATTTGCAGGCATGTGCAAACCGTGTGTCGGCAAATTTGGTTTTGGTGTCATGTGTGAACGTGCACCGAATTCTGAGTGGCGGAAATCTTGTTTTGGCATTCATGCCATGCTTCATGGGACCTACAATCGTAGGCAAAGTCTTTGCTGAAAGCGAGTATGAAGTTAAGTTAGTTGCTGCGAGAGTGAGGTGTAGCCAACACCAACTCGGGATTCCTGGATCGCTGCCCTCCACAATTTCCTATCCAACACCAGGTTCTTGACAGCCAAGCTGTCGCGTCGCAGCACGTCTACATAGGTGGTATGAAGCGAACACTGTGCTGGCAGGCAGCATCATGATATTACTCGCATAAGAATGCCTGCGAAGGCCTGGGCCGTGGCTCAGCGGTCCAGGCACCTTGGCTGGTAATCCAGTCTGGCAGACTGGCAGTGTGCTGCGGGTTCGACTCCCGATCCCAACGGCCTTCACTGCATGTCACCCCCCCATCTCTCTCCCCATTTCATGTCCCTCCAAAAAAAATAAAAAAATAATAAAAATAATAATTCCTGCGAAGAATGAGAACGTTACGTATACCGCAAACTGTACAGGAAAATCGGGCAGTGGTGGAAAAAGTACTATTATTTTACTTTAAAAAGTATCAATAGTGCACTATAGAAATACTTAATGTTACAAGTATGTCCGGAATTCAAAATGTACTTTTCCAATGTATACAAATCTTTTGAAAATAGTAGATCTACTATGTGGTGGTGGTTCTTAAAGTGGGATCCGGCTAGGGCTGTCACGATTACACATTTAACCCATTTTGACCTGAGATCAGATTCTAAAAATGTCTTCTACATCCTGACAGTTTTTTGAAAAAGCTATGTTTCTATGTCAGTCGTTCTTCGATTTTTCAAAAGTAGCAGACCTACAAGCTCGTAGCGCGCCACTCGGTGGCGCGCTATGAGCTATTTTGAGCTATTTTGAGCTATTTTGAGCTATTTTGAGCTATTTTGAGCTATTTTTCAATAGCTAAAGCATAACATAATGCTAACACCAAAAGGGGTTCCCGCCCAAAATGGGTTGCATTGGAAAATGGAACATTATGAACAGAAATTACAATTCCATTTGACTTTTAGGCTTCGTAATAAAAAAAAAGTGCACAGGGTAGATATCACAAATAACTGAAATATACCAGGAAATTACTGGCATTTTCAGAAATGTTATACTTAGCGTAAATAGCTGATCTACAAGCTTACACGTTACAATGCGTCACAAAGTGACTTGTAAACTTGTAGATATGCTATTTCAGCTTTTTACACGAATAACATTTTCCAACATGGACACTTGTAGAACCTTGTAGAACCGCTTCTTATTTATTTTTGGCACAAAATAATTTCAGATGGGTTGTCTGCAGCAATTTAGCAACAAGCTAGGGGTCATTGACATGAAAAGGTTTGAGAACCAGTCATGTGAAAAGCTATATAGCCCGGAGTTCCTCATCTAATCCAAAACAGCAATTATATCTAAAGACCCACAGAAGTATATGTGTCCTTTTTACATGTAAAAAAAAAATGGTTACGATCACTGACCACTCATAATGAAAAAGAAGACAGGTTTTTGTTAACCCATTTTGACCTGAGATCAGATTCTAAAAATGTCTTCTACATCCTGACAGTTTTCTGAAAAAGCTATGTTTCTATGTCAGTGGTTCTTCGATTTAAAAAAAATAGCAGACCTACAAGCTCGTAGCGCGCCACTCGGTGGCGCGCTATGAGCTGTAGATCTGCTATTTTTCAATAGCTAAAGCATAACATAATGCTAACACCAAAAGGGGTTCCCGCCAAAAATGGGTTAACAAAGCGGTTTGTGTCATATTTCATTTAATAACTTCAATAATATTCCACAGTGAATTCGACTTTCATGCCAGTGATCTTTTTTTTTTTTTTATGAGACCAGAGTCTCATTTTGAAACAAAGCACCTCATGCATTTGATGCTGTCATATTTTATGTTCCCCATTTTGCAGGCAAAAATATCCCAGCAAATGATATCAAGTATAAGCCTACACACTCCCCTCCACTTACTGTGACATGAGCCTAAATGTCATGAATCAGCACTGATGCACGGTTTCACAGACAAACATGGCTCGTCTCCGCCTTCACCCCCAAGATGACAGCTCTGCATTGCTTCTGACTCAGTGATCTCTGTTGCTTTATGCGAAAAGAGACACTATGCTGGAGTCAATAGCAGTCACTGTAATTGAGGGGCGCTAGAGCCCCTCCAATGCATGGCTTTTGAAGATTACATCATATGGCAGCCAAGTCTATGTTTTTTTGAGTGGTGCAAACCACTCCAACAACTGGCTTTGTTAGTACCCGTGTGTGTGTGTTTGTGTACCTGTCCCTCAAAAGAATGAGCATGGTTACTATGGTCACTGACATTACGTCAGACCACAGCTGATCAGGCTATATAAGACCTTGCACCACTCAGTTCACACAGGTGTGATTTTTTTTAAATGTTTGTTTAGAGCACTTATGACATCAATCGTTTGCCAGCCAAGTCTATGGACTTTGAGGATATTAAAATGGTTTTGTTTAGAGCACTTTAGAGCCAGCCAAGTCTATGGACGAGCCAAGTCCTTGTACAGTATAGACTTTAGTGTTTGTTTAGAGCACTTATGACATCAATCGTTTGCAAGACAAGTCTATGGACTTGAATGTACTATGGACTTGTTTAATGTTGCACTAAATGAGACGTGAGACGTCATGTGGCCGATACAAATACAGTGGGCGGACCCTCACTTCACACAAGTGTGATTTTCAACCACCCCGCCACTTATGGTCATTCATTCATTCTTTCATTCATCCACCCATCCATCCATCCATCCATCCACCCATCCATCCACCCATCCATCCACCCATCCATCCATCCATCCACCCATCCACCCACCCATCCATCCATCCATCCATCCATCCATCCATCCACCCATCCACCCACCCACCCACCCATCCATCCATCCACCCATCCATCCATCCATCCATCCATCCATCCACCCATCCACCCACCCCCAGGTGAGATGTGTGATAAAGGCATCGAATGGTTTACGGCCATATCTTCCCATCCATGTGGTTATATGGCAGCTGACGAATCAGCAGAATCTAAAGCTGTATCTTCCCTGCTGCAAAGCCACCACCTGCTGAACTGGCACCCCGACTGACCTCTGCTTGTGGAAGTCACCATGTCAAACATGGAAGAAACTCCGCCACCAAACCAGTGTTGTCTTTGGCAGCAAATTTCTGTTTTAGTTTTAGTCATAGCATTTTGAATAATTTACATTTAGTTTTAGTCACATTTTAGTCACCTGGAATGTTTTTGTGTTACTCTAGTTTTAGTCGACTAAATCTACAGTTGATTTAGTCGACGTCTAAAATGTATCTTGGCGGGCCTTGATGCGTCGTAATGGCTGATTTTACAATTGCTGAAAATAGCTGATCTACAAGCTCACTGATCTACAAGCTCACACTCTTGTGAGCTTGTAGATCTGCTATTTTCAGTCTAGTTTTTATTTGTTGACGAAATTGTCAACA
Organism: Electrona antarctica; assembly: GCF_951216825.1. Taxonomy (NCBI): domain Eukaryota; kingdom Metazoa; phylum Chordata; class Actinopteri; order Myctophiformes; family Myctophidae; genus Electrona; species Electrona antarctica. The sequence goes on from NC_136809.1 coordinate 48,106,258, forward strand.
AATCCTCCCACTTCTCTCATGTCTAAAGATGTTTTTTTTGTTGCCAAAAATATGTTTTTTGACTTGCCATTGCTTTTATGATGGATATGGTTAAGCATTGTAAACCCTGTTTCTAAATAGGCTATACACATCTGCATGTTTTAATAGTGTGTCTGCGTGCGGTGCGCACATGCACAAAAATGCGCGTGCATGTGAGCGTGCATGTGTCTTATGGGGCATCCCCCCACTTCTAAAAGTAGCACTATACAACACTGATTACAAGTAGCTGAGTTTCAAGTCCAAGGCCACTGTGACCTCACAAAACACGTCAATTAAATTCCTTCAAAGTCTTAATTCACTATTACACAGTACACAATATAAGTTTGCACAGATACACAGTAGAAGGCAACTGGTTGGCAACCATTGTGTGCCATTTTTTGTTTTCATTGCATTGTATTAACTATGATTGCCTGGTGACAATGAAATTGATTTTCGATGTGAAGCAGCTGTCAAGACGTTTGCTACTTATTAGGGTGAACTAAGCCTATTACTGATGACTATCATGTCTCTGCTAATGTCTCCACAAATTAAATCTATGCTTTATTCGTCCATCTTTTTATTACGCTCTTCCTCTCCCCTCTTGAACATAATTATCCACTTGCAACCACTCTCTCCCAGGCTGAGCTATCTGTGTCACACATGATTCTTTTCTCTTCTCCCGTTTCAGTACTTTAATTCATCACATAGTCCCCAATCCTGTACAGCAATCAAAACCTGTCATCACTCTCTCGTCACCTCTAGCCGTTCCTCAACCCACAAATCTTTCCCTTTCGTACTGCAATCTGCCATTTTCCATCTGAAAAACCTCACTGGCGTCTGTTGTCCTCTGTTCGCCGTAATGTGTCAAGTAAAATGCTTCAAAAAGACTATCTTTGGAATGAAAGGAGAAGTGACAACTTCCATAGGTCTCAACAGATGGCAGCTGACACGGAAACAGCTCATCATGTCATAAATGAACACACACAAGCACACAAGGGGAAAGAAAGGCTCTCTAGCTCCGGATGCATGTTTGTATTTTCTTCAATAGCGGATAGATAGATCTACAACAGTGTCACATTGCGATGCGTTGTGAGCTTGTAGATCAGAAAGAAATATTGAATCATTTTAACACAAATCTTGTATGGGGCACAAAAGATTGTGGTCTGCAGCCAAATGCATAATAATTTGGGGGTCCTGAAAAGGTTTGAAAACCACTGGTGTAAGAGACTGACTAGCAGCAGCAGCAGCATCACAGTATTGCTCCCACTTTTTCTATTCTTAGCTCCGTCTCATTTTCTCACAGTCACACATGAAGAGCTATGGAAATAAAGAGTGGTAGACATGTCAAATGTTATTTGTTCTTGCCAAAAGGTGAGGTGAAGTTGAATATATTATAATCTCTGTGTGTGTGTGTGTGTGTGTGTGTGTGTGTGTGTGTGTGTGTGTGTGTGTGTGTGTGTGTGTGTGTGTGTGTGTGTGTGTGTGTGTGTGTGTGTGTGTGCGCGCGCGTGCGTGCGTGCGTGCGTGCGGCATGGCGTGGCGTGGTGTGGCTTGCGTACACAATACATACAGTACGTACCAGTACGTACTGGCGTGCATATGTGAAATGTAAATGACATGCACATTTGGAGAGGATTACATGGCTAGTACAAAGAGCATTGCAGAAACGCAGATCGAAATACTAGAAAAAGTGCCCTTCTGGGCACAGGTCTCCACCAGGAGGATAGGAGTGTGTGTGATGTTTGGCAAAATGTTTAGGAGCAATATAAACGTGTGTGTGTGTGTTTGTGTGTGTGTGACGCGGCTTGGCCTGTTGTAGCACCACCATGAGGCTGATTTGAAAACTGTCAAGTGGCATTTCTTCCAAAGCCTAGTGGGAATATGCATGCACAGTTTCACCACAATCTGACGCTGCGTTGAGTAGTATTTGTACAAAACGGGTACAAAGCGGGCTACTCCTGAAAAGTTTAGAAGCCAATCGTAGCCAATGAGGGTGGATTATGAGAAATCAAACAAACCTGTCTTGATCACATGACTATGAAGAGCATGTGTACCGATTTGGGTAAAATTAGAAAATGTGTTTTACATATGTCGGCCTCCTGGTGGCGCTATAAAGAGCAGATGTGAAACATTCCAGGCAAAGGTTTTTCCTTGGCCTCTAGGGAGTTGGCATACAAAGTTATCCACAGATCCGTGCAGTTAGAGGTAAAAACACTTTTCGACCAATTATAGCGCCACCATGAGGCTGAGTTGAAAATGTTCATGTGGCATTTCCTCCTCGGCCTAGTGTGTGTGCACAATTTCACGGAAATCACACGATGTGTTCATGATTTGCAGCATTTTGTTTGAAACTGAGCACTCCTGCGAACTTTGGAAGCCAATATTAGCCAATCAGGATGGAGTCTGAGAAATATGAAAGACCTGTTTCGTTGAATGGCTCTAGAGAGACTGTGTTTGCGTGATGGATGTTTGGACAAAATCTGTAGGTGTACTGTCTAAAAACTTGTTTTGCACAAAGCGGCCTCCTGGTGGTGCTATAACAGGCCGTTCTGGAAATTTTGGGGCAGAGGTTCATCGTTGGCATCCAGGGAGTGTGTGTGCAAAATTTGGCATCTACCGGGTTAACGGTGCCGGAGATTAGCTGTTCACAGACGGAAGGACGGACACAGACACGGACACGGACACACGGACGGACGGACGGACGGACGGACGGACGGACGGACGGAGTGCAAAACATACTCTCTCCCCATGCCTTCGGCCTGGTGGAGACAATAAAGGGCCGGCGGAAGAAAAGAGGTGAACAGTGGAATCGAGCATGTGTTTAAGGTTATCACTTTGGCACAGAGGTGTCATTTCATTGGGGTGGCAAAAAAGGGGCCACTTCAGTCCGATTCCAAAAATAGAAGAGCTACAAGTGCTGAAATGTTTTGTTGAAAAAAACAGAGAATAAAATAAAATAAAACAATGCCCAAATTAGAAAGGCCAGTTGGAGGAAACACCAGAATCTTGGAATTAAATTAAAAAGCTAACGGGGTGGCAATTGCCCTCACTTAAATTGGGCACTTGGCCACGGTGTCTCCAAAGTTCACTGCTCAAAACAGGGGAGGGAATGCTGCTGCATGCTTACAGACGTAGTTCGTCTAAAAACTACTTATTATTCTATCAATTACACACCCCATGAAGTCTTGAATTCATGGATATTTTTTTGTTTTTTTTTGTCGCATTCCTGAACCAATAATTTCACGACCAGCAGAGTCTCCTACTAACAACCAGCCACCCGGTCAAACTATTGGATGACAAAAACAAAACGAATCTCCATGAATTCAAGGCTTCGTGGGATGTGTAATTGGTAGAAAATAAGTATTTTCTTTTTGCTGAACTACTACTTTAAAAAGAGGGCAAACAACATTCAATTCGTAGTGTTCTTTTATCCATTTGTAACTCTGAGACCCCTTTTCCACCGGTTGGTTCCCAATGGGAACCGGTTCAGTTCTTTTTGGTTTTTAGTGCATGAGCCAGAGCTCAAAAATTGGTGGGCAAACTATGCCCTACTGTATATTAAATTGTTTATATGATCAATACAAGTAAATTAATACATGATAACCCTTCCACAGTATAGTAGCTTTTTCATATTTTCGATTATTTTGCACATTTTCCTACATAATGCCTCATTTGCATATTTAAAAATGTAAAATTTGTAATACAATAAATCATTGTTTTCGTGTAAGTACTCAATTGGGGAAGTTTAATGGTGATAACAATCTAATATAGGTATGGTTTTGCCCACTCAATTCATAATTAACGTTTCCATTTTGGAGTTTTTAATCCATGAGCCATGGACTAAAAACCAAAAAGAACTGAACCGGTTCCCATTGGGAATCAACCGGTGGAAAAGGGGCCCGAGAGTATATGAATGTAACTTTACTTCTTATTTTTTCCTCTTCCTGGACCTACTGTGGATTATACCAGGGACTAGTTGACTTGTTGACTAGTTGACTAGTTGACTGTGGATTATACCAGGGACTAGTTGACTAGTTGACTAGTTGACTGTGGATTATACCAGGGACTAGTTGACTAGTTGACTAGTTGACTAGTTGACTGTGGATTATACCAGGGACTAGTTGACTTGTTGACTAGTTGACTAGTTGACTGTGGATTATACCAGGGACTAGTTGACTTGTTGACTAGTTGACTAGTTGACTGTGGATTATACCAGGGACTAGTTGACTTGTTGACTGTGTATTATACCAGGGACTAGTTGACTTGTTGACTAGTTGACTGTGGATTATACCAGGGACTAGTTGACTTGTTGACTAGTTGACTAGTTGACTGTGGATTATACCAGGGACTAGTTGACTAGTTGACTAGTTGACTGTGGATTATACCAGGGACTAGTTGACTTGTTGACTAGTTGACTAGTTGACTGTGGATTATACCAGGGACTAGTTGACTTGTTGACTAGTTGACTAGTTGACTGTGGATTATACCAGGGACTAGTTGACTTGTTGACTAGTTGACTGTGGATTATACCAGGGACTAGTTGACTTGTTGACTAGTTGACTAGTTGACTGTGGATTATACCAGGGACTAGTTGACTTGTTGACTAGTTGACTAGTTGACTGTGGATTATACCAGGGACTAGTTGACTTGTTGACTAGTTGACTGTGGATTATACCAGGGACTAGTTGATTTGTTGACTAGTTGACTAGTTGACTGTGGATTATACCAGGGACTAGTTGACTTGGACTTTAGTTCTTCTTGAACGAGTGCATGTGTTTGGTCTGACCAGGCACGTGCAGAGAGAGTTAGAGAGGCAGGGGCTGAAATCCCGTAAAAGGGCACTTTTGGACAAAAAATAGCGAAAATAGCAGATCTACAAGCTGCGCTGCGACGCGTTGAGAGCTTGTAGATCAGCTATTTTTGGGGCGCAACCCAGCACTCTTTAGCTAGTGGAGTTGAGACATGGATTTCGAAACAAATTTGTTCGACGCAAAATGCTGCGTTCAAGTTCAGGAGACTTTGGGGGGGAAAAAAGCAATTATTCTGAATGCTGCCTTCCTGCATGGCATGGATTGCATTCGTGGTCTGGAGAGGGCAGTTGTCTTACAGAATACAGATGGGTAAAAGGGCAGGGGCTGAAGCCCCCTTTGATGTCTATGTGTGCACGGCCCTGGGTCTGACGTACTAAACAGTCTTACAGTCATGAGTCCAACACCCTACCCAAAACCCAACCCAATCTCGAAATTAACCCTTTTACGTGGTAGCACCGGTGCTACCAGTTTAAAATGATAGGAGCGCGAGAAACATTTTAGGAGCACCCACCAACATGTTGTTAAAATAAAAACAACAATATAACATGAAATGCCGAAATGCATGCAATTAGGTTACTTGTACTGTGAGTGTGAGGGTGCTTGAGCGTCATGTGTGTGTCTAGTAGTTGGCCTCAAACCTTTTCATGTCAAGGACCCCAAATTGACACTTATTAGCCCGCGGACCCCCATTTGAAAAGATATGAAAGGATCCCCCATAAGAGAAGATTGTTATGGCTCTAGCAGTGATATTCTCATCATTTAAATTTCAAGGACCCCCCCCCCCCCCACAGTTTGACATCCTATCCTGTTTGAGTGTGCTGAGAAATGTGAAATCTTCTTCCCAGAACAGGCTGCTAGCAGGCAGCTTCAGTGGCCTTGTGGTTATAGAGGAGCGTCTGGGGTAAGTCCCTGCGACATGCTAGCTAGCGTCATGTCCAGGGGGTGTACTTGTACATCATGCCACACCTCATGCTACAGACACAGGAGATAGGCCTGACCCTATGGCAGGAGCCACAGTCAGCAAGGCTTACTGTGGTTAACCCATTTGGACCTGAGAACAGATTCTACAAATGTCTTCTAAATCCGGACAGATTTCAGAAAAACCCATGTTTCTATTATAAGTGGTTCTCAAACATTTTCATGTCAAGGACCCCCAAAAATATATGTATTTGGCCGCCGACCCCCCCCCCCCCCCCCCCCCCCATCTGAAAATATGTTGTTCCAGGGACCTTCCAGAAGCAATTAAAAACGTTCGCTCCGAAATAACATGTATATTCAAAGGTTTGCGCCACATTTTCACGGGTTTTTGCAAAAATAGCAGACCTACAAGCTCGTAGCGCGGCACTCGGTGCCGCGCTACGAGCTTGTAGATCTGCTGTTTTTCAATAGCTAAAGTATAACATAATGCTTAAAACAGCAAAAGGGGTTCCCGCCCAGAATGCGTTAATTAGCACTGAGGGTTTGGCAGTGCACCTCCAGCCCTCTCCACGACTCCACCACCACACTGTCACTGTCACATTACCCTTCCTGGCTTCATGTCCCACATAGAGCATCTGTCAAGGCGATCGGTCTCCTTCATCCTCATTACGTCTGTTAACGTCGATTCCCTGCCTCATTCCGACTGCTTCTTTTATACACTCCATGCCATGCGTGAACTACAGACAGACAGCACCGGGGCTGCCGACACAGATGTATAATTTCATCATTATCTCAGTATAACATGATAAAGTAGGCCTATATACCCCATTGTACCAGAAACGGTATCTCCTTGTGACAGGAGGAGACGCCATCTCGTAATAATAAATATCACGGCACAATGAGAACGCAGTTAACGTCATAACGAGGAAACATATCTTGTTACCGTATTGAAAAGAGGTGTCGAACGGTATATCAGATCCCCTGCCCTGTTGAGCCCCCTCTCCCAGCCTGACACATTTGTGTGTATCCTAGGGGTTCTAGTGTGTGTGCGTGTGTGTGTGTGTGTGTGTGTGTGACGTGTGTGTGTGTGTGGTGTGTGTGTTTTGTGCAAGCGCACGTGGGCACGCAAATGTTTTGTATGTTTGATAGTGTACTGTATATATCAATGTGCACAAGACTATAGGTGCATTTGGCCACATACATGTTTGACAATGTGTGATATTGTGCTATACTGGGATTTCTTATTTTAATGTGATGCTTTACCGTGATCAGTTTCATTCATTCACTACATTATATTTTATTTTCTACCTACTCTGTCATGCTAATACATCGGCCTGTTTTCAACTTTTCATGAAGGTAAAATCTGCCCTAGAGACAAATATGTTGTTCCTGTAATCTGGGATTACACCCTTAGATCTAAAGTAACACCTACATTTAACCACAAACTTGCTTTAAGATTGTATCAGTGAGGGACAAGCCCCGGAGCTGCTAGTTGGCCAGTTAGCGGAGACCAAAACAATGTGGATGTTTTCTACATTTTTTGGTTAAAATTTGCAACGCTGTGTTCGTATCACAGTTTCATCACATCCTGGCTCGACTATTGCAACAGTATCCTCTATGGCACCACAATTTACTCTTTCAATTTAGGCATTTAGTTAATCCAGAGCGATTTACAGTAAGCAAAAACAACACATGGTAATACATCAAATACATAGAAAGAGTCATCAAGAATCATAAGCAAGCTGAGAGTCTAACATCCACCTAACAGTAGAATCTGTACAATGAAACTGAGTATATATACACTATAGAGTGCTATGTCTACATAAAATGCTTACTAAATGACATACGTTTTGCCTTTGCATACGCCTGTAACCGCTGAGGCTAGTGCAAGTCAGTGCTACGGCAAGTGCTACCACCACCTCCAAAGTCCCCAATAAACTCCAATATGATCAGAACTCAGCTGCCAGCCTGCTCACCAGGTCCGTTCCGTTGCAGAGACCATATTACACAAGTCCACCACAACCTTCACTTGCTTCCAAACAAAGAATGAATCCACTTCAAAATAATAATACTACTACTAAACTATTAGTATAGGCCTAAGTGATGTAATTATTTGAAAAGGTAAACTATTTACTGCATACGGAAACCATAATTGTATGCCTGCATTCGTCGTCACGTCCATGGACACAGTGAATAAATGAGGCTTCACAGGTGGAGCAAACATTTACATTTTTTGAACCCATTTTCAGGTCATATGGAAAAGAGATTCACGGGGAGATCATTTTCCATTCTTATTTAACCCATTTTGACAGACATTTTGAGATCAGATTCCAAAAATGTCTTCTACATCCTGACAGCTCTTCGATTTTTCAAAAATAGCAGACCTACAAGCTCGTAGCGCGCCACTCGGTGGCGCGCTATGAGCTTGTAGATCTGCTATTTTTCAATAGCTGAAGCATAACATAATGCTAACACCAAAAGGGGTTCCCGCCCAAAATGGGTTAGAAAAGAAGTTCATGGGGTGAATAATACATTATTTTTCTATCTATTGAGGGGAAATAATGAGTGCTGCTGACAAGTACATGTTTTACTTCATAAACAACCAATGAAGCAAAGCCAGTGGACTTTAGTTTATTTTCTCTAGTTCACTGGTGTAGGTTGGTGTCTGCAACCTTTTTGAAATTAAGTGCATTTTTTAAGTGCACACCACATAAATAATTCCAACATATTTCGATTGTACACGTACGTATATAACATTTTCCCTGATGTTTTGTTTTTTATATTTTCTTTCACAATGTTAAAATGATCATTATTATGACTCAGAGATATAATACATATCTCCCGACTGCCATGAATGTAGAATAATAGAATAATTATGCCAGTGTGCCAGTGATCACCCTCCTTTGTGTCAATGTTACGTGTGGTGAGCTTGTCACATTGTGACGTGCGGTGAGCTTGTCACATTGTGACGTGTGGTGAGCTTGTCACATTGTGACGTGTGGTGAGCTTGTCACATTGTGACGTGCGGTGAGCTTGTCACATTGTGACGTGCGGTGAGCTTGTCACATTGTGACGTGCGGTGAGCTTGTCACATTGTGACGTGCGGTGAGCTTGTCACATTGTGACGTGCGGTGAGCTTGTCACATTGTGACGTGTGGTGAGCTTGTCACATTGTGACGTGCGGTGAGGTGAGCTTGTCACATTGTGACGTGCGGTGAGCTTGTCACATTGTGACGTGTGGTGAGGTGAGCTTGTCACATTGTGACGTGCGGTGAGCTTGTCACATTGTGACGTGCGGTGAGCTTGTCACATTGTGACGTGCGGTGAGCTTGTCACATTGTGACGTGTGGTGAGGTGAGCTTGTCACATTGTGACGTGCGGTGAGCTTGTCACATTGTGACGTGCGGTGAGCTTGTCACATTGTGACGTGCGGTGAGCTTGTCACATTGTGACGTGCGGGGAGCTTGTCACATTGTGACGTGCGGTGAGCTTGTCACATTGTGACGTGCGGTGAGCTTGTCACATTGTGACGTGCGGTGAGCTTGTCACATTGTGACGTGCGGTGAGCTTGTCACATTGTGACGTGCGGTGAGCTTGTCACATTGTGACGTGCGGTGAGCTTGTCACATTGTGACGTGCGGTGAGCTTGTCACATTGTGACGTGCGGGGAGCTTGTCACATTGTGACGTGCGGGGAGCTTGTCACATTGTGACGTGCGGTGAGCTTGTCACATTGTGACGTGCGGTGAGCTTGTCACATTGTGACGTGCGGTGAGCTTGTCACATTGTGACGTGCGGTGAGCTTGTCACATTGTGACGTGCGGTGAGCTTGTCACATTGTGACGTGTTGTGAGATTGTCGTCGATTGGCTATTTTCAACACCTGACACGGTTGTAGGTTAAGTGGTTGATTGGTTTCTATGAGCTACAGCACATAGCTAGAATCTTCTTGAAATTATTTGACATTTAGTTGCATAAACATCTAGCAATTTGTACTCAAGTCTGTAAAAGTATGGATTTTTAAAATAGAAACTGTGAAGTAAGAACCCTTAATGATACTACTGTAGTGTGTAAATGCTAGAGGGGCATTGTAGCCTACATGCTGTATTTCATCATAAAACCTAAAACAAAAACAGGACAAAAATGGATGTCATGAGACCTTATTAACCTTAAGTACAGTACTTGAATAAATGTGCTTAGTTACTTTACACCATTGGTTCTACCTCAGGCAGGATGAACTGAAAGCGAATGAGCGGCGCGCCTGTCACAGACGTGGCAGTTTTCTGCCCCGTTTTGGGGGGACTTTTGCCCTATGTTTTAGACCACGAACGGAGGGGCGCCGTCACAGGCTAAAGCGAGCGAGTTGCCATGTCGAACGTTGCAAAGTTCGCTTGAGCCGACTCAGACCCGTCCAAGTTGTGACCTGATAGGCACAGAATAGTAATAATTAATTAATTAATTGCATTTTTATAGCGCTTTTCCAAGTGCTCAAAGCGCTTTACAATGGTTCATTCATTCATACATTGGGAGGTGAAGCGGCGAACAGTCGACGCCAGCGTCCTCACTTCCCACATTCACACACCAATGGTGGCAAGCTTACACCGACCGACTCATTGGAGGCAATGTAGGGTTCAGTGTCTTGCCCAAGGACACTTCGACATGTGGACAGGAGGAGCCGGGATTCGAACCGCCGACCCAGGGATCATTGGACGACCTGCTCTACCTCCTGAGCCACAGCCGCTGTGGGGGGGGAGTAAATCCTCCCCCCCCACAATGAACACAGCGGAGCGCTCCCTACTCCACTGTCTCACCCAATCACAAGCCGCAACGCTCCTTCCAGCCCCTCCCAAAGCGGGGCGGAAAACAGGGTCGCGTCACAGACATGCGCAGAGCATGTTGGCTATTCAAACTGGAAGTTTGCACTGCTCATCCCTGCTTGCTTTGTGCTGCTCACACTGAAACTGCTGCTCTGCTGTCTGCTTGTAAAATGCTCAGCCTCCACCACCCCAGCTGCCACCTGTTGTTTTGGATCTGCTGTCTAGGTACGGGGTATTCGGAGACCCTATGGTTGGGAGATGTGCTTTATTAGAGTACCTAAAAGCAGATCAAATTCATCGCCAAACCATATGTTGCTCATTTTATATTCAAAAAATAATAAAATATATATTCTATGCAATCATGAGTTGTCCTTTGGCCCTTTGGGAAAGAAATTTGCCAAGACAGTGTGATATGAGTATGGCTTGCACATGGCCTGCACTGGCCTGCACTGGCTCCCGGTCGCTGCCGGTCGCTGCCCGCACAGAATACAAAACTCTGTTGCTGGCATTCAAAGCAACCAAAGGTATGGCTCCCCCATATCTTGCAAGCATGATTGAACCCTACAAACCCTCCCGCGCACTCAGATCAGCCAACGCAGGAAAGCTGGAAGTACCCTCACTAAAAACACCGGGACAACGCTCCACACGTCCCAAACTCTTCTCCCTTCTGGCCCCAAAACTGTGGAATGCACTTCCCGTTGCAATCAGAACTGCAGCATCACTCCCAATCTTCCGCCGTAGTCTGAAAACCCACCTTTTCAGACTCCATCATGGCCCATAGCACTTACCCTACCCCCTTAGATAGCACTTTTTTTTAGACTTAGATAGCATTTGAAACAGACTTATAGCATGTCATGTAGACAGAACAATAATTGCATTGTATGTAGTCATAGCACTTCATAGGACATATGTATAGCATAGTATAGCATAATAGTATAGTTGTCTCCACCAGGCCGAAGGCATGGGGAGAGAGTATGTTTTGCACTCCGTCCGTGTGTGTGTGTGTGTGTGTGTGTGTGTGTGTGTGTCTGTCCGTCCTTCCGTCCGTCCGTTACCAGCTAATCTCCGGCACCGTTAACCCGGTCGATGCCAAACTTTGCACACACACTCCCTGGATGCCAACGATGAACCTCTGCCCCACATTTTCCAGAACGGCCTGTTATAGCGCCACCATGAGGCAGCTTTTCACATGTTTTACCTAAAACTGCACCGATCTGCGTGAAACGTTGCATGCACACTCCCTAGAGGCCAAGGACAAACCTTTGACCTGCATTTTCCGCATCTGCCTTTTATAGCGCCACCAGGAGGCCGACTTTTGTAAAACACATTTTTTGATATTACTCCTCCAGATTCTGTCCAAAAATCGTTACACAGTATCTCTATGGTCATGTGCTCAAGTCGGATCTGTCCGATATTTCATATTCCATCCTAATTGGCTATAATTGGCTTTCACAGTTTGCAAGATTGCCCCGTTGTGAACAAAAGCCTCAAATCATGAACGCAGCATGCAATTTACGTGAAATCTTTCACACATTTTCTTACTAGGCTGAGGAATATATCCCACATTGGCCTGTTATAGCGCCACCAACAGGTTGATTTTTGCAAAACACATTTTTGGAACAAAATGCCTCAAATCATCCAATTGCAATCAAAGGCGTATGAAGAAATGGCACCCTTTTCACATTGGCCTATTATAGCGCCACCAGGAGGCCACAACCTGACCTGGCTTGGTGGAGACCTGTGCCCCGAGGGGCACTTTTTCTAGTTTATATGTATAGTGTCATTATATAGATATGTTCTAGTTACGTTCTTAGCTTATGCATGTTTCATTTGATAAATGCATTTTTATATATGTGATGTATTCCCATGCTTTTTTGTTCTTGCTTAATGTAAATCGCTCTGGATTAAGAGCGTCTGCTAAATGCCTAAATTGTAAATTGGCTTATTAGCCAGGCTATTGTGTCGGTACTCTGCCCCCCCACCTTTGAAATGTAAAGTTATTCTTATAGTTCCTCCTTGGTTAGGGGTAACTTTTAAGGGCCTTATTACTACAGTAAATAAACAAGTTTAAACTTGTTGAATTTCAATATTGACTTTCAAATACCTGAATGAACCAAGGCTGCTGTATTGGGATCAAACCAGATTTAACTTATAAAGCATTCAAGACAAGTCTTTTCAACACAACACTACTTCTTCAAGTACATTCCTCCATTTCAGGGAGCTGGAGTCGGAGAGACCACCACAAAGTACAGTACACCTCCCGCATACATACAACTTCCCAATTATCTGTGACCTGACATTTTGAGTGTGAGTCGTTGTTCCCCCCACCCACCCCCTATTCCCCCTCACTGTATGTTTTCTTTTCCCTTTTTACCTCCTTTATGATGATTTCCTGTTTCATAGAAGTGTATATTTGTATGTCTCTAAATGTTATGATGAATTGAACAAGGTGGACCCTGTTGTAAACAAGTGTAGTGCTTTATTGGGTTGTCCACTCAGTTAACAGTTTTTGTATCGAGTTGTGCTTGAAATGTACTGTAATTCTGCAAACTGTTAATAAATACTTCAATCAATCAATCAATGTTAGTAAATAGTAATTTAATTTTGGAAGGCACAATCGCAACGTAAACCTTAGATACAAGTTAACCAGGCTCTGTACACCCCCCTGCCACGCACGCACGCACGCACACACAAACACACACGCGCGCGCGCACACACACACACACACACACACACACACACCCTCTACACAAACTCAGTCTGTCATAAGATGTCTAGACTGTCATAGGACGAACCTTATAGGCAAGAAAAGGTGTAATAACATCACAACGCACCGCAAAGCCTTGTGATCTTGTTGATCTGCTATATTCGGCAAAATAGTGGATAGACCACTGAAGAGATCCCAGTCAACAATGTACATGCAGGATATAAGTGGTTACTTTAACAATCCAACATCATACGAGAACAACATATGTGAGCTCCACTTTGAAGCTACATTTCTGCTTCACCCCCTGCATCAATGTATTCTATGTCCTTCCATTATCAACGCACTCTTCCACAGCTTTAAAACTTCCTTGCTAATCTCTCTCCCCCCCCCCCCCCCCTCTCTCTCCCCCCCCCTCTCTCTCTCTCCCCTCTTATCAGTCCTGAGCTGTAGGGTGGTTGGCTGTTGAGGAGCACAAGCTCAGCAGTAAAAACGGACTCCAGCTCCCTCGTCCAAGCTGCTTTACATATACGTTATAGCACACCATTGTCTAGACCTGTTTTCCCTCATGAAGCTGTACATCTCAAGCATTTGGATGGGCTTATTGAAGCCAGTGTCTCATTATCCCTTATCTGAACACTAGGCTCTGAGAGTCTATGAGGGGGTAAAAAAAAAAAGGCAATTTCTCCATTCTTCCTTTGGCTCTGAATGTGTCCTTCATTTCTCATCACTTCTCGTTACTTTTAAAGTATAGAAGCAAAAAGAGGGAAAGAAACTTCCTATTCTTCAGTTCAATACTGACATACACAATTGTGATCTGCCCAGAGTTACACTCATTTGTTTTATGTTAAAGTTACTATTTATTAGGCTAATTATAGTTTTAGTATTTTTTCTTTTGCTAAAATGTTTTATGTAAAGCACATTGCATTGCCTTGTTGAAATGTGCAGTACGTGCCTTGCCTAATGCAGTAGTCAATGTCGAATCTAAAGGTCATGTTAGTTAAATATGTAATAACGCGTGCACGCACGCACGTTGCACGCACGTTGCACGCACGCATGTTGCACGCACGCATGTTGCACGCACACGCACGCACGCACGCACACAATGCAGAGGGGAACTGAACTCTAGAAACGATCTGTTTTCAGAATCAATACACAGACATAAAACTCCAATGTTACTGCGTTAGTCCCATTATTCACTGACCATTGTAGTGAGAAACAATTGAACTCTGGCCTAAAATCCTCACTGTTCATGTATCCATTTGTAACTCTTAGAGAGTACAAATGCAACCAAATGGACCCAGAAGCGTCAGTTGTGTTATATTTGTAGCCTACTTGTACTCTCTCAAGAGTTGAAATAGAATGATATAGTTAAAGCAGTGGTTTTCAACCTGTGGTCCTTGAAGGGATGCTAGGTGGTCACACGCTAATGGACACTTCTTTAACTCTTGAGAGTGTAAAATTAAACCAAATGTTTTCAAGTTACGCTCTCAAGAGTTAAATTATTGTTAAACATCAGCATTACTAATTTATAAGAAGTCTACACAAATAGAGAATGTAGAAGAATTGTTCATTTGAACATCGCCTCTCCTAATGGTCTTGGGTCTGAGAGGCTAAATCTCATCTACTGGTCGCCTGTGGCTCAAATGCCGAATAAATAATGGACCTTGATATGAAGGGAACTGCCCATAGATCCGAAGTCCCGTTAGTCCGAACATGCACTGCTCCCGTGCTTGCGGTTATGTTTAGGTTAGGATTAGAGATAGGGATAGTAATTTCGGAACAAGGAACCTTCTGACTAACGACACGGCACCGATATGAAAAGGGTTGAAAACCACTGAGTTAAGGGACAAGTGACCATGGGGTCTGGCCTACCTTGTACACTGCCAGCCCAGATCTCCTCTCTGCTCTTCAGAACTGGCATGATGGTGTGGTCTGGTCTTCAACCCCTCCTCTCATAGCCTCAGATGGAGGGATGGTCGACAGATGAATCCGTGCAGAGGAGACTGAAAAGGGGCTTGCCGAGTGTCGTGTGACCGTCTTGTGGTGAATGAGCTGGGAAATGATGTGTTTGAGTTACGATGAAATACTGAGGTTGAAATGGGTGTGGTCAAGAATGAGAGTATGCATAAAATATGTACTGCAATTGTCAATAAGTGATTGACAATTTCATATTATAGGAATCCCAGCTATTTCCAAAGTACCCTTGATCAAAAATGGGCCAGTCAGGTTCCAATATGCCTTACACTGAGGTCTTAGAACAGTAACAACTCAAACAGTCAACTCAAAATGTTTGAGACAGTACTTGAACTGAACAAAAATAACCAAAAATGATGAATGTACTGTAATGCAGTGGTAATGTAGTGGTCTCTTTCCATCCAAATCATGCCCCGAGGCTTTGCCCAGGATTCCTCTCAGAGGTCAGTACGTCTGGGAACACTGTTGCCGTGGAGATGAGGACAGTGTGTGTGTTCTGCTTCTTCTGTCACTCCCGTGCCTAGCTTTCTCTCGCTCCTTTTCCTTCACCTTGCAGTGGTATGGTCAACCGTTTGGTGTCTGTTCTGCACCCTCTTCTTCGTCAGTCTGAGAGAGAAAGAGATGGACAGTTGTGTTAGCACGGTGCGAATGATGCATGTGCGCAATTGGTTAACCACAACAGCCTGGCGTCCCTGATTTATTTTTCAAAGAAGTTCCAAATGTTTCAAAAAAGCGGTAAAACACAAAATGGAAGATCTACAAGCTCATAACGCATTGTGATGCAATGTGTTGTGAGCTTGAAGATCAGCTATTTTCCCAAACTGTGAAATAGCTCACAATTGAATCGTTATGCCAAATCCTCATACCCTACTGGCTCACCTGCCAGTGAGGAGCCCCCAGGGGAAGGATGTAGAACCTCCATCCTACTCTTCCGTTCAACCCCCCCCCCCCTCCTCAGCCCATAGAGTCGCTGGTGCAGAGATAAGACTGCCCTGCCGGCCCCGTTTCCCCCCCCGAACACAGTGTTTGTGTATAGACCACTTGTTCTAGCTGGTGCACTGAGGTGGAATTGTGATGTATGGTGTGAGTTGTACAATAAAGTTCTCTTAAGTTTCAATGAATACAAGTAATTTTTTTATAATACATGTATAATATTCCCCGGATGAAAATATAATCAACTCTCATCATTCTTTTCCATGCAGCTAAACTATGCAGGTGGGTTAAACCCTTAGAGTAAACCGGGCGGGAACCCCTATGCTGTACGTAACTATACCTTTCAATCTGGGAACACCTTTTGGGGTTGTAACTTGTTGTTGCTATGTACAGTATATTAGGTTTTTCAGAAAACTTAAGTGAGGATTTAGAAGGCCTTTTTTTTTATCAAAGCCTTGGTGTAGCATGGACTCGGACCTGAATTTCAACAGCCACATTAAGACAACCTCACCTTAACAATATAACAAGGCTTAAAGTGCAATATTTGTCTCATAAGAACAAAACCTCTTTATTGTTATTATTTGTCTCCCATTTCTTTTCTCCCAATTCTCTCATTCCTGTACGTGTGTATCCTGATGTACCCTGGCTCACCAGCCAGTGAGGAGCAGTGAGTGTAGCACCTCCATCCCCTCCTCCAGGCAGCCACAACGACCCCCTCCCCACCTGACTTGGCTTCCATGGTCTGGTGCACACGTGCACAACCAAACTGCACACAGATGCTCAGCCAAACCAGATGCACTGCGGATTTTATATTGATATTACTTACAGGTAGCCTAAGCCTACACTTAATTACCTCTAAAACCACTATTCTATTCCAACTCTATATACTCTAATACCCCCACCATGCATTTGAAAGTTGTCCTAAATTATTCAGACTATTTCAATCTGAAATAAATAAATTCAAATCAAAATGAAACATCAAGGAAAGTGGCGGATACTACTTTCTGTCTCTTGACTTTTTTATATTTTAAAAGAGGCTTGCACAGACCCTGGTTAAACTTATTTTCATACACTGACATCCTCTTGACAGATTGACAAATTGACAATATCGTTTTAAAAGAAGACATGTACGTGGAATTACAGTGGACCCCAATTTGAGGAACAGAACAACTAATTACATTAGGCTACACGAAGCCATAATTGTCTAATCATAAGGCAAAGAGACATGTGAAATCAGTTTACACCACTAGCAGCAATTAAGTTCACAACCATTACTGATTGCTAATTGTGCTAAATTGCTAATAAAGTTTTGGAAACTTTACAAACAGTTACAGCTTCAATTTCAGATCGGTATACCTACCCTACCCACTGAGGCGAAAACATGCATGAGAATGGAGTACCACTGATTGGTCATACTGTACAGCTGCGCTTGACTGACCGGCTGACCACACACATTGGTGTAGCTCGCAAATGCATTGCTATTTGCTACGTGTAGCTACTTGCTAAACAAAACTTGCCATGCAATGCATTTCAATCAAAGTCTCTCTCTCTCTCTGACTCTCTCTCTCTCTCTCTCTCTCACCCCCATCTCCATGCAGTGCGCGACTCCACCCACAGCCGTCTTAATTGAGTGGGAGTTCACGCAACAAATGCGTGGTGAGTGAAAATGTGTCTTCTCCACTCCCAATCTCCCATCAAATAAGCCAATGTTTAAATATGCCCATACATGTGCAATGGAATGGTCACAGCTTAGAGAGGACAGAAGGACACGTTTCATCAGTAGGATAGGATGGTAGGATTATAGAGGGAAAGATAGTAGGATAATGATTGATTGATAGATACAAAATAAAAAAATGAAAAAATAATAAATAAATAAATAAATAAATAAATAAATAAATAAATAAATAAATAAATAAATAAATAAATAAATAAATAAATAAATAAATAAATAAATAAATAAATAAATAAAATAAAATAAAATAAAATAAAATAAAATAAAATAAAATAAAATAAAAATAAAAATAAAATAAAATAAAATAAAATAAAATAAAATAAAATAAAATAAAATAAAATAAAATAAAATAAAATAAAATAAAATAAAATAAAATAAAATAAAATAAAATAAAATAAAATAAAATAAAATAAAATAAAATAAAATAAAAAAACAAACAAACAAACAAATAAAGTGGTCCTTTTTTGTAGGCTAGCTAGTGTAGCTAACGAAACCTCTTAAAGTTTATGCCGTTTCCCTGGGCAACAGTTCTCTCTGGTCCATGGAGTTCGCTTTATGGACCAGAGGCTAGGCAGCAGTTCAAAACAGGAAGTTCACAACGTTTGGAACTTTCTGTGTTATTGTTTACGGCCTGAAACCATAGTAGGTAATACACGGCAATATTCTTTCTTATTAGGGAAATTACTAGCTCAACACAGCAAGGCAGGGGTATGAGTCATCCTAGACCTGTGATTCATTTCCAGAGAGATCCAGCCTACAGGGGTACATACCAAGTAATGCAATGGCATTAGTTAAAAGCACGACGAGCAACACAGAAAGATAATGAACCCCAGAGGCCTGAACCATGCACCTTGCACACCGCACTGGACTAATTGAGTTGGTCATTACAGCAGCATCATTTAATCAGGAGAAGTAAATAGCAAGAATGAATCATGAACAATTAAGCCCTATAGTCCAAAACTAGGACATTTCCTCAAGTCAGTCTAGAGCTAAGCTTACTCAACTTTGAAATGAGATGCCATGAGGTGTAATGACTAAATGAACACACGATCATAGAGAGCGAATGTTTAGAAATTGGATTAAGATGAAAGGCCTGGCTTGAAAAAACAACCAATTAGTCACAGTGAGGTGGAGAAAGGTTTAACTGCACATGCAAAAGATGGAAGAAAATGTGAAAATAGCCCCTCAGAGAGAACCTGCTCGCAAAGGATCATGCAGAATACCATACTGATTACTGACTTTCAGTATAACATGCCGACAAACCGATTCATGCACACATAATCACTCAGTTGTGTACTGTGGGGCGGGCACTTGTGCGCGCACGCACACACACACACACACACACACACACACACACACACACACACACACACACACACACACACACACACACACACACACACACACACACACACACACACACACACACACACACACACACACACACACACACACACACACACACACACACACACACACACACACACACACACACACACGCTTCATGCATGTGCACACTTAGTTTAAAAAGGTGAGTGCGATATTAATTCACTACTCACCTAAATATCTCTTTTCTGTAACACATAATTTATAGATTGTAGTGGAGATGTTTTACAGAAGAGCAGAGTTGAGACACAAAAGAAGCAAAGACGGAGCAAAACGAGAGGTTCTTCATATTCCTTCAAGATGACATCCCGCTCTCGAAACAATAAAGAAAGTGGGCACTTCTGAGTCCCCCTCATCAGTCCATAAGAAAGGGGGGAATAAACCAATGTTGCTGGTATAGGCCAACTGTATGCTATTGAGTAATTCACTATTAACTTGGGTATGCAGCCTGTTTCACCTAGATGTCCATGTAAATACAGCCCAAGACATAGAAGACAGTCTAGTGTTGATGATGGTTTGAAACAGAATCTCCCCAAAGTGAAACACAGACAGGCAGCATCAAAAGACACCATATGGGAAAGGGAAAGGGGGGGACAGGGGAAGAAAAAAGGGGGAGTGATGAGACGAGATACTATTTTTATCTGTCTGTCAGTCTGTCTCTATCTGCAGCCTACACACACTCCGAATGAAGCTTCAAACCAATAGCAAGCCATCACCGGTCTAATCTGCCGATCAGCCACCAGCTAATACCAATGGTCTCCCTTGTCTGACGAAGGATATGACTGAGTACGAGTAGTGTGGGAAGAGCTTTAGGGATCAAAGGAATGGCACATTCTACATGGATAGCATCAGACGGAAGTAATGGATAAGTAAAAACATACAGAAATGACAGATTTAAATTCTGTCAAAGATGATGGCGATGACCACGGATCTTGTTACTTTTGTTATGCTACAAGTGAGTGCCAAAGGGTTAAGGGTGTGTGTGTGTGTGTGTGTGTGTGTGTGTGTGTGTGTGTGTGTGTGTGTGTGTGTGTGTGTGTGTGTGTGTGTGCCGCTAACTGTGCTTGCGTGCGTGCTTGTGCATGTGTGTCTTACAGAGAGAGTGGGAGGAGGGGGAGAACCAGGTGTAATTGCAGGTCCAGCAGAATGACAGAAAGTGTAAACCAAGTGTGAAATGTGATGCTCTCAAAATGACGTGACATGACCATAAGCACCAATTGTTGACCGCAGCAAAACAGAGGATACCGCATCAAAAGAATATAATTTACATGTCACCAACATACCAATTAAATATATATCAAATTAAGCCAAATGCAACGACACTCATCTCCATATCCCCAGAGTCTCATACTGTTTTCTCTTGGATTTCTTTTTACAGCTAATTGCCAGAAAATGTATTGTTTCCTGTAACATGGAAATAGGAACATGAGATGTGGCCAAATCACAGGACAGATTTCTCAAAGACAACAATTAAAAAAATGGATGCACTTTGCCTTGTTGAGTGAAAAGGATGAGGACGTGAAAACAAGCAAATATCGGCATAACTGAGCAACCCTCTTTTATCCATAGTTTAGTGTGCAAGTGTATATGTGTGTTAATGTGTGTTTCATGTATACGTAAAGCACACACAAATACACACACAGACAGACAGATAGACAGACACTAAACGATAGTTAACCTACCTATAGTGTAACATTACAGAATCCCGCAAAAGTGTGATGCATAGGACATGGGTGTGGAGGGATCAAAAGAGAAGGAAAAGGGGAGGAAAAAAGTCATTGATGAGGAGTGGTTTAGTTCTCTTTGAAGAAAATTCAGTCCATGTTCATTATAAAGCCTAAGTTCAGGAGTATGATGGAGCACGAGGAACGAATGAAAGGGGTCAGTGGAGAGATGGGAAGGAAGAGACTGAGTACCACTATGGTACGGTGAGGAGGAGCAAAAAGTGGTGGAAAACAAAAAAAAAAGGAAGGATGGGAATTTAAATTAAAAGCAACCCCTCCTCTCTCTTTTCTGTCACTCATAAATAGAGGAAATTGTACACGAGGTAGATGGAGAAATAGATGAGGAGGCAAATGGAGGAGAGAGCGACTATATGAAAAGATGAAGCACCTCCCAGCACCGCGATGAGGAATAAGAAAAATATAAAACGAAAGAAAAAATTGAATACTCCAAAGCCTTCCGTTTTTGCTCTGTTTAGTGAGGCGAGGGGCGGGCTCACAGTTGTACCCCCCCCCCCTGTCTCAGTAACTGCCTAATCTTCTGTGTCTTCGTTCCTCCTCAAAGCAAGGCGACACTTTCCCTTTAGAAGAGCTGTAGTAAACCTTTTTGCCAAGACCAACTGTTAGATATGGCACTCAGCTGGCTGGCTGCATGGTGTGTAGTGCCGCTACCCAGAGATGGAGAGTGGGGAACTAACACACACACACACACATCTGTGTGGCATCTAATGCAGCGCTCAACTCACTCACTCGCTTTCTCCTCCTCCCCCTTCTCTAACCTACCAGAGAGAGAGAGAGGGGGGGGGGGGGGGGACAGACAGAATAAAGGGGTGGTGGGGTAGAGTGGATCCCTAGGATTTCAAATTAAAGGAGTGATACAGTCATGAAGGACTGGCTGCTGCAACAATTGTTAACTAAATTGCTATAAGGAAACAAATGGCTCCCTCTGTTGTTGCAAAAAATAACCAACACTCAGTTGATTTTTTTTTTCCCCTTTCTTTTTTTTTTTTACATCACACCTTACCTATCAAATGATAGGTGGGATGTAGTGGCAGTGCGATGTAAAAAGGTTTATACAGTTTGTCCAATGAACATTCAATCCTGCACACCTGGGCTGTACAGTACACGTATGTATTGCATTGAGTACTGTAAATACTATATACAATATCTTGAATTTATCCATTTGTAACTCACATATATACCAATGGAAGAAATGCGCTCTTATCATCATACATCATCATAAATGATCTCATACTGGCCAATCACAATTTCCGTCCTCACTTTTGTCTTCAATGTTTGTGTTTACACGATGTTTGTGTTTACACAAACACTAAAAACTGGCCATCCATTGTCAATGGCTGGCATTCAATGGTTGTGTTAGGACAAACACTCAAAGCTGGCCATTCATTATCAATGGCATTCAATGTTTGTGTTAGGACAATGTTTGTGGTTACACAAACCCTCAAAGCTGGACATAGGAGGGGCTAGCGCCCCTCAAAAACACAAAAAGTTGAAACATGGAGATACAAGATTTCTGCCTGAGCGGGATGCCGATCTTGTATGTACCTTTAGCACCAAAGTTGCAGGGGGGGAAATGCCCATGGTACCCAGGGCGTTGTAAGGCACACAAGTGTACGTGTCGTGTCCAGGGAGTCTTCTGTGGCCTCTGCCACCCGGATACTTCCATCTGGCATCAGGCTCCAAACAGGGTACTGAGACAGAAGAAGAACCAACGCGTTCATGTTTTTAATATCTTACTCTCCACTTCTATACTGCATCATCATTTGACCTGTAAATAAGACAGTGATGGTGAATGTTAAAGTAGGTGAAATGCATGTGTTAATGAGGTGCCGGCAGATGAAAATAGACAGAAAAGGTATGAGTCGCCAGACTCGCCACATTCGTATCTTCAATGCAATGATTTATTGAGACAAGAAAAAATGTATTTGACAGCTAAGCTGCCTTTGCTACAAAGGGTAAGATTAACCCATTTAGGATTAAGGCCTAAATGGGTTAAATACTGAAGTTTTTTGAAATTTTTCAAATATTAATTAAAAAAATCACACCTGTGTGAAATGGCCTGTTGCCTGTGATTGGTTAGATGATTTGCTCGTTTACATACATTTTCCCATCTAGTCAGGGAATATTATCAGAATAATGTCAAATCTGTGAATACATTTCTTACCAAGAATTGTCTTCACCAATGTGTTTGTAAAGGTGTCTATACTAACATATTCCACATTGGTTTCTATTCAACCACCCTAGGGGAATTTTTGACAGCTGCTGAAAGTTGGGGTACCATCAACAACCAATATACATTTGGGCAAGTGGCTATGGCCAAATATGGCATAACCCACAGTCCACTGCCAGTGTAAAATACTAATAACCCACAGTCCACTGCCAGTGTAAAATACTAATAACCTACAGAAAGTAAATGCACCACCTAGTGGTGATTCCACTATTCATTTAAAACGTATACAGTACACTAGAATATGTATTTCAGGCATGCAGACACAAAACATCTGGTTCAGGCACGTGCTGGGGGAGATCGACTGTGTGATTGCCAATTGGGATTGAGAGCATCATCTAGCCCATTTTAGGCCTGACGTCGAAATAAAAAAATAAGTCTTCTGAAAGAATATATGTTCAATTTTCAAAGATTTGTGCCGCATTTTCATGATTTTTCAAAAATAGCAGACCTACAAGCTTTTAGATCTGCTATTTTTTAATAGCTAAAGCATAACATAATGCTAACACCAAAAGGGGTTCCCGCCCAAAATGGGCTAGGCCAGGGCCCGCAATCCAAATTAAAGGTTTTGTTTGCATTGCTAATTTAATTTTATATGAAATAAAGAATATGATTCTGATTGCGCTGCTCTCAAAACAACAAACAACATTAAATAAAATACCTCCCGGGTTAAAGTCCTTGCTGGATGCCACCCTAATTTCTCAGTAGCATTCCATTTTTTATTCAATAGTCTTTCATCTTGGGATGACAGATGAGGGTCTAAGTCCTCCACAAATGTCCTTCTTTTCCTTCTGGTCCGTTTATTTTCTTAGCAACAACTGTAATATCAAACCATTTATTTTTTTTCTCTCAGGGGAAGAGATCTCAGGGGACACAACATTTACCGCCTCTGTACCAACCTGATTGTTTAACCTTGTCACTCCAGTGGAAAATAAATACATAACAGTGTGCCTTTTCTGCTTTCTGCCTTTTCTACCTCTGACACAATGGTTAACATTTCTTCACTGGAGAAATGATTTTTCTTTTTGTATTTAAGGGCCATGTTTCTTTCTTCTGTCATAACTTCTGTCTGAGCTTCTGAGTGTCTATTTTAGTTCCGTTTGTTATGGTTAATGTAAGAGTGTTGTATGCAGTGGGTTTGTTTTTATTTTAAACTTGGTTTAGATCTGGTGACGTTAAAGGACCTGGAATTCATGCTAAACCATTCAGTGAGTGAGCCATGGTGCAGGGAAGCATACAGTAGATCTGCATTATTAGCTACAGCTGTGGTTCCCACACTTTTTCATGTCAAGGACCCCCAAATTGACACTAATTAGCCCACGGACCCCCATTTGAAGAGATAATGCCAGGGACCCCCGTGAGAGAAGACTTTTACAGCTCTAGCAGTCATTCTCAACCCATTTAATTTCAAGCACCCCCAGTTTGACATGCATATTATATTAGTCTACATACCCCCGTTTAATGGCATTTCTATCTCAGGGACCACAATTTAAATAGTAAAATCTATGTTAATTTAACCGAGTTACAGACCCATAAGGGTCCATTTGGTTCCAAACTATCATTTAGCTGGGGACCCCCTGGAACTCCCTCAAGGACCCCTGGGGGTCCCCGGACCCCACTTTGGGAACCACTGAGCTACAGTATGTGTGGTGATTTATATTAGGCCCAGCTGGGATCTAACCACACACTGACTATGGCAAAGTGACGCACAACCTACGTACCATATTGCCGTATAAATCGCTAAAAAAAAGTGGAGTGCACTGCAGCTTTAAACTACATTGATAGGACACAGAATCAGTCGAATCACAGCGTTGCAAATTCATTTTCTAATAATACTAATGCTTTATTTCAACTTTCAACAAAAACGCTTTAATGTGGGACCAACTACACACATTTGGTAAGCCATGAAGCCGGCATGCATGCTGCTTCTATGCTATGCTTCTACGCTTCTTTTGCATAGAAGTGTATATTTGTACGTCTTGAAATGTTCTGATGAATTGAAAATGGAGGACCCTGAACGAAGTGTGTCTATATCAGGGCTTAAGTGGTTAAGCTCTAAAGAAACTGATGGTGATTGCTACTCAAAGTCAAAGTGTACTTCAAAGTGTACTTAATGCTACAGAAGCTCAACCTACAGGGCCCTATTAGCTCCATTTAAAACCCAGTCCACAGCAATGATTCACAACTTAACTAAGTTGCAACTGCAACTAGAATCCCGAAAATGCAACAGGTCAATTCAGAGTCAAACCACTGCTACTGCTTATAAGTTGAAACTCATTGCGCTGTGAATAACTGGTGTGAACAGCTGGGCTTAAGTTACTCAAGGGTGACTAATATGGAATGCCCTACCAACTGTCAAAAAGAACTAGGACTCTCCCTCCTTCAAAACCGATCCTACAGGTGGCTGCAAATTGTAACTGGCCACTGTAAAAAGTCTAAGCTCATCACCGGAAATGACCCCCACCCACTGTATATTATCTTTCTTTCTTATTACTACTCGTATATATGATGTTTTTGCATAATGCAAACGCTATAATATTATTGCAGAAGGGAGTTCCAACCGCGCCTCTAGCCTATGGCAGCGGGCCAGTCTGGTGCATCTCAGAAGCAGGACAGGTATCATGTAGTAGTAAAAGTAAAAAGCGGCGTTTCGATGTTTGCGTTACATCTTCGTCAGGTCATAGCCCGAGGGGGCAACATGGTACAGGGGGCAGGCCCTTAGTTAACCAATGTCACACAGCCAACAATCATTAGTTCATACATATTTTTCACGTGGAACATTAATTCAAGTGAGGAATTATCCAGATGAAAATTAAAGTATATTTGTGTATTTATAGTCTGTATATTCATAGTCTAAATGCACTTTAATTTTCATCTGGATAATTCCTCACTTGAATGTTCCACGTGAAAAATATGTATGAACTAAAGATTGCCGACTGTGTGACATTGGTTAACTAAGGGCCTGCCCCTGTACCATGTGTGTACTTACAGTAAGCCTTACTGTGTTGCCCCCTCGGGCTATGACCTGACGAAGATGTAACTGAAACATCGAAACGTTGTCGCTTTTTACTTGTACCCTGTTAATAAATTAAGGGCCTAAATTGTCTGAGCTGCTCCAGTGCCTCCTTTTCTCACTATAATATTATTGTTTGTCTTTAAATGTCTTGATTAATTTAATACACAGGACCTTAATGGCAACAAGCTCTGAGGGCTGATTTGGGTTATCCTTTTAGCATTTTGTATGAATCTGTGCCACTGTGCCTTTATTTTATTGTTAGGTTTTTCTTTGCAAACTGTTAATAAAGTAATAATAAAGAATGGTTTACCTGCAACCCCTGGCATAAGTCGATTAGCTCCATTAACTTCAAGTCCTCCATAACGGGCTGGCTGAATATCAGCTGGACCTAGTCTCTCAAAACAAGTCATAAATATGTCCAACTATAAATCAAATTAGTATATTCATTATCAAGTGTGCTGCTTAGCAGTTGAAATTCTAAATGTATTTAACAAAAACGTTAAATGAAAAAACATGACTGCATCCATTCATGACTTTCAGGACGCAAAGTTACTGACTCTGAACTTAGCATTCAAAGATTGTGGTAGTTGTCTGGTTTAAGAGATGAAGCTGGAGTTTCAACAGTATACATGCCATTTTGTTTACCATTTCAGTTGTCTAGTATGTTGTTAACATTTTATGAACGTGTGTGTGTGTGTGTGTATATATATCAATTTTTAATCCTGGGTGCTACTGCAGTACTGCATGTTTTTTGTGAGGGTACCGTACCTACCCTAGGCAACACAGGGAGAACATGCAAACTCCACACAGAAAGGCCCTTCTGCCAACATTTATGAATGTATTTATTATATTTTTCTGGCACTCAAGGCACTCAGTTTACATGCATATTTGCACAAAAGGACCAAAGGACAAAAAGGACCACAATACAAATTAGCTTTCAAGCTTTTTTTTCTCCTTTTGAAAGAATATATGTTTATGCAAAAAAAGTAGGGAAAAGAAAGCTAGACAAAAAAATCCTATATCAAAATGCACAGCAATGTAATGAAAACCACAAGCATCTTCTCATTTACTGCCAAGGATGACTTTTACCCCCAATGGACCTGACTGCCAAGGACGACTTTTACAGATTATTTTCCCAGATTGTGTTTTTAATCAAAACAAGCTATATTCAAGGCACATAACTAAAGTGTCGCTTGTTGCAGTTACAAAATGTATGTTTCTGTGAATTCAAATAAGATCGTGGCTAACTTTTCATAGCCGTTTTTACTTCTGGTTCATGGCACATGAGTTTTTGGTCTTCAAAATAAGAAGTGACAAGAGGAGAAAAGGGGGCGAAATAAATTGGGCAGTAAATTAGTTCATAAACCGTTTGAATTTTAGGTCTGGTTGCCAGACAGAACTTACAAAAAATGAACTAAAATAACATCCATGAGAGTAACAACAAGAAGATGAACATAAATTAAATTAAAATTTGAAAACAAAACTTCTCAAGTTCAAACAAAAATCACCGTGCATTAGCTCAGTCAGAGTTGGGACCGATGACGGTGCACTGAGGATCACAGAAGGACCCAAAGCGGCCATATATGTCCTTGGCTAGGATCGCAAAATGGTAGGTGGCACTAGCCTGGCTCTGGACCTGAGCTACAGTACAGGCCATGGGCAGAGGAAGGGCCTTAAGCTCTGCAAACCTTTTCCAGTGCTTCTGTGTTGCGCTGTTGGCGTTCGGGTTATCCTGACGGAAGGCATATAGGTCGTAGCCAGCTACAGTTGCACAGGTCAGGTCATTCTCTGCTACCCACCAGGACAGCACTATTTCACCAGGCTTTTGTTGCTTGAGGTGGTCGGGCACCGCCGCCACCTTCAGCTGGAGTTGCTGGGGAGGTGAGGTCTCGGTAGCTTCTGCAGGCAGCTGACCTACAGGTTGTATTGCCGTGGGGAGGGGTGGCAGAACCGTTGCGGTGGCTGGGGTTGGTGCAGAGGTGGTTACGGCACGGGATTTCGCTGGAGATTCCTAACAGAGAACAAACCTCTCTTTAAATTAAAACTACTACAGATTGGTGTCTGAGCGTACATGAGGGTAGTATCATGTGATCTTTATTCTGTGAGTACCAATTGTGGGATCGCTAATGGCTCGTACACACTGCACGATATTTACTCCGATTATGCTGTCGGGGACCATTTTTGGAGCTCGCCGACAAAACTCACGATCTGACGCAAGATCGGGCTTTGATCCCCAAGGTTTTGCTCGCTGTGTGTGAAAGGCTCTGCGAGAAGATATAGCGCCGATAAAAGTGCTCGCCGACACCTTCCCGACCACATCTGAATATCAAGCAGATTTGATATTTGGCTCCGTCGCCGACTGGACATCGTACAGTATGACATGGGTTGCGAGCGCGTCCCGAGAAGTCCTGTATTGCAGCCAATGAGAGCACTCACTGACACTGTCTGTCTGTCTGTCTGTCTGTCCGTCGGTCGTCGACTGTATCGATAGATGATCAGATGATAATAATATATATAACCTTTATTCCTTGGGTAAATACCTGTCCTGTGTCGTACAATGGTAGCTATATTAGCCCAATGTTGCTGTTAAAGTCTATAAAACCAACTCATTTCACTTGAATAATGTTGATAAAACCGCATCGGAGCAAACTTTTGGACCTTGTGCGCTCTCTCTCTCTCTGTGTGTGTGTGTGTGTGTGTGTGTGTGTGCCGAGTTATTTTATGAAGATCAAGATTTAACGTCCTGTCTCGCTACACGCTATCACAGACCCTATGTAGCCTGGCTATCCTGTGTGTGTGTGGCGTGCACAGAGAGAGAGAGAGAGGCGTCCTGTGTCGGTCTCGCGCTTGTATCACGGCATCCGCACGTGCGTGAGATGTCAAAATGAATTGGAATAAAAAACAAATGATGTGTACTATAGCCTATATCGGGTCTGGATCGCATCTTGGTGAACTCTTGCAGTGTGTGATGCCCAGTCGGCGACCAATCGTTTAGTGTGAAAGCCACACAGATATAATGACAGCCGATTTAAAAAAAAGACTCCTGTAGTGTGAAATACATGACGATCTGATGACTCGCCGACAACTTTAAAACTCCTACAGTGTGTAGGGGCCATAAGGCAATCACAGTAATGTTATCTTAAGCCCTGATTTTTGATCCCCAACTAGTCCTTCATAGTCATACTTTTAGCAAGACACTCCATTCCAACTCTACAACATTCATCCTAAGTTAGGACTTTATCAGCGAATTTTGCGACCGCGTGGATTCCTTGTTCCTCGCTTCCTTCACTTGGACTTGGAACAGTGAATCACAGATTAGCTAAGAGCATGTTACTGGAGTCGAATGTTACTGGAGCCAGAGATTGCACTCGTATACAGTTTGTTCCTCCCTCTGTCAATGATCACATGTTACTTGACAGTTTGAGTTTTTTCATTCTTGCAATGGTTGAAGGCTCCATGTTGTTGCACAGATAAGACCAGTGGTTTTCAACCCTTTTCATATCAAGGACCATTATTTATTCTGCTTTTCAGCCAGGGACCACTGGATTAGACCATTCAACAGGACTTTTTATGTTTTGCTTCACATACAATTTAGGAATTTAGCAGATGCTCTTAATCCAGAGCAATTTACAGTAAGCAAGAACATCACATGCTAACACATACAAATATTTTCCTATTCATTGATTGCGTAATTGGCTGCCATTTTATGCAAGTAAAGACACAGACTGCACACACAAAGTGCTCAATAGGCGCTGCACACTTTGGGCCCTTTCTTGTATGTAAATGTGGCCTAGTGTGTGGTGCATATCCAACATATAAAATGTAATTCCATGATCTTACCACTGGGGCGCAATGTTGTACTGTTGTTTTAGGATTGCCTCCAGAGTTCTGACTGCTTTGAGGGGATGACCTGGTTCCAGCACCTAGGAAAGAGAACAAAGTTGGAAAAACTATTTTCACAGAATAGGTGCTAGGGTTCAAGTAGGCTAGTTAAATTATTTTGTGGTTAACAAAACCATGATACCGAGCAGTGGCATAGACTAGACTAGAGCACCGTTTCCCAAACAGTGGGTTAGGACCCATTTTTGGGCCACACACCAATTGTTATGGGTCACGACTCGAGTAAAAATCCCATTTTATTTTCCTACAGTACATAAAATAAATCTAAAGGTAGACAGTATTAAAAGGTTTTTTTAAATAGAAAAATGTAAAGTAATTTCATAAATGTTAAAACAACAAACAAATCTATGAAACTCCATAACCAATAATAATAATAATAAAAATAACTAGTGAAAAAAAAGCTAAAAGCATGCAACACGGTGCAAAGTGACACGTGCTTGTAGATCTGCTGTCTTCACTGGTTTGGGTCCTGGACAAACATCTAATCTCTCTTTTGGGTCTCGACCTGAAAGGTTTGGGACTTTGGGGGCCCTATTTGGGAATTGGGATTGGGCGCCCGAGGGATCAAATTCAAAATATTGCATCCTTAACCAAGGAGTATTGAAGGAGAGGTCACATATGTCCCGTTCTAGGCCAGTGGTACTCAACCTGGGCACTAAATAACTTTCAGTTTCAGTTTCCCTAGGGAAATCTGTGACGGCTGCTGACAGTTGGGGTACCTTTGATGCCAGAGTTGGGACTGATGATGGCGTTGGTGCACTGAGGATCACAGAAGGACCCAAAGCGGCCATACATGTCCTTGGCCTGGACCGCAAAATGGTAGGTGACGCCAGCCTGGAACTGAGTTAGAGTACAGGCCATGGGCAGAGGAAGGGCCTTAACCTCCCCGATCCTTTTCCAGTGCTGCTGTGTTGCGCTGTTGGTATTCGAGTTATCCTGATGGAAGGCATATAGGTGGTAGCTATCTACAGTCGCACAGATCAGGTCAGTCTCTGCTACACACCAGGACAGCACTATACCACTGGGACTTGGCACCACCTTCAGCTGGGGTTGCTGGGGGGGTGAGGTCTGGGCAGCATCTGCAGGTGGTCGACCTACAGGTTGTGGTGCCGCGGGGAGGGGTGGCAGAAACGCTGCGGTGGCTCTGGTTGGTATAGAGGTGGTTACAGCACAGGATTTCGCTGGAGATTCCTAAAAGAGTACAAACATGAAAATAAATTGTGATGTTGAGCTTTGGTAGAACCAAATATTTTCCTCTCTATCCTTTCACTCTCACTGCATAGCAAAACGTTACGTGAATACATAAAATAATTTGCCGGCCATTTTCCAAAGCATACCGTAACTGTAGTGTGCTTGTTTTCGAGGACGTCATTGGATTCTGTCCATTCAGTATGGTATGAAAAAACATTTGCCGAGACTTGAAACTTGCTTGAGAAAGAATCCAACACACTATTATTTGTCAAAGTTATGTTAACCCATTAACCGTTTCCGTCCGTAGGACGTCGCCACATGTCCTAGGGGTCCCAATCGACGTCCTAGCGCATCCTCAATGATACCGGGCGAGATAATAATATTCAGAATTTTTTCCTTTTTTTTATTTGTCAGTTCGCCTTTCGGCTACCGTATGCTACGCTCTGCACTCAAATTAGCTTACCGTTGACTTAGCTGTTAGCGCAGAGGAAAGAATGACTCGTCTCTCCTAATCCAGGGCGTTCTCCGTGGTGTTGAACGGATCGATATACTGGCGCTTCGTTTCTACTCTCTACTTCTCCCGCAAAATATGAACGCTTTTTGGATCATATATCGTATAAATTAAAACGATCACAATGTAAGCTAGCAATGTAAAGTAAACTTTTTTTAGTGGATTGTTTCCGGGTCGTGGGTTTCCGAGTAAAAGCGGCCATGTCTTTCCGGCACCCCAGAGCTCCTATTTTGAAGGACTTCCGGCACTGATTGTGTTAAGGACGGGAACCGCTTTTGGGGTTTTTACCTTTCAAGACGGGAACCCATTTTTGGGTTGTTGTTGCCATGTAGAGTACTAGAGGTTTGGGCAGCTATGCGGCGTGGCAAGCGGGCATAATGGGCAATATGGGCATAATGGAGATGTGCGTCCGTCAGTCCGATTATGCCCAGATATGTATATCTCTATATTTGTCAGTTCATGAATCGAGATGAATTTCACAGAGAATTCACTCATAAAGTGCTCGATAGGCGCAGCGCACTTTCTTGTATGAAAATGTGGCCTAGTATGTTGTGCGTATGCAACATGTAATTCTATGATCTCACCACTGGGGCACGATGGTGTACTGTTGTCTGAGGATTGCCTCCAGAGTTCTGGCTGCTTTGAGGAGACGACTTGGTTCCAGCACCTAGGAACGAGAACAAAGTTGGAAGTTCAACAGATGTGGCAAAGTATTTTCACAGAATAGGTCACGCTAGGGTTCAAGTAGGCTAGTTAAATTATGATATGGTTAACAAAACCATGACACAAGTTTGACATGCATTAGGCTACAGACCCCCATTTAATGACATTTCTATGGGGCCCTAATTTATACAGTAAAATCAATGTTAGGGGTCCATTTGTACACTGACCCATAAGGATCCATGCATTTGGTTCATATAACCAATTTAGCTGGGGACTCCCTGGAACTCCGTCAAGGGCCTCTTAATGTGGGGTCCCCGGACCCCACATTAAGAACCACTGACCTGGTCCTAGCGGATAGGGCACCTTGCTACATTTACAACGTTAAAGTCTAGATAAACGTTCATATTTCTAATATAAAGCGCTCACCCCCGGGGCCATGGATGTTAGAATCTTGCACGGTCATTTTATTGAACAATACAGAATGCACGTGTGCCAATACCGGCCCGTGAAAAGTTATAATATCCGTTGGCCGGGGGTGAGCACTTTATACATTTGAAATCTGAACCGCTATGTAGACTTTAATGTTGCAAATGTAGCAAGGTGCGCAAAGCAGGGTGAAGTTTCGAAATGACGCCATGCATGCCCCAAAGTAATCTAGTAAGAGAGTAGCGACACTGTACTTAAGTATACAGATTCTGTACTCAAGTACAGATTCTGTAAGTAACATTTACTTAAGTACATTTACTTTTAATGTCCACCTCTGGAACTATAGCCCATAGGCACCCGCTTTGCGGCGAGATCAAAGCGTGTCGCCACTCTCTTACTATTCCACTCTGGCGTGCCCTATGTCAGACTTGTCAGTGTGGTTCCCAAAGTGGGGTCCGGGGATCCCCAGGGGTCCTTGAGGGAGTTCCAGGGGGTTCCCAGCTAAATGATAATTAGGAACCAAATGGACCCTTATGGTTCTGTAACTGAGAGTGTACAAATGGAACCAAATCCATACACTCTGAGTTAAATTAACATTGATTTTACAATATAAATTTGGGGTCCCAGAGATAGAAATGCCATTAAATGGGGGTCCGTACTCCGTAGCCAAATTCATGGGTTCCCAAAGTGGGGTCCGGGGACCCCTAGGGGTACTTGAGGGAGTTCCAGGGGGTCCCTAGCTCAAGAGATGGTTAGGAACCAAATGGACCCTTATGGGTCTGTATTCTGTAACTCAGTGTGCACAAATGGAACCTAACAAGTCCATTTGCACACTCTAAGTTAAATTAACAGTGGTTTTACAATATAAATTGGGGTACCAGAGATAGAAATGCCATTAAATCGGGGGTCCGTAGCATATTGCGTGTGAAACTGGGGGTCTGTGAAATTTTCGGAATCACTGCTAGAGCCGTAAAAATCCTCCCTTATCGGAGTCACTGGCATATGTTTTCAAATGGGGGGTCCGTGGTCTAATAAATGTTGATTTGGGGTCCTTGACGTGAAAGTTTGGGAACCACTGATGTAGACTTTAACGTTGCAGCCAAATGTAACACAGTAGCAAGGTGCGCAAAGCAGGGTAAAGTTTCGCCATGAATGGCTATGTTGTTGTTTACTGTGTGGTGGTTTACCTGCATGCTCTAAGTCTTTCGGCTCCATTGTTATTGTTAACGTCAAGTCCTCCACAACGGGCAGGCTGAATATTTTGCCGGTTCAACTTGTCTTCACCATAAAAGTTATACAATATTGGAGGTCTTCACGTGTCGAATTCTCCCGACCACTTCTGTGTTCTCCTTCTTTGGTTTTTGAGTGGTGCAACCCTAGAACCAGCAATGTATCCGTCTGTCTGTATGTTAAGGGTACCAACAGGGGGCGCTGTTGCACCACTCAGTCACTTCAGACAGGTCTGATTTTTAATAGAGGTTGTAACCTGTGGGGTGTGACTTTGCAAAGTATTTCTGCTGTAATAATATCGTAGACAGTAGTCTATTGTGTTACAAAATCCATCTAAAGTGACCCCCTTCTTCACGTGATGTACAGTATACTCCATTCTTGACTTCAACAGGTGTGAACCCTTCCCTCAGGGTACATAATCTCTCCACTTATGTCCTCTTAGACTCCTCTATTATGACAGGAAATAATAAAACACATTTCTATCTACTTAGATAATGACCAAAGCAAATTATATTATACAGTATAATAGTTTATTTCGTGGTAGCCTTGACTACCACGCACGTACTTGTATGCAAAGGTTAAAAGGTAAATTAGATAGACAGATGCCAGGTAGGTGTGACTGTCAAACGTATTAATATTCAACATAGCGTTTAACATCTAACTCATGATTTACATTCATTAACAGACAAGTTATTTTGTCAATCTAGTTGACTTTGATTCAGACAAAGCAACATTGTTTCTGGTATTCCACAGGGCTCAATTCTGGTCCTTTATTGTTCACCCTGTATACTGCCATTGGGACAACTAATTACTATCACAGAGTGAATTTCCATTTCTATGCTGATGATACGCTGCTATATATTTCCGTAGCTCCAGACGATCCCTGTGCTTTAGACCCATTGTTGAGGATAAGACAGAAGTTTGCATAAAATTGGTTCTAGTGGACAGAAAGAATCAATAAGTAGACTAACACAGCTAAAGTAACAGTAAAGATCGTGGCGGTCATTATAGATTCTGAATTTAATTTGAATACACACATGTTGCCTGAGGAAGGTCCAGACCGAAACGTTGCTTCATTAAATAAGAAAATACTCATGTACCGAGTAAATACAGTGTGCGGGTGTATTCTATTGCTTTCATTGATGTCCACTGGCCTACGCACCTGTGCATACGCCTGATTTCTAGGTGTTCGAAAGTTTTCTCCTACAATACACATGTTACCAAGATTGCCTTTTTTCACCATAGAAATATTGCGAATTAGAATTCGAAATTTGTCGTTGGACGATGCAAAAACGCTGATCCACACCTTTGTTTTCTCTCGGCTTGATTACTGCAGTGCACTTTTTTCTGGCCTGCAACAACTGACAGACTACAACTTGTTCAAAATGCGGCAGCCAGAGTTTTAACTAAAACTAAGTTCACTACATTGGCTCCCAGTTGTTCTTAGGATTGGTTCAACACTGCCTGCCTAGATAAATAGATATGTCCCAAGCATCCCATCAACTTTTGAAACTATTTTCATTCGTACTACATGCGTTTCTTCTAGACTTCCATCACTTGCCGTGCCATTTCCATTTTCCTAACCCTTTATTTTATTTTCATTTCCCCTTGTATCCTCATCCATTTGAATTAGGCTCTCAACGGCCTCAGCATTCTCCTCTTCTCTTCCGCTCTCCTCTCCAACGGTATTTGTGCAACAGCCGCTGGGTAATCCACTTCTGCTTTGTTTTTGCAGTGACGTAAATTATGTCCTGCTGACAAACATGATCCATTCAAGACTTGCAGGAAGCGTAGTGACTCTGACTCTGTAGCATTTGAAGATTGTGGAAGAGTTGTCTGGTTTTAAGAATATAATGGTCAATGCCGGTGTGAAAATTCAGAGCGATTGGTGCAGCCAGTGACGAGCAGCGACAGTGTTTCAGACATTCATTCATTCCGTTAATTATATGTTAGATGAAGGCTAGCGCTTCATCAGTACCCATGCGGTTTTGTTTACTATTTTAGTATGTTAAAATTGTATTATCGATTATATTTCCCCAAATAAGTAAAAACATGTCATGTATGTATTTCTATTTATATGCATTTTTGTTATAAAAATAAAATAAAAAAGAAGCTAGGGAACAAATTGTATCAAAATGCACAGCAATGTAATTAACCATGAGCATCTTAATAAAACCGTTTATTGAACTTTAGGTCTGGTTGCCACCAGACAGAACTTACAAATGAACTAATATAACATCAGAAATAAGTAACAATAAGAACATGAACATAAATTAAAGTGAAAACAAAATGTCTTGAGTTATAAAAAGAAACAAAAAGAAAAACGCCTCAGCTCAGCCAGAGTTGGGACTGATGACGTTGGTGCACTGAGGATCACAGAAGGACCCAAAGCGACCATATATGTCCTTGGCCCGGACCGCAAAATGGTAGGTGGAGCCAGCCTGGAACGGAGGTAGAGTACAGGCCATGGGCAGAGGAAGGGCCTTAACCTCCCCAATCTTTTTCCAGTGCTGCTGTGTTGCGCTGTTGGTATTCGAGTTATCCTGATGGAAGGCATATAGGTGGTAGCTATCTACAGTCGCACAGGAAAGGTCAGTCTCTGCTACACACCAGGACAGCACTATAACACTGGGACTTGGCACCAGCTTCAGCTGGGGTTGCTGGGGGGGTGAGGTTTGGGCAGCCTCTGCAGGTGGCCGACCTACAGGTTGTGGTGCCGCGGGGAGGGGTGGCAGAAATGCTGCGGTGGTTCTGGTTGGTATAGAGGTGGTTACAACCCGGGATTTCGCTGGAGATTCCTAAAAGGGAACAAACATGAAAATAAATAAAAACTACTACAGATTGGTGCCTGAGTGTACATGAGGTTATCACGTGATCTTTATTCTGTGAGTACTAATATTTAAAGTGATGTTGAGCTTTGGTAGAACCAAATATTTTTCGTCCTTTTTTTCTCTCTATCCTCTCTATCCTTTCACTCTCACTGGCATAGCAAAACGTTACATGAATACAAAAAATAAATTGCCGGCCGTTTTCCAAAGCATACCGTAACTGTAGTGTGCTTGTTTTCGAGGACGTCATTGGATTCTGTCCACTCAGTATGGTATGAAAAGCAATTTGCCGAGACTTGAAACTTGCTTGAGAAAGAATCCAACACACTATATTCTTTGTCAAAGTTATCTTAACCCTGGATGACTTTTGGGGTTTTTACCTTTCAAGACGGGAACCCATTTTTGGGTTGTTATTGCCACGTAGAGTACTAGAGGTTTGGGCAGCTATGCGGCGTGGCAAGCGGGCATAATGGCCAATATGGGCATAATGGAGATGTGTGTCCGACCCGTCCGTCAGTCCGATTATGCCCAGATATGTATATCTCTTTATTTGTCAGTTCTTGTCCCTTTTATGGGCATAAATCGAGATGAATTTCACAGAGAATTCACGCATAAAGTGCTTGATAGGCGCAGCGCACTTTGACCCCTTTCTTGTATGAAAATGTGGCCTAGTGTGTGTTGTGTGTATGAAACATGTAATTCTATGATCTCACCACTGGGGCACGATGGTGTACTGTTGTCTGAGGATTGCCTCCAGAGTTCTGGCTGCTTTGAGGAGACGACTTTGTTCCAGCAGCTAGGAAAAGAGAACAAAGTTGGAAATTCAACAGATGTGGCAAAGTATTTTCACAGAATAGGTCACGCTAGGGTTCAAGTATAGGCTAGTTAAATTATGATATGGTTAACAAAACCATGACACCAGTTTGACATGCATTAGGCTACGGACCGCCATTTCTATGGGGCCCTAATTTATACAGTAAAATCAATGTTAAGGATCCATTTGGTTTCATTTGTACACTGACACTCTCAGAGTTAGAGACCCATAAGGATCCATGCATTTGGTTCATATAACCAATTTAGCTGGGGACTCCCTGGAACTCCATCAAGGGCCACTTAATTGGGGTCTCCAGACCCCACATTAAGAACCACTGACCTGGTCCTAGCGGATAGGGATAGTAAAGGACTTGTTTGACAGTCTTGACGCTACTTCACCCCGTTTTGGGCACCTTGCTAGATTTACAACGTTAAAGTCTAGATAAACGTTCATATTTCTAATATAAAGTGCACACCCCCGGGGCTACGGATGTTAGAATTTTGCACGGGTGGATACTAGCACCCGTTCATTCCGTATTGTTCAATAAAAAGCATTTTAGCCAACTTTTCGCCATAAAGGGCCTTGCAAACGGGGAGTGATAAAACGAGCCTATAGTTCATTTTCAATGAGACCTGCGTTTTTGCTCTGAGAAGTCGCAGTGCGACAACGCAAGCGTATTTACGTGAGCGCGGTCCCGTGAATTTGTTGCGCGCATGCTTGTTACGTGCACACGCCCGCGACTCAGCAGACCTGGATTCTGTTAAGCTTTTTTTTTACGCTTGCATTGTTGCGCCCCTCTTCAACAGACCTGGAGGAGACGCTACATACTAATTCCTACACGGGTTGTGTTTATAACCACGCCCCTGGGTAAGTTAAGTTTACTGAGGTTAAGGTTAGGGTTAGGTTTAGGTATAGTTTTCTTGAGGTTAAGGTTAGGGTTAGGTTTAGGTATAGTTTTACTGAGGTTAAGGTTAGGGTTAGGGTTAGGTTTAGGCTGTCAATCACAGCGACTGGCCAATCACAGCGCGTCGACTGCACAACCCGTGTAGGCTTTGGTATGTCGCGGAGGAGACCTGTGTTGATCCAGGCAACAACGCCTGCATTCCTCGCTTCATGTTTGCAAGGCCCTTAATGCTTTCAACTACGCGCCCCCATCATTTGGGAGGTGTATTGCACCCTGATACATTACAACTTTTTGAGAAAATTGGCCACCGATCGGATTAAAATGCATTTTATTGAACAATACAGAATGCACGTGTGCCAGTACCGGCCCGTGCCGGTACTTGAAACGCTACAGTATGTAGACTTTAATGTAGCAAGGTGCGCAAAGCAGGGTAAAGTTTCGCCATGACGCCATGCATGCCCCAGAGTAATCTAGTAAGAGAGTAGCGACACTAGCGTTGACTCCCATTGTAACAATGGAATGCGGAAGTGCTCATTCTATCTCAATGGGATCCAATGTTTGGAACTATACAGAGGTGGACATTTACTTAAGTAAATCTGTACGTAAATACAGATTATTCTGTATTTAAGTCAGTACTTAAGTACAGATTCTGTACTTAAGTACAGTAGTTAAATTCTGTACTTAAGTACATTTACTTTTAATGTCCACCTCTGGAACTATCCGAACTATAGCCCATAGGCACCCGCTTTGCAGCGAGATCAAAGCGTGTCGCCACTCTTACTATTCCACTCTGGCATGGCATGCCCTATGTCAGACTTGTCAGTGGTTCCCAAAGTGGGGTCTGGGGACCCCCAGGGGTCCTCGAGGGAGTTCCAGGGGGTCCACATCTAAATGATAATTAGGAACCAAATGGACCCTTATGGTTCTGTAACTGAGTGTACAAATGGAACCAAATCCATACACTCTGCAAATTAACATTGATTTTACAATATAAATTGGGGTCCCAGAGATAGAAATGCCATTAAATGGGGGTCCGTACTCCGTAGTCTAATGCATATAATCAAACTGTACTGAAAATGGTTGCAAATCACTGCATGCTAGAGCCGTAATCTTCTATTATGGGGGTCCCTGTCATACCTTTTCAAATGGGGGGTCCGCGGGCTAATTAGTGTCAATTCGGGGGTCCTTGACTTGACGTGAAAGTTTGGGAACCACTGATGTAGACTTTAACGTTGCAGCCAAATGTAGCACAGTAGCAAGGTGCGCAAAGCAGGGTAACCATTAACCAAAGTTTCGCCATGCATGCATGGCTATGTTGTTTATACTCTGCAGAGCAGCTCTGTGGTGGTTTACCTGCATGCTCCAAGTCGACCGGCTCCATTGTTATTGTTAACGTCAAGTCCTCCACAACGGGCAGGCTGAATATGGTGCCGGTTCAACTTGTCTTCACCATAAAAGTTATAAAATATTGGAGTTGGAGGTCTTCACGTGTCGAATTATCCCGTCCACTTCTGTCACTGAGTTCTCCTTCTTCCTTGGTTTTTGAGTGGTGCAACTCTAGAACCAGCAATGTATATCCGTCTGTCTCTGTATGTTAAGGGTACCAACAGGGGGCGCTGTTGCACCACTCACTTCAGACAAGTCTGATTTTTAAGAGGTTGTAACCTGTGGGGTGTGTATACCGCCACCTACTGTGCAAGTATTTGTGCTGTAATAATAACGTAGCCAGTAGTCTATTTTATTACAAAATCCACCTAAAGTGACACCATTCTTCACGTGATGTACAGTATAGCCTACTCCATTCTTGACTTCAACAGGTGCGAACCCTTCCCTCAGGGTACATAATCAAGGTCCTCTCCACTTATGTCCTCTTAGACTCCTCTATTATGACAGGAAATAAAAAAAACACATTTCTATCTACTTAGATAATGACCAAAGCAAATTCATTCATATTATGTGTAGAATAGTTTAAATGTCTAGCCTCGACTACCACGCACGTACTTGTATGCAAAGGTTAAAAGGTAAATTAGATAGACAAATGCCAGGTAGGTGTGACTGTCAAACATATTAATATTCAACATAGCTTTTAACATCTGACTCATGATTCACATTCATTAACAGACAGAAGTTATTTTGTCAATCTAGTTCACTTTGATTCAGACAAAGCGACATTGTTTCTGGTATTCCACAGGGCTCAATTCTGGTCCATATTGTTCACCCTGTATACTGCCATTGAGACAACTTATTACTATCACAGAGTGAATTTCCATTTCTATGCTGATGCCACGCTGCTATATATTTCCGTAGCTCCAGACGATCCCTGTGCTTTAGACCCATTGTTGAGGATAAGACAGAAGTTTGCATAAAATTGGTTCTAGTGGACAGAAAGAATCAATAAGTAGACTTGGCAACCGTCAGGTTCATTGATGTCCACTGGCCTACGCACCTGTGCATACGCCTGATTTCTAGGTGTGCAAAAGTTTTCTCCTACAATACACACGTTACCAAGATTGCCTTTTTTCACCATAGAAATATTGTGCGAATTAGAATTAGAAATTTGTCGTTGGACGATGCAAAAACGCTGATCCACGCCTTTGTTTTCTCTCGGCTTGATTATTGCAGTGCACTTTTTTTCTGGCCTGCCAAAGACAACAACTGACAGACTATAACTTGTTCAAAATGCGGCAGCCTAAGTTCACTACATTGGCTTCCAGTTGTTCTTAGGATTGGTTCAACACTGCCTGCCTAGATAAATAGATATGTCCCAAACCGCCCCCCCTTAGGTCCTCCACTGCTGCCCTGCTGTGCCTAAAAAAAATGGTCTGGCAAATAAATAAAACACAGTGAAGAAGCATCGTTCCGTACCGCTTCTACAGGCCGATGGCGTGGAACAAACCCCCACTATACCTTCGACAGGCAGCCTCTGTAGACATTTTTAAAGGACAGCTAAAGACCTACTTCTACAATCTTGCTTTTAGTTGAGCTTTTAAAACCCTTTATTCATGTCCTCACTGTATTATTCACTGCTATTATATGAATGTTGTTTTGTCTTTGCATTTCTTTTTTTCCTCTACTGCTCTATAAAGCACTTTGAGCTGCATTTCATGCCACGAAAGGTGCTATACAAATAAAGTATTATTATTATTATTATTATAGCAATCATGGTTCTTCCAACAAACTTTCCCACTCTGTGTTGATCCTTGAAGTTCCCATCAACTTATGAAATTATTTTCATTCGTACTACATGCGTTTCTTCTAGACTTCCATCACTTGCCGTGCCATTTCCATTTTCCTAACCCTTTCTTTTATTTTCATTTCGCCTTGTATCCTCATCCATTTGAATTAGGCTCTCAACGGCCTCAGCATTCTCCTCTTCCGCTCTCCTCTCCAACGGTATTTGTGCAACAGCCGCTGTGTAATCCACTTCTGCTTTGTTTTTGCAGTGACGTAAATTATGTCCTGCTGACAAACATGATCCATTCAAGACTTGCAGGAAGCGTAGTGACTCTGACTCTGTAGCATTTGAAGATTGTGGAAGAGTTGTCTGGTTTGAGAATATAATGGTCGAATTCAGAGCGATTGGTGCAGCCAGTGACGAGCAGCGACAGTGTTTCAGACATTCATTCATTCCGTTAATTATATGTTAGATGAAGGCTAGCGCTTCATCAGTACCCATGCGGTTTTGTTTACTATTTTAGTATGTTAAAATTGTATTATCAATTATATTTCCCCAAATAAGTAAAAACATGTATGTATTTATATGCATTTGTTATAAAAATAAAATAAAAAAAGAAGCTAGGCAACAAATTGTATCAAAATGCACAGCAACGTAATTAACCACGAGCATCTTAATAAAACCGTTTATTGAACTTTAGGTCTGGTTGCCAGACAGAACTTACAAATGAACTAATATAACATCAGAAATAAGTAACAATAAGAACATGAACATAAATTAAAGTGAAAACAAAATGTCTTGAGTTATAAAAAAAAACAAAAAGAAAAACGCCTCAGCTCAGCCAGAGTTGGGACTGATGACGTTGGTGCACTGAGGATCACAGAAGGACCCAAAGCGACCATATATGTCCTTGGCCCGGACCGCGAAATGGTAGGTGGAGCCAGCCTGGAACTGAGTTAGAGTACAGGCCATGGGCAGAGGAAGGGCCTTAACCTCCCCAATCTTTTTCCAGTGCTGCTGTGTTGCGCTGTTGGTATTCGAGTTATCCTGATGGAAGGCATATAGGTGGTAGCTATCTACAGTCGCACAGGAAAGGTCAGTCTCTGCTACACACCAGGACAGCACTATACCACTGGGACTTGGCACCAGCTTCAGCTGGGGTTGCTGGGGGGGTGAGGTGTGGGCAGACTCTGCAGGTGGCCGACCTACAGGTTGTGGTGCCGCGGGGAGGGGTGGCAGAAATGCTGCGGTGGTTCTGGTTGGTATAGAGGTGGTTACAACCCGGGATTTCGCTGGAGATTCCTAAAAGAGAACAAACATGAAAATAAATTAAAACTACTACAGATTGGTGCCCGAGTGTACATGAGGTTATCACGTGATCTTTATTCTGTGAGTACTAATATTTAAAGTGATGTTGAGCTTTCGTAGAACCAAAGGTTTTTCCATCATCTTTTCTCTCTCCATCCTTTTCACTCTCACCGCATAGCAAAACGTTATATGAATTTGCTTGCTTTTCCAATGCAAAATGCCAACATGGCCACCAGGTGAATATGAACTATTGCAAGTGCTCCTTTCTCCTTTATGCATACTGTATATGTATCTGACGTAGGATCGCGCAAATAACGTCTGGAGACGAGACACAAGTCTGATTGATTATGTATTCCACTGGATCCACTACAATAATTGCACAGGCCGTAAAGTCGCTTTGAGATTCTTATTATTTGCCAAAGCTCATCTCCCCAACGTTATGGGAGCCATATATTGCACTCACATACAGTTTGTTTCTCCCTCTATTAATGATCTCACGTTACTTGGTTAATCATCACCATTACAATTTCAACAGGACTGAATTTAACTTTTTTCATTCTTGCAATGGTTGAAGGATCCATGACGTTGCAGATTCACACCATTCAACAGAATATTTAAAGTTTTGCTTCACATACAAATATTGTGCTATTCATTGATTGATTGAGCTCTTATTAAGTAAGACATCAATTTCACACAGAGTATGTAAATGTAAATGTGGCCTAGTGTGTGGTGTGTATGCAACATGTAAAATGTAATTCTATAATCTCACCACTGGGGCACGATGGTGTACTGTTGTCTGAGGATTGCCTCCAAGGTTCTGACTGCTTTGAGGAGACGACTTGATTCCAGCACCTAGGAAAGAGAACAAAGTTGGAAATT
The DNA here is from genome assembly GCF_951216825.1 of Electrona antarctica. NCBI lineage: Eukaryota > Metazoa > Chordata > Actinopteri > Myctophiformes > Myctophidae > Electrona > Electrona antarctica. Next base: position 48,150,366 of record NC_136809.1, read on the forward strand.
CAACAGATGTGGCAAACTATTTTCACAGAATAAGTGCTAGGGTTCAAGTAGGCTAGTTCGATTGTGGTTAACAAAACCATGATACCAAGCAGTGGCATGGACTAGAGCCCTACATTAGGGTTGGGCTCTTGTGGGATCCAATGCAAAGCTTGCATCCTTAACCAAGAAGTATTGAAGGAGTCACATACAGTATGTCCCGTTCAGGCAGACTTGATGCCCGGCCACAAAACGGCCTGGCCAATCAGCAGCAGCTATCCCGCCTCTAGCTGCTGCTGATTGGCCAGGCCGTTTTGTGGCCGGGCATCAAGTCTGCCTGAGAGTTCCCAGATGGGAGCAGGAGGGGGGAACCCAGTGTACTCTCTGCTGCCCCATCTGGCGGAGTCAGGTTAACTCAAGCTGGGCGTTAATAATAATTTTCTGAATGTCCTGAAATATATATATATATAAATCTGTTTCCTTAGTTAATAGTTTCAGTTAAATCAGTCACAAATCACAATACAGAATATTGAATTAGTAGGTAGACATGAACATTTTCGTAGGAAGAGAGAGCACTCGCACACTGGCCACAATGAGACAGACTGCTCACGCTGGCTTTGCACTCCCTGCAGCACGGGGAACCACATAAACTTAACTTGCTATGTGAAGGATTAATAAACTTTCATATGACAACAGCGAAAAGCTAATCTATGCAAGGAAACTGTCGCAATATATGAAACGGTGGCTCTCCATAATAGTGGATGGAATGCGGATGCATCTTGCTGTTAGTAAGATAGGCTAATAAGATCCATACAAAAATATCACACATTTAACACCCCACAAGAATGGTTGACTTCGACCCGCAAGTGAGAAACTCAAAGTGAGCATGCACAGCTGTTTACAAAGCAACAAAATTGCAGGGCCAACATCGGCGGCCAATGCCATTGGTTACTGGGACTGTGTGAAGAGGTGCATAAGTTTTCCTCTCGGACACACGGTTCGACTAGAGTGTAATATTACACCGCTTATCAAAACTGTATCTATAATTAATGCCATAACGATTAGCTAATATAGCTATTATATTTAGTATAGCCGTCTCAGTGTGCACGCATGCGTTTGTTCAGTGTGCGTGCATGCAAGTTTGTTCAGGGCGTGTTTGTTCAGTGTGTGTATGTTGTTAGATTGGCGAGTTGTGAAGGAGGGGGGTCGCGAGCGATGGCCAAAAAGGTTGAGAACCATGTTTCTAGGCAGTGGCAAAAAAACAGAGCCAAAGGTTTGGAATGGATTGAAGTCAAAGAGAGCCAGGTAGAACATGAACAATATTTTTGACTGATTGTGACCTTTGTCAAATAATCGTTGCAGGCCTGGAAAAAAAAGACGACAACACACATTGTTTTCAATGTAGGTCATCAAATCTAATCAGCATACTGATGTGATCAGCAAGATCCAGCGCACTCTGTCTCTGTCCATGGTGCTGAAACGGTCAACGATGTCTTTCTCCTTTTTATTTGGCTTCCAATGACAATACTGTAGGAAGGAGCAGGTGGTACTGGCGGTCAAAAATGAACCGCGGTTGGGACGAGTTGAAACTATTGTGGGAGTGGGCAGGCGCAGCACAGTGCTCTAATGTGGACAACTAATATCACATATAAGGAGTGAATAACACTCCCAAACCCACTCACCCAAAGACCTATAATCATAATATGAAGGGACTTACTGTTGGGAACACTGATGACTGGGTGAGGCCGCTGTGTAAGCGAGGCAGGTGCAGCAGTGGCATTCTTTACTACCCCCGTCACTGTAGGAGACAGAGGAATCAGAATGAATATTGTATTTCTGATCCATGATGACTCACAATGCAAAAGGTATCACGAGATGAAGATTCGTGTTGAGGAGGACAGGAGAAGACACAGTTGCTCCTCAACCTTACCCTGCACGTCGTCATCGTCCTCGGTGAGGTCTATGACGGAGCCTTTGGGACGAAGTCCCGCCACCACAGCAGCTTTGCCTGGAGTGGAGCTTGTAGCTTGGTTGTCTGAAATGTGGAAGTCGAACATAGGAAACCATTACTCTTAATTCCTTCAAGGCCAAGGTCAAGGCAATGACGATATTCAACACAATATAGAATTACAATTCAAAACATCCATTATATCATATTAAATTAAATATAATATGTGGCAAAAAATGCATGTCTCCATGGTTTTTCTGCCTCCCTTAACCCATTCAGGCCTGACGTCGAAATTTAAAAAAAAAAGTTTTCTAAATCATGACAATTTTCGGAAAGATTTGAGGCACATTTTAACGATTTTTCAAAAATAGCAGACCTACAAGTTCATAGCGCGCCACTCGGTGGCGCGCTATGAGCTTGTAGATCTGCTATTTTTCAATAGCTAAATTATAACATGATGTTTAAAACACAAAGGGGTTCCCACCCAAAATGGGTTAATGGTTAATGTGGTTAAACGCTAACGTGACATGGATGCGTTCCAGGTCTCAATGGATTAACCCATTTAGACAGGGAACCCCTATTCGTCATTATACATTTCAATGCAGGAACCCCTTTTTGTAACATTATCTGTTGCTATAGCAACATATATTTAAAAAAATATATTAATTATTTCTATGCCAACTACTAGACATCTTGTACTTTCCGTCTACACCAGTTGTATGCCAACTACGAGATATCTTGTATTTATATCAAATATGAAACGGTTTTGAAAATCTACTTTTAACACTGGCCCAGTTGCTAGGCAACGCCTTGCATACCCCCAGCACCAAGAAACGTGCGTGCGCACCCCATAGGGTCCCATTCATTAAAAGTAGGATCTTATTTTCTCTGAATAATACGGCCCTGTTCGCGGTGATCATCATCCATCCGAGGTTCGAATCTGATTTATTAGTTTCTGGCGAAAGATAAACGGCGTGAGCTAATGCTAACTTAACGCGTTTCTCACAATGGCGGTCCGCGAGCGGGGAAAACGGAAGTGAAAGTCACCATATTTGGCCAAAATGACTTGGCAAGGCTTATCTATCCTTTGCTGACACTGCGCGTGAAGAGATACAATCTGAAGTCTTTCAGAAAACTTAGGTCAGTCTTTCAGAAAACTTAGGTCAGGATTTAGAAGACGTTTTTAGAATCGCCCTCGGTCTAAATGGGTTAAATGATTCTCGAGGGCATTTGGTCAATTATTTAGTGGATTTTGCCCAAAGCAGTGCAAGCAACCTACTAGCAGTGTGGACACGGTTTGCGAGATTAGTTCCAAACAAACAAACAAACAAACACTCTTATAGACAGCTAGGCTCCTACAGAGCCATGCAGTAAAAAAACAAACAAGACTGGGCCAAATAACGGAGTGGCTTCCCTGTGCAATCTGAAACTATGAATAGCAAGTAACTAGGTGTGCTGTTTGTGACACACACACACACCACACGCACACGCACCTGTCTTTGACGTCATGGATGTTCCCTGTGGCGGTCCTGGAGCAGTGGAGCCCGTCGCTGCTGGCCCAGAGGATGCAGGCGAAGAGGATGAAGACATAGCCCCGCCTACCACAGAAATTGGCTGAGTTGGTGCCCTGGCCGTGGTCACAGACACTCCAGAGCTGGGCATAGTACTGATCATTCCGGCGCCCCCCTGGTACGCGGTCCGGGCAATAGACATCTGGGCCATCTGGGTCATCTGGTTCGCGGCGGCTTGGAGAGCTGGGACCGAGGTGATCGTTTGACCTGCTGTTGTCGTGATCGCTTGAGCCGGCTTGATTATGAAAGTGGTGGTCGTGGACATTTTGGACTTGTTGAGAGAGTTGACGGTGGGCAAACAGGAGGCGGGAATGTTGACCACTGTGCCTGGCTGGCAGTTAGCCATAGACATGGGCAGCTGGATGAGCAGGGGCTGGCCCCCGTGCATCATGGGCTGACCATTGGCCGTTTTCAGGATCAACGGGATGCCCATGGGACTCTGGGTGTTGATGCCGGCGGCCAGGTTAGAGGTTGCATTGGCGCTGGAGGTGATCAGCTGGAGAATTTGGTTCTGTTGTACCATTGTGGCCGCAGAAGCAGCCATGGAGACGGAAGTTGGGGGACGTGGAGAGGCTGGAAATGGAGGGGAAATGATCACTCAAATGACGCAATGAAGAATTTGAAAGTATGATACACATTATAAGTATGAACTATACTGTTTGGAGTTATAATTATCAATAAATATTCAAGGGTAGCTCATTTAATCCTTACAAAAGGTCATACTGAAAACCGTAAATGTACATCTTGTTTACAAATGTACTCACAAATTGCATTGGTTGTTGAAATGGTTGTTGGAGTCTGCGTAGTAGTCCGGATCAGCCTGTTTGGAAATTTAGAAATAAATGTATTTATTCAGGCTGTTATCAGGACACTTACGGGGACAAATTGTTAATCCAGTGACATTCAAGGTGCAGATGTCGTTTATTATTAGTTTTATTACATGTGTTGACCTTTCTGTAAATTGTCATAGGAGATTTAAAAAAAAAAGTTGAAAGCTCACTTGGAATCATTGGATAGAGTCTTCATGCAAGTCTCTAGTCTGATCAGAGCTTTGTATATTCACAAATGAACCAATCAAGAGAGGTACCAGTACCACAAATACACTACACTGCTGACATAAACACTACTCCAGAATTCGGACTGAAATTCCTCCCATGACTTTATGTTCAGCTCAATTCACTGCGTGAAAAGAGGAGTTAACGGGCAATTACGGGAACTGCAAACCTCAAGTTTAACGGGCATATACATGTAATATACGGTAATATACAGGTGTGATGGTACAATTCGGGAGTTTACGGGAGTTTGTTGGAAAGATTAACGGGAGTTTCCTGTAATATACACAAACGTATTTCAAGCTTTTTGCGCAGTGATTATTAGTACTGCAAGTATAAGTTAGTGCATCCCAACCAATCCAGAGAATCAGCAGTGAAAAGCTTCTTCAATCCATTTTGCTTCACTCACAATGAATAACCCAGGCAACGCTGGGCACGCTGCAAGTAATTTACTGTACATTATCACAGATGAAAAAGACAAGACTAGAATGGGTATTTGGAATTAAAAATGAACTTCTAATATCTTCTTGTTCACAAGCAACACGCATTTGAAACTGCCTGTATGTAGATTTCCGCTGACGGACCAAATCTGCCAAATATGTTAGCTTAGAAGGCAGCTGCCTTCTACAAGGTTTTCACGATGCACGATGGCTGCCTTGAAGGCTTTACAGATACTAAGAAGAGAGACCTTGTTCACGAAGCCAGAGAAAGCAAAACAAACACATTTTTCTTTGGTTGTTCTTTGCAGCATGTGCAACAATCTTGTAAAATATTGATTTGATTTGCGTGGGATTAGAGAGTGGTTTGCGCTGGAGTTTATAGTTGGAAGTGGAAGCTTGGCAGCAGGTGAACTTAACAAAAGGCAACCATGGTGGATGACACACTTCATTTACGATTTGGCAGTGTTATGTTCAGCTGTTGGATTCAGCCAGTCCGCTTTAAACTTTGATGGTGATGCATTGGAAACGTGAGCCCAGAATGCTGTTGAAATGAAAATTGTGGTAAATTGTCCACCACAGCCCTTATTGTAATTTCAATATGTTTTTAACCCACTTTTGTTGTCTTTACATGTACACAAATCACCCCCTGGTCACTAATTGAGACCCGTCTATTATTTGAGCTTTATGATACTTTCTATTGATTAATATTGACTAAATATGACAAACAGGCCATTAATGAAACTCCTCCATCCTCTTCAGTCGTCTGCCCTCTGCTCTCGATGACGTGCCTTCATCTCCCGCTCTGTGGTACTTCTCCAGGTGGCTCTGGGCCTTCCCCCTGCCTCGCAGGTTCCATGTCAGAGCATGTTTTGTGATTGATCTAAATGATGTCTTTGAGGTGTGTGAACTAGTAGACAGTTCCATTCCCTCCTCCCGATGTGTGTTTCTGTGGCGCCTTGTCTGGTGAGGTCCCACGGGCTGGCCTTGGAGATGGTGTTATAGGGCCGTTAGATTCCTAGGAGGCGTCGGAAGCAGCCGTTGGAAAATGTCTGTATTTTGGTGAGTATGTTGGTAGATCCCTGTTTTTACTATTCTGGCACAGACATCCTCATCCGTTCGTCCATCCACAGTAATTATGTTTCCTGGGTATGTAAAAATGCCTAGCTCCTCTAGCTAGTTTGCATGATTTTTCCTGTGTCTGTTGGTGTGTGTGTGTGTGTGTGTGTGTGTGCGCGCGCTAGTAGTGCCAAGTAATAATTTCTGTCTCAAGACTAAGAGAAAATCTTAAATAATCATCAACATTAACACTGAACGACTTCCAAAACATTCTACAGTTGAACAAAGAATACATATTTAGATCCCATTCCCATTTGGTTTCACTGCCTATGAAACACAGTGAGCTAGTCACCTGGGTGATATTACTAAGGTGGTCCTTTAAAACATCTCCAAAATAAAGGTTTATGTCCCAATCGAATTGAAAGAAACTGATCCATGCATTAATAACCAACAGATTAGATTACTGTAATGCTCTTTGTTGTACCAAAAAATACTGTATGAAGGCTTCAAGGCTACAGCTCATTCAAAATGCTGCAGCCAGAGAACTCTCTGGGACAAGAAAAGCTCAGCACATTACTTATAGATCACTTAATTGGCTGATTTGGCGCAGAATACATTTGGCTGCAGTTTGTTTACATGGCTTTAGCTCCTGAATACATCTGACCTGCTCACTGCCTATAAACCAATCAGACCCCTCAGATCATTAGGCACTCCTCTCCTGATAAAACTGAGATCTGGTGAAGGTACATGGCACTGTCGTCCTATTATATGCTCACTCTATTGCAGATCTATTGTTGTTTAGGCAACAGTACGATAAATACTAACTTTTTAAGGCCCGAGTACAGAACATCCTGCATGTATCTCTCTTTGGTGTACAGTATGTGTGAGTGGTTGTGGAGAAGGTCTGTATCTTTTGAACATCTATGGATGAAAATCAAACAAATCAGTTTTAATTTAATAATAATCTCAATTTTATATAGCGCTTTTCTGAGTACCCAAAGACAAAGGGAGCAACAAAATAAAAACAACTTTATTAGGAAAAAGAAATAAACACTAAAAGCTAAAGGATTAAAACATTATAAACAGTGAAAAGAGTTAGCTAGGGAAAGTAATGTTGAAGGTCGGTTTTGAAGGTTTGGAGGGTGGGGGCTTCTTGGAGTATTTTAGGGAGGGCATTCCACAGGGTTGGGGCGGCAAAGGCAAAAGCTGTGTCGCCCCACATACGGAAGCTCCAAGCAATTAAGCTCCAAGCAGTGGGCAGAAGAACATCAGTATGTTTCCCATGTGTAATCCACATTAAATATCACACAATGACAGGTTTTTTTTCAACCACATTCTCAACTTTATTTTTCAAAGCAGGGTGATGAATATGCAGAGAACATGTCTAAGGAAAATGCAATAATGTAATAACTTTTACAGTATGCTTTTGTTCTTGTTAACTAAAGACGGTCAAGTAGACATGACGGACCGGTTCATCCATTAACACACCCCAAAGAAGTGTGGTTTTCTCTTCGTTCGTAGTAAATCATTGATGGATTCACGAATATCTCTCCAGTTGTCAGAGGACAGTCTGCTGAACCGACGTTCGATATACATCTTTAGTGTCTTCCTTACGTTCCTGGGCAGAGCGGCCTTGCCCAATAAGCCAATATAGTTCACCCTCAAGACCCAGCTAGAGTAGATGTCATAGGGAACCAAGTTGCGGAATATATACGAAGCGTATCGATCGGGCCTGGCCTTCGTCGTGTTTCTCAAACAGTTGCGGTACAGCGCCGCCTCCCACTGGGTATTGATTGTCCGGAGCGGAACGTTTGGCAGGCACCTGCCCACGCTGTACTGCGTCAACCGCTGTGCCACGGTCATGTGCTGCACGCCAGAATGAGGGTCGTCCTGCGGCCCTCCTGCCGGAATTTCTTGTTTTTCGTCCTTCGTCCTGTGTTTCTTCTTCTTTTTTAACTCTGCAGGTGTCTTAGTGACAGAGGGCACTTCAGGCTGCGGCTCCTGCGTCTGCCGACGGAGCACGCTGTTGGGAGGAGAGTTGCAGTTTTAACTACACTCTGTGCAGTGGCCTGGGGTAACGCTCATCAAGCTTCACATTGTAGAACGTTACAAGACTCAGCAGCTGTAACCATGCAGGGCTACGTCGCAGGTTTAAAAAAAAGAAGCTGCATGTTTATTCCAAATGAGGTTTACTAGAGAAATATTTTTAAGGTCAAGTTAAGTGCTTTAAAAAGTTGCAATCTTGATTCTTGACAACGCAAAAAAGTCACAGAATCTTGGTTCCCCCAAAAAGTATCGTTTTTAGGAGATGTAAAGGATTGTGGTTTTTATTCTGTCTTCAATCAGTGATCAAAGAGTCATCCGGGACAATCTCAAATATTCTTGCTGTGAACGGCTCTCCATGTGTAGGGCACTATGAAATCCATTTTCTCAAACTTGCTATGACTTCTTGTTTTTGAGTTATACATTTGGGATTTGGCATGGACGTTACATTTTGTGTGCGCGTGTCCAAGTCAACAAGTTGACAAAACCTCATACTCATGTGGATACTGTTTTGGCCTGACCGTAACCATGTTGTATTTCTTAGATTGTGTTGGTGTTGGTTCCTCTGCTGCTGGCAATTTTTCTGTATCCCATACCCACGTTTTTATGGATGTACATGCTGATGTGGTACACTTTCACTCCGTCTTAACTAATTATTCACTACCAAGGACGAGTTTGGATGACTTTCTTTCTCCCAAAAGCCCACACTGCCAAGGACGGGTTCTTTGGACAAGTTGTTTGTGTTTTTACACTAGATGGCGTTCTTGGCTAACCTATGATTCACCGTTTTAGTCCCTGAGACGAGGAACAAGGAAATCACGTGGTCGCAAAACTCGCCTGCCATCCACTCCCGTGTTGGAGAATTTTCTAGAACGCTCAAGTCTCCCTTCCTGTATCGTTCCACTCCCGCGGCAACCGTACCAACATTCAATAGACTAACTATTGAACAGATGGTTTTACGCACGTTTGTTTTGTTTTGCGCGAACACTCAGAAAATGTCTCTCCGATTATCAGCGGTCGGGGATGTGATCCTAGTGAAGATGAATATTCTGTGACTACTTAAAAGGTTATCAAATACGAGGCTGGCAGTGGCCTAACGCAGCCAGAAATAAATCTGGCAGTCATAATATGGTCAAAAACTCAACCCTCCAAAATTCTGCACACTTCTGTATAATTATATGGACGCTGTTGTTTTGTTTTTCACTAACGTTGCAGAATTACGAAAATGATATAGCCCTACATGCATATTACTGGTTTCAGTCTGGTATTGTCACGTTCATACAAAGGCCCATTGGGAAATTCACAAACATACGCAAAATATGATGCATTTTATGATCGCACAGAATTTTTATTTCCGTGATGACTAGATGAAAAATCACCCAAATGATCCACCAAGTGGAATTTGTAATATACCGTTATGTAAAACATCAATACTGCCCTATAAAGCCAAAGTGCAGTAACTACACACACTTTTTGTGGGGCTGTTATTGGGTTTAAAAGTGTGTCAACTGGTCAGCCAAATGAGATATCGGCAAATAAGTGATATTACACTAATTGTATATCTGTTCTTGAGGTAATTGTTTATCCCCCAAAATCACAAAGGCTAATTTGACCTTTAGGATAGACAAATAAGTTGGCGTGTTCAAAAACATAGTTACTGCACTTTGGCTTTGTAGGGCAGAATACTTGTCTGCTATAAGTCAGGCATTGACGGTTTTTTACATTATGAATCAATAAAAAGATGAAAACGCTTACCGATGGGTCACTGGGTTTATTTGGGTTATTGGGCCAGATGTTGCTGCTGCAGATGTTGCTGCTGCAGCCGTTGCTATTGCAGCTGTTGCTGCTGCAGCAGCTGCACTCTTCGCGGAAGCAGCTGCAAGTATCTGTGAAAATGATTAAATGTGTTTTTCAGACATGATTTGAATACCAGAACAAAAAGTCTTGAAAGCGAATGAAACCCCCAAGCTGATTTTGTAGTTTGTTTTCCTGTACCATTTTAGTTACTCTAATGTTTTTGTAATAGATATTTTCATGGAACAAATGAGAATCGTGATCTCAATTCTTGTGGAGGAAAATCGAGATTCACATTTGAGCGAGAATAGTGCAGCACTAGAAGGCGATAAGGCAACTCTGTTAATAACGGGCGTGTTATTTTTGGGTATTCCCTGAGCCATGGTGGCCAATGTCCAACTACTGTCAATATTGATGCATGATATCGGTATCGGCCAATCGATATGAACCGATATTTCACCAATATTGACCGTTAATGTGACCGTTAATATCAGAATTTCCATATTGTGCATCTCTAATTGTCAACATTTCCAGATTGGCACACCTAAATCTAAAAATCAGCCTACGGTTTCATGCCCCTTGAAAGTGTTGAAGAAAATAAATTACCTCCTGTTTTCTTCTGTTTTCCGATGCTTGATTGGCCTCTCCAAACTTCTTCGCTATTCGAGTTATTTTAGCCTGAAAAAAGATTGCAGACAGACTTAGTATTTAGGGCTTACTAACTATAATACATAACTAGAATACATTTCTACTGTTCTTACATTACCATATATATCTAAATTAAGACGTCTTATTGCATGTATGTATCCATCCATAGCTTTTAATTCAATTAAAATGTATGGGGAGATTAGTTTTCAATAAAGATAATCCTCTTACTTGAAGTGTATTGATACTGGTCTGGTGTTTGGTGGCACAGTCTATCTTTTCCACTCTGTCTTTCAGCTCTTGTAAACCTTTATCAATAACCGTACTCTCGAACGCCTTCAACTGCTCTGCCACAACCTGCTGCACAATCTGAAACAGAAGGAAAGAAAACATGCAATGTCAAAACGCCATTTCGGAACTTCACCTGAACAAGTCATTATAGTCATTCAAAGTTTGTACTTTCTGTAGTGGGTACTGCAGTGGGTTCTGTTGTGTAGTACTCATATTTGTAATTGGCGCCCTTTGACCGGAAAACCATGATGTAATGTGTGTTCCTCTGGATTGCTTCCCAAAGTATATTAGTAATCTCCAACTATCGGCATGCGTTGAGCAACTCCCTTCCAGAGCCACTCCTCACTGGGGGTGAGAACATCCCACTCATTAACTCTTTGACGGTCGTTGATGTCTCTTTTCCCCAATGGCACTCACTGCCGTTTGATGTCTTTGTCTTTTTAGGTCTTTATTGATTCAGAATGGTCTCGCTGATATCCACCGTCCATTAGTGTCCCCGTCGCTAGGTAGCGCTTGGCTCCGCCGATTCCCCCTCGTCCACCGCCATTGTAAACACAAACTATTTTTTCTCGGAATTGAGGCTCAGATTGAGGTGTTTGAACAGTGTTAGTGGCTCCTTACTGAATCGTCGCTACCTTGTGGTTAGAATATCAGTGCTTCCGATGACTTATAAGAAGACGGTAGCCACATTAGCTTTAGACGATTTTGCTTCCGGTGACTTATAAAAAGAGGGTAGCCACATTAGCTATTTTGTTTCCGGTTCATTTTGGGGTGAATTTTTGGGTCTTCAAAATGAAATTCCCCGCTGCATCTGGCGGCAGTAAAAGGACTACAGACTGAATCATGGCTTGCAGGATGACAACAGACATGCATATTGAATGTCGTTTAAAGTTTGACTAAACCATTTTGGTTATGTCTACTACTAATCACTCGTTTTGAGGTCTACTTCCGGGAGGCATGGTCCAGTTCATACACAAGAATGCAGCTCTTCACGGGCCCGCGGATTCCGCAAATAACCCGACAGGACCTGAGACCCGTACGGGTTGGAGCTGTGTTTTATCATAATCACTCGGAGCCGGGTGGGAATCGACTGTATTCCAATGGAACTCGGGTCTGTATCATTATGCGTAACACCCGAGTGGATCCGAGAAGACCCGTACTACTGTGTGACCGTGTGTGTGCGCCTGCGACTCGCTGCATTGGTGAAAGGGAAACACAATTACGTGTGCGATGTTTTAGGCAGGTTTAGGATCAGATTACTGCAGCGCAAGAAAAAAGGTTTAGCTATGCAATGCATGCATAGCGTACCATACTGCAAGGCACGCCAGGCTGATTTGAATGTAAAACACCAGCGTACAATCATGGATTCCCCATCAGGTCTTTAAAATCTTCAGATTTCGGAACGGCTCAGAATCTGGCCATATTTCACAAATCCATTTCAGGTAAAGTGACATTTTTACTATGTCTGCAAATATTAGTGCTGTTAGTTGGTGTTTACATATCTTCTAAAGTTGGAAGGGCTGGTAGAGGCTGAATGAATCTTTAAGTATTCCAATTTGGAGACACCTTTGGGTTTGGATCACAGTTCCCATTCCAAAGAAAAAGCAAAGATAAACAGAGGAAATAAACACTGCATAATCGTGTTTAAGTATGTTCATTTTACCTGTACTGTGTACCTGTACCGCACCTAATCTCATGACCACACAATCACACTGGGCGAGATCTTCTACGGAGTATCCAACAGGAAGTACCGGAAGAACCACCCCCCAAGGAAGTTATATTGATGCTGTTTACATTCCTCAGGCATGAAAGCCATGTTGTGATTGGCAAACAAAAAAAAGACACAGGGAAACAATGGAAGTCACGCCCTATAGACACTTTCTGCTGCTGCGTTAGGCCGTAACCAGTTATATTAGAATTCGAATAGATTGGCTGTGACTGCCCAAAAGTCTCACTACCCAGTTTGTTCCGGACGGTTTAAGGCCCGCCCTTCCGCATTCGTTAATTCACACGTAGAGACAAGTGCACATCTTTTCCATCTTTTCCGTATCCGCTCTAGAGTCTAGATCTAGACCGGATCAGCAGCCTGCAAAGCAACTCCATTCCAACCCAGTCAACCATTATAAATAAACGCAATATCAAGCCCACAGTACCACCAAGGCGTGTGAAAATAGTTCTTAGTTACTTTTGGAAAATAGTACCGTATTGTCCCGAATATAAGACGACCCCCATTTTTCAAGACTCATTTGTGGAAAAATAACATTGAATGTCAAATAGTCTAGGCCCAATTATAATACGACCCCGATTTTTAGGATATTTCCATTGGGAAAAAATTAGTTCCATTACTAGTTAGTGGAGAAAAAGTAATACTATAATAACTAATAACTTACTTTAGTTACTTTCCAACACTGATAATCCACACTATTCTGCCATTTTACCCCCTAAAAGAGAGACATTTGAGAAGGCTGCTGGCCCTGTTTTGTTTTGAAAACGCTGCCACTTTCATGTAGACGGACAGGAATGGAAACATTTTGAAAATGATGGCGCAGACCCCCACAAAATGAATGAATTGGACTGGTACTTACCGTTTCGGCTGGTTTTTGCCCATCTGAGCACCTTATTACTTGTAATTACTCATCACTTACTGGTGATTTATTACTTGCAATTACGCATGACTTACTGGTGATTGTAGGTAAGCATGTTGGTGCAACTGGGCACGGAAAGTGTAGGCTACTTATGAAAAGTTAGTTAATTAACTTTATTTATAACTGAACTATTGCTATTACTTGTTGGATTTGTTTTACTGCGAGAAACCGAACGAAGAAGGCGAGCGACAAAAGCATGAGTAGCGTCACAGAGAGTCGAGAGAGGCATGCAGACAGAAGGCATTCGGAACGCAAGGAGGAACAAGTATACGAAGAAGATCGGCAAAATATTTGCTAAGAGAACCGAGAACGGAGACACTAAGAGAGATGACAGTGGTCATCACCGTGATGACAGAGACAGAAGAGACCGATCCAAGCACAGGGAGAGAAGGCACAGGGAGGAGGCAGACCCAGAAGCAGATGAATCCAGCCACAAGAGAGACAAGACCACGCCTTCAAAAATAAAGGTTGGCAAGGACGAAGAATCGGCTGAAGTCGAGGACTATGGGGATCAGGACTATGAAGACGATTTTGAGGATTATGAGGAGGGTTTTGAGGGATACCGATACCAGTATCGTAAAAGCTGCCCATACTGCCTAAAATGCTGGTAATGGTATTGGTGGGTATGCCAGTCTACGCTGTGACTGTCCAATACCACATAATTCATCACATGTCATTTACACTACATTATTTTGTATTTTGAATGCTTCAGTTGATGTTGCACTACCTATTACTATTACTGAGGGTCCCTGCACCCGACTTTGAGAACCACTATCCTCTTTTTAAATTACACACTGGTATCGGATCGGTACTCAGCATCGACCGATACGCAAGTTATGGGAATCGATATCAGGAAGGAAAATGTTTTTATCGGTACATCTCTACAAATTTTGTTGTAAGTCTAATGTTGGGTTGGCTGAATGTGCACAGAGTTGGGAAACTAATTGATTATAACGTGGGGCAATACGTCCAATTGTTTTGATAATATATAATAAGGGCCTTTCTGGGCCCCGCCCCGTTCCGTTCCCATTTCCTCTGCCCCACCCCCCGCTGGTGCTGCGGCCATCTTGGATCCTAAACACAATGTAAACAATGGGAACGGGGCAGGGCCCAGAAAGGCCCTTATTAGACAATGAAAAAAGGGTGTTAATTTTTTAGTTTTTTAAGGGTGTTTCTTCAAAATGTGGACTTCCCAAGTTACCATACTCTGGAGGCGCGGTCACAGCTTTTGATATGGTAGAAGTTAGAAATTGCACAGTTCACTGAGCGAGATAACAGCAAGGATGTCATGAGATGTCTGAAGATTGCCTGCAGGCCTTCAAAAACTTTGTACATGTCGGATATGTGTTCTTGCATATCTTTAGCATATAGACGTTAGCACGTGATGCAATGCTAGTCTGTTCAAATATAATCTGGACCACAGTGCTTATCAGAGCAGACATAGGCAACTTTCGTTGGCCAGTGCTTGTAAGAACTACGCTTTTCGGCTTAAGATGGCGATAGCGCATGAACGCTATCGCCATCTTATTTTTACCAAAATCTGTTTAGACAGCGTTTCTGAGCTCTCCTGTAAAGTGCATGGCTGTGGGAATAAATATCGTATACAGGTAATGGAGGAAATAAAAGATGGTATATTAAAAAGGGCATTACAAACCTTTTCAAGTTTAAGAAGACTGTTAGCTTTTTTTGCAGTAATCTTTAGTTCCAGCTGCGCTTCCAACTCCACCTTGGGCCTTTTCCCCTCCCTTTCCACCTTCACGCCATCTTTCTCGCCCTCTGACAGAGCGCGCTTAAGTTGTGAAGAGGGGTTCTTCTCCACTTTGACCACTGAAACAACAAAGAAAAAGTATGTGAGTTTGGTGAATTGTTACTTGCTGAATGGCAGAAAATTAAATTATGCTAGTGGTAGAAAAACCTGTAGTTCAATATAGCCCAACTTCTTCAGGAGCTGAACTTTATTTATATCTTTATATCTTATATCTTGAGTAGAAAATTACCTTTTCCGCAAACTCTTACCAGAACACAAACATGAGATATCAGATTTATTTTTCTTTAATCATTTCATAATTATTTCTTAGTCAATGGGTACCGAGTTATAAGAATGGATAGAACTGTCATAACCCGTCATCTCTCTAGGGAGATGACACATTTCCTGGTCTAGGAGTGGGAGTGAACTACAGTGCAGAGGGGCGTCGCTCGAAATATGGTGACGTCAGTTTTCTCTGCTGTTTTCTACCAGGGAGGGGAGGGGCGGAGGGGGGCGGGTGCTCAGATCGGTGAACCAATATTATCCAGCGCAAGCTCCATGCGCTACCTGCCCCTCTAGACCATAAAGCACGCTGGCTGGGCCAGACTAGGACAGGAGTATCACAATCTGTAAGTCTGTTTATTTACAATTTAGATGTGATCATTTTTGGTCCCAGGGCAGTTTGGTCTAAAATTGCTGACCCCGAGGCTTTGTTAAGACTGCAGACAAATCCTATTTCCCTTCCTTTAAGATTGACTGTCCACACGGTCATTTGTCATATTCTGTCATATTCAGACAATGGCAAAAAAGGCACATCTACAAGCTCACTACGTGCTGCGTCACAAAGATTTTAGATCGGCAAATTTCAGCAAGCAACACAAGCATACGTTGAGGCATTAATCAGGATTCACTGTCCAGACGGAGACACATCCTTAGAATCAAAAAAAGAAAAGAAAACAAATGCTAAAGACCTGGGACGATATCGTTAACAGAACTACTATTATACACTACTTTGTGCTTAGCTGAGGCAGAAATTAATTATGTTAGAAACTTCCACAAGACAGTTTTCTAAATGAGAAATTAAATGATAGGTTTCCACATAGAGCACATTGATCATACCTTTATATTATAACGGGAGCAGGAATTTAACATTGATAGCTACAATACTCTATACAAATGTAATGTTACCGTTTGATTCATCCATCATACTGGTGCAACGACTAACGGTCTAAAGTAACATGTGTAAAAGGATTTGACAACTTTGAACCATTTGATTTTATACACGGAAAATAGCAGATCTGCGACACATTCGAGCTTGTAGATCGTCTATTTTCCACATTCAATTGGGCATTGGTTCCCCTTTTGCTCTCATACCTGTGCCAGATGGAGGAGTGGATGTGGGTCGGGATGGTTTTGAGGACTCTCCAACTTCCGTTTTCATTTTCACGTGGTCCACCTCCATCTTCACCTCCTTTGTTGGTCCTTTTTTCGCCTTCTCTCTACAAGCCGCCGCCTCATCCTTTACTTTATCCTGTTTGACTTTCTCCTCTTTGACTTTCTCCTCTTTGACTTTCTCCTCTTTGACTTTCTCCTCTTTCACTTCCTTAGCTGCTTCCTTGGTTTCCTTTTCCTGGTGAGGAACTGAAGCTGCCTTGGATGAGGAGGAGGATGACGGTGCAGGTACCAAGGAGGAGGAGGATGCAGGTACCAAGGTAGACGCAGGTACCAAGGCAGAGGTACCTGCCTTGGAGGAAGATGTTTTGTCGTCCTTCTTTGTGGACGTGGAGGTCTCGGGAGCCTTGGTCTCCACAGTGTCAGCATCTGTCTCCATGGGCTCTGTGGAATTAGTGACTGCACTGTGGTCGTCCTCTTTTACAGATGGAGCTGAATCGTTAATTGTCGGCTTCGGAGAATCCTTCGCCGTAACTGTATCGTCTTTTGTAGTGTTCAGTTCCTGAGGAAAGACACCGAAAAGTATGATAAGGGATGTGAAGTTGTGCTCGGACTGCGAATCAATCCAAAAATGCAACAATGTTGTAAACTAATTTTAGGATTCAATCTCAATCTAGGGCCGTTTTTAAAACTTCTACATTATACAAACCTTTTTGTTAGACTCCGTAGCTTTTGCATTCTTTTCCAATTTGACCACCTCTTCATCTGGTCCTTCCTTGCTCTCTGCTGAAGGCGATGCTGAACATCCGTTTGATGGTGAAGGCAACGAGGCCTTCTTCCCCTCCTCTGTGTTTTTCAAGTCAAAGTTGATCGTTTGGAATGGTGATGCAGGAGGCGTGTCCTCTCTGGCTTTGGGACTTTGGGAAGAGGTCGGGGAAGGGGACAAATTTAGGGACAGGGACGGCGGTGGGGAGCCCCGGGAGGCTGGGGAGGGGGGTGAGTTTGCGGGGGACGAGTTCGAGTCCAAAAAGTAATTTTGCTCTTTGTCAGCCACCTTTGGCCCCTCCTCTTTGTGCGTGCCGTTTACTAGAGGTGCCGCAGGAGGGGGAGATGGAGACGGGTTCGATGATTGTTGAGCTGCTGATAACAAGGTGCTGTGAAGAGTTTCCAGTTGCTGCCGATCGCTAATCTTCATGGTTTTCCTGGCACGGAAAATCTTCTTTTTCTCCTCTGCCATAGCAACTTCCATTTTTTACCTGGAGAGGGTGAAGAATAGATGACATTAATATAATGATAATTTGAACAAGAGTACAATACACTTCCACTTCCCCATGTTGAATGCTTTACCGGAAAACGATAGAACACTGCAGAGTTTCAGAGGAACCACTAGAGGTCACTGTGGTGCCCCATGACTCTCTTCTTTGTTCTGTTCTAGAAGGTTCTTTTTCCACTCTGAGGTCTGCATAACAAATCATTGCTTCACAACTTCATGTCGTAATTTGATTAAGATATTGTTGAAAACCCCAGCAATTTGTGTCTCCACTGAAGCTCCCCAGCATTTTTACACACGCACACACGCACGCGCACACACACATACACACACACACACACACACGCGCACACACACACACACGCACTCCTGAGTACACTATGAGCACTTATGTTACAAAAGGTTGCTTTGAAGTCTGAACAGCACTAACCCAAGGCCCCTAGTCTCAGTTTTCTGATTAGCCTCAGTATTTCAAGTATGGGCCAGTCCTGACTACCGATCTTATGAACAGAAATGGCACCCTAGCAAAACAGCCCAGCTTTTCACAGTGTTCTCTACCCCTCCCCCGCATCATCCTATTGGTCACAGCCTCAGCCAATCAGAGTTGCCAATTTGAGTCAACACTAGCAACAGTAATATGTCATGCAAAAGCTGCAGTTTCCATTCCCGTACGAACAAATTCTCGTTCCAAGCTAGTCTAGTTTTCACACCTTATGTGCATTTGTTTCTGAATATTTCACATTTATGATAGATACCATTTATATGCAGGTGTCAGATGTGAGGTGTGAGTTGTAGTCTGGTAGAACTAATATTTGGCAATTTCTCAGTCTGAACATCTTAAAAGAAAATCTAATGCATTATATGCGATTGAATATCGTATTATTAAAATAAGAATTACACCTCACCTCAAAGTGGCACACTGATTATCATGTGATTTTCGGCCTAATTCTTCAGCAGCACCCTAGAAAAAAAACAGAAAAAAAACAGAAGGTTTTGATTAAATTATGTTTCACAGTGTATGGTCTTCAGACTCAGGCTGAGTGGGTTACAACAATAGCAGGCTAATGTGGAAGA
Source organism: Electrona antarctica (assembly GCF_951216825.1). Taxonomy (NCBI): domain Eukaryota; kingdom Metazoa; phylum Chordata; class Actinopteri; order Myctophiformes; family Myctophidae; genus Electrona; species Electrona antarctica. The sequence goes on from NC_136809.1 coordinate 48,169,310, forward strand.
GTGGTGTGATTGTCGACGTGACGCATGCCTACTGAGAAATTATAACACAAACTGCTTTTTCAAACACCATGTTAAATCAGTTACAGTAGTGCAGTTGCACACAGTACATACAATTAAATATGATAGAAATTAAACCGTGGTTTTAACCTTCCAAAAACACTGACATTTTAAAAACCAATAATCAGTCAAAGTCAGAGTCAGAGTCAAACAGTGGTTAATTATGTTTAAAACTTCCTCAAAACCAGCTTCCTCAAAACCAGCTGATCGTGAAGTGCCCTTTTCTCTGAAATAAACAATACTGTTGCCTTTGACATTAACCGGCCTTATGACAACCTTCTAATGACAGACCTTACAATGACAATGATGACCACAAGGTGGAGCACTGATTTAGTCACCAGTATTAAAACACAGGGCTAGAGGGCCTAGCCCCGGCCTAGAGAATATTCTGCCTGCCTTCGCTACCGAGAATAATGCTCCTACTTGTGGGTTCTTTGACCAAGGTCCTTTTTTCTCCCTGGCAGATCTCCATTATATTTTATACTTATGTTTTAAGTTTTAACTCTGTGGTGGGAACAAAAAGAATGTATAAGATACAAAACTAAAAGCCATTACTTGTGGTTACTGTGTGCTTTAATTAATCTAATGACATGTACCCATGTTCTTATACGTAATTCTGCCTAAACATTTAGACTCTGGACCCAAGTTGCACTGTACTTTTTTATCTACACCAAATCTCTTTGCTGAAAATAGCAGATCTACAAGCTCTACAAGCCTTTTGTAGAGCTGATTTTGTAGTTTGTTTTCCGGTTCAGGTTAAGAACTAAACTTAAAAACCATGGCAAGCTGCATAAGGCTGACCTTATAGGACACAGCAATGCAGTTGCAGCTAAATTATGCACTAATAATGGGTGGGTTAGATTTACTGTGGGTGTGCCCAAGTCTGATCACTACCATCTATGCTTGCACAACATTGGCACACCCTTCCGTGGCTCTGGGCACACCTACGTCATCTAACACGCCTATTATTTCCGTTAGCTGCAGCTGTGTGTTGTTTACTAGCCATGTTTTTAAACTTGTCTGGCGTTCTTATCTTAACCTGTACAGGAAAACAAACTACAGAGTGTATAATTCCTCTGATGTTGGGCTGTCACTGTGTACCACAAACCCAAAGCTAATTATTATGCAACCCGTACTTGGCAAGTACGTTTTTACTCAATTATGATGAACAAGCTACTGCATTCTCCGGATTGACAAAAAAAATAAACAAAAATCAGATCAAATCAAATACAACAACATTGGGAAAATGAATAGAATCTCTGAATTATGTAAAGTGTGAAAGCATTGCTAATCTACTGCAAAATGTCTAGATTGTAATCAACAATTCTAGAATGCAAAAAAAAAGAAAAAGTGCACTGTTTTTTCCACAACTACAAGAAGTCTAGAAGAACAATGACCTTGTTGTCCTATAGTACCCCTGGCTTCCTGGTTCCTGCACACTACATACCGTTTATGTTTCAGCCTGCCTAAGGTAGGCTGTCTTCTGACTGAGTCACCCGAGAATTTTACAACATCCGCTAAGCACACCTCACCCAGTAAATTCTTTACACTGCATGTAAAGCTGAGAGGCAAACTAAGCTGCTGAGCTGACTAGGTACACGTGACACTGTAATGGCCACATTTTAGTGTTTTGTTTTCAGTAGTTTTTCTGTCGTTATAACTACATGTCGTAATTCATTTCAACACATGGTTTCAAAAGTAACCCCAACTCAAAATATGAAGCATAAAAGAGGACACATGGACATGTGCAAAATAAATTCCCAGCATGCTACACGCGTAGTTGACATTCCAATGTTACTGCCCAGTGCAGTGCGCAACCTTCCCCTCCCCCACACTGAGGTTTCATCAACTGTGCCTGGTGGTTTCACTGCAGAAACTCAAAATGGCGGGTGGCTCTGCTCTGCTCTGCGCAGCCAGACTGAGTTCACGGTAGCTAGCTGAATGGGTTTCAGAGGCTGCACCGGATCAGGTTACATCACCACCACCCTGCTGTTCATTCATTATTTGCTCTTGATATTAAATGTACATGCATATGCAAATTTTAATTTAATGTCACTTACAGGCAAAGTCATTATCATATCACAAAAAAGTAATTATTCAACAGTTTAGCATTTCTCTCAGCACACAAAATGCTTTTCCCAAAGTATTTCCTTTCCATACCCATAATGTAAACAGCTAATTCACTGCTTCTTAGTGTTGGTTAATTGTTGCGGACTACGGATACAAGCCAATGAACGTAGGATAAATAAGCTTTCATTCTGAAGATGATCATTCTCTTTTAGTAGCTTATGCCAAGATTTCTCTGCTCGTCTATGCAGCTTTTGCATAGCCTTCTCAGGGCTTCCTGCGGGAGGCTCCAAAAATCCCCAAAAGCAGGGGGACTAGAGGCTTCAAGTGTCTATCATGCCAGCATTAGTTTTTCATGTGGATCTCAATTGAGATCTAAACATGAATAATAAAAGAATCTCGTCAAATTAGCCAATTCATCACATCAGTACGACGGTCAACAGATGTAGGAGCACTAATGTGTTTTCACCAAACAAAGTTACTGCAGATGGTGAGGTACAATTCATGGCTGAGTCAACTCTGGAGTTGTTTATATGTGCACAAAGGAACCACCACAGCTAACCTTCTACGGTTAAGACTGTCTGCCCTGCATGCGTACCAACACCGGCAAGGTCGGCCGCCAGTAGCAAACTCCCTCACAAGGCAGTTCTTAGCTGACAGTGACAGTAGCCCAATGTTAATCTATTTAAGAAGTTACAAGAGTTGATGGCATTGTCTTTGTTAAATCTGGCTATTTTCACAACTTAGTATAAGAATGAAATGGTTAATAAATAAGGCTATGGGTACAATGTGATGAACATTATTATCACTCCGCATTCGTTATTGCCACCTATATCCAACCTGAGGAACCGCTGCATTAACCAGCTCTTGGTTGGATAATGTCAGGTGAAAGCACCCAGGTGAAAATCTACATAGGCCTACTGTATTGTAACACTTTGAATACTATTCACGAGTTGCCCGAATTAATTAATTGTAGAACGCTTTCCCGATTTGCGAGTTGCCCATTGTTTAATTGTTTAATCCACGTTTAATACGTTTTTTGTCATACTGTACTACCTGTACGTGGGGCCCAAAATAATGAGCATGGTTACTATGGTCACTGACATTACGTCAGACCACAGCTGATCAGGCTATATAAGACCTTGCACCACTCAGTTCACACGGGTGTGATTTGTTTTTACAATGGGAAAGCTGCCTAGCAGGGCGCGGCTGCCCCGTCCGGTCTGTTGTTGTGATCGGCACTTTGGAATATTTTTCAACACTACAACAAGCAATTTCACCGTTTTAAAGTGGATTTGCATGACAAGCAACTCAGCGGTCGGTTCAAAGGTAACTTTATACTTAGGCATTCTAGCCTAAAAGACGGCCGTAAATGTGCTGCACCGATCCTGTTAATGTGCCAGAAGCCCAGAAATGATTAACCAGCACTAAGCATAATTTGAATTGAAACCTCTCAGGAGTAGCATAGTAGTGGCCTAGTGGGTTATTGATGACACAAGCAATGTAATGTTCAATGCAGTGTTCCAATTTGAATCAAAAATAAATAAATAAGAGCCTTGTGCAGACAAAATGTTGCCTCCGAAAATAATAAAATATGCTCTAAGACTACATGAGTTCATATTTCAATCCAACCTATTCCTATGTATTTATGTTCCGTTTGAACTTGGTCATTCCCTCTCCTGTTTGAGAAAAGAAAACCTTGCGGTATGCTCTGGACAGTATTCTCCATAAGCAAAACATTTTCTTGATTCAAATCAGTATTTTCAACGACAGCCCTTATATGACTCAGCAGAGTGCTTGAAACCTCAGATTCCAGAGATGAGAAGGCCTTCAGGAATAATAGGAATTAAAAGTTCGGAACGGGCGCAAATGGTAAATCAACTATAAATCCAGGAAGCTGTGTGTGTGTGTGGGTATGCGCGCGCATGCGTGCGTGTGCGTGCGTCCATATATAGGGAGATCACTGATGTCATCAATATGTTCTAGCAATGACGTCATACGATATACGTTCTTGTTTGACCCCAGGAAGGATAGTCACTGCTGAGGTGAAAATTGGGGATCTGAAAAATCTAAAGCAATAAACTTGCCTCCAAGTATTGTGATAACAGCCAGGAGCTGCACTACTCTGGCAATGGGTACTGACGCATAGTGCAATAGTACGCTCTGACAAACTGGTACTGCACTGGTAATAATGCCCAACAATTTCAGTTTTCTGACATAGCACACAGTATGTGTACATTACAATGTTCTTCACTGTCATACATTGACTGTTTTGTTGACAAATATTTGGAAGCTTTAGGAAGACTATCTGACTCCAGTCTTCATAGTGACAAACAAAACATTTCCCAAAAAGTACAGCTCGTCTTTCCCCTGTTTTGCCAGTTTTGTGGGCGGAGCTTATAACTAGTTCAGTTCCAAACTGTGTTAAGTGTTCCGGTGCATAGCAATACAGGTGGCCATTTTGTGTGTGCCTGCAGGCAAATCCAGTGAATAGATCCATGAAAGGTGGGTGGGGACAGAAAAGGCAATTGAAAGCTATGTGTTGCTTGCTTTTTTCGTTATTACTTTGCGTCTAGTCTACTTATATCTGATCTGGAAAAAGGAATGATTGGAAACTACAAAATGCCATAATAAATCAACCCTAAAGACGTTTATATAAATAAAAAAAAGAAAACTATCCGCTAATATAGAACTAATAATTTTGTGCATAGTCGCAGAGAAGAGAAACCTTTATTTATTTATTTTGACGTTTTTTAGGATAAATGTTTTTTTGTGGCCTTTGATATGAAGTTTAGTATGAATAACTCAACCCCCCCCCCCCCCCCCCCCTCTGTCAGAATGGTTTAGTCCATGGCTGTCTGTACCAGATTGAGTATGTGCTAGAATGGGGGATGGGAGCCGCTATAGTAGGCTGTGCACTGCACTTCCTTTTTGCCTGTCACAGCTAGCTACGATCGGTGTCGGTTAATACCCCACTGTATTGGTTCATTCTTTTTGAACAGGGTGCAGTTAGGAGCTTTGTGTGGCATTTCACATGCATTAAAACACAGTGCTCCAATACTCATTTTACTAACCGATTCTATATCGTAACCCATTTCATCATCCCGCATTTTGGGCATGTCATAAGAAATGATAAAAATATAATACTAGAATAGCCAACCTACAAGCTCAGTAGCTCACAACACATAAGTTTAGTTGTGAGCTTGCAGATCAGCTACAGTATTTTCCTCCGACATCATTAAGCTACTCTCTGCCTTATGTAGTGGGCTAAACATTGAACAGCCCCCCCCCCTTACCGGCAGTTTAAAAAAAAAAAAAACGGGGAAAAAAAGAAAGAAAAACATTAATAGTATGCCATTAATAAAACATGAAGGCAGATTAGCTTTATATATTAGCTTTATATTGAATCCGTTAACGTGATTACCGTATTGGGAGAGACTGCAGTACCGTGTACTGCATATGAAATGAAGAGATTAGTTTTGCATCGGAAACAAAACTCATAACATCATACTGTTAAAACAAACAAGTATTCAGTACATATACATCACAAAACAACCGCATGTATAACCAATAGTGTGGTTTTAACCCACATCAACCGTAGCTAGCTGTGACAGGCACAAGGTAAAGGGGCAGAGCACAAGCTGCCACTTAGCACCCATCCCCCATTCTAGCACAAACTCGGCATGGACTAAACCATCCCTCCAGGGAGGGGGGTTCCCCAATTTACCCACACAGCAGTGAGCTTCCTCTCAAAACCAAAAACAGGAACTTTATTCTCTCGTATACACAAAATGGAATGATAAACAGAGACCAAATATAATGCGATTTGTGATCAAGAAATTGTTCACATTGGATGAGTCATCATTATGGAATGGATATTAGCTTAATTCACCACGGTCCTAAATACAAACTCTAAAAATATCTACAGGGTGATGAGCATTTCTGTATTACGACCTGTTTATAATTAAGCCATTTCTTAGCTCCATATCAGATGAATGTAGACAAGACAAATATCTTAGTCTGTAAAGCACTTCTCTCTGTAAGAATTACTCTACCAAGCAACACATAGCTTTCACGGTATGCTTCCCTTTTCTGTCCCCACCCACCTTTCATGGGTCTTTTATCTGCGTTGCCTGAAAGCACACAAAATGGCCGCCTGTACTGAACACTTGGAACCATTTAACTGAAGTGGTAGTTAGTTACAAGCTCCGCCTACAAATTGTTGTTCTTCATCTTCACATGCAAACTATATTACAAAAGAAAACTTAATTATATCTCCTTTAATATTCCCATACTAAAACCCAATGCAGGCAGAGTAGCTTTAAAACATAGAATCGGTTAGTGAAGTCATTATTGGGAGTGACTGAACACGGCACAGTGCTGTAATGCATATGAAATACAAGATTGTTTTCCTTCAGGGCCTGTGCAGTTCCTAACTGCATGTCTGCATCGTGTTAAAACAAACCACAACAACACGTATAACAAACCAATACAGTGTGGTTTTAACCAACACCGATCATAGCTAACAGTGAACACCGACCGTAGCTAGCCGTGTCTGCAGGCACAAAGTGCAGTGCACACAGCCAGCTAGCCGCACCCATCCCCCATCCTAGCACAAACCGGTATGGAAATTCACAGACAGCCATGGACTAAACCATTCTGGCAGAGGGATGGGATTTTCCATACTTCAAAATACAAAAAGCCGCAATTTTTAAAAGAATGTAACCCTCACAAAAAATTACTTTCTCCCCAAATGCTTAAGTCTCATTTAATCACATTAACCCCCCCCCCCCCCCCCCCCCTCACAACCTAGTAAACATAATAGATGTAAAAGCACACAACACATTACAATACGCTGTGTGAGCTTGTAGATCGTCTATTTTCACCAACAAAGCATAGTAGGACTCAAGTGGTTACTAGGATACTGGACATTTCAGAATCTTTACTAAGCTCTTCCATGTTATAATCTCAAACATCTCTCTTGTTGTGAGACTCTTTAGCAGCTAAAGAGTTTAGCTCAACAAAACTGTATTCTCTGAAATGGCTGATGATAAATGACTAGCCCGATTCAATGCATGAATCTCCAAAAATGGGTTTGAAATCGAGCTCATGAAATGTAGTTAAGTTGTCGTTTAGCTACTCATTCTCGTTCCCGTCTGCCGAGTAAAAAAAATAAGCCTTGACTTCTTTAAATAAACAAAATAAGTGCAGTGCTTTTTTATCAAACTAACAGGCTGGTTCTGGATAATAACCGCTCGTCCAATCAACGTCACACTCAACACTGTACTTCCCTGGGTCCTCAGCAATTCAAAATATTCACACGGCGGCCATTTTTATATTAAGTTAACCCGCAAACATGACGTGAAAGCAAAATGGCCGCTGTGTGAATATAGTCAATATTTAGATGACTTCAACAAAAATAGTCTGATTAACCACGTAAGCCCTATATTCTTCATTGTAAAACATGACAAGCCAAAGAAAATAGCAGATCTACAAGCTCACATGTCACGAGCATTACACCAGCCAAGTATGAAGTTTATTGGATGAACAGTTCTGGACATATGCAAAGGACAGACAGACAGAGATATAGATCTGTGCTATGTCGTCAGTACCCGTTTTTCTTTTTTTCTTTCGCGGGTGACACCCAGTGTGACTTTGCGACAGACAGGCTTATGTGAGTTGTGTGGTTGCAGCTGAAATCAATCTTCCTTAAATCATTTCCTGGCACTGTGCCAAGGTTTCAAAATAAGCCAAATTAGCTCCATTAATTGCCTTTCTTTGATGCACAGAGAGCCCTTATGTGGAAAACACTCACGTAAAATATAACTAGCACCAAACAAAAAATTCAAAGGGTATTAGCATTTTATGCTAGCAAACATACATGTTTGTTTAACATCAGGTCAAATTAACAATCAAGACAATAAGATATGCTTTCAAAATGAAGAGAGGTTCACCTCTGACAGGAGTAATATCAAGATGGCGGAAGGCCTTCCGTTGGATGTCATTCAAAAGTTGTTTTGTTCAAAGGAACACATGGCAAAGAGGCCTGATGCAGACTAGAGTGAGGCCAGGGGGAAAACCAAGAGGGAAGGGGGAGGAGCTCTTCATAGACTGTTCCATCACATTGCAGAGGGGTAGTTTTTTTATTTTAAGCTTTGTGGATATAATTGCCACAAAAGTGAACAGTTACTGACTTTAAAATAGCCCTACATAGTGCAAAACCGCCCCATTTATACCGCATGATGTGAAACAGGTGTTTTCTTCCTAGTGAGAATTTATGCAACGTATTGGCTATTACTTACCAACCAAAAAAACATAAGCTCAGCTTTAATATTTCACAGGCTATTTCCAGTTTTCCACAGTACAATATGAATTTTATTTCTCGACAAAGCTTAGCTAGCAGCGAAGAGCCGGACCTGAACTGAACACTCCCTGACATACTTTACTGATTCACCTCCCATCCCCCACACCAGAAGAACAGCCTCTCTCACATGCAGGCGGGGGTGGGTCAATGCTAGAGGAGGCCTCTCCCACAATGCAGAGGTGCCAAACATGGACCAAACCATTCTAGCAGAGGGGGGTTCTCCACACAAGAGTGGGGACTACAGAATCATAAAATGTCAATATAGCTTATAGAATCTTAAAATGACAACATAGCCCCTGCCAGATCAAACTTTCCAGTATACTGGACTTTTTAAGTTTTAGGAGTGTGATACAAATTGTAGGCTATAATTATTCGAGGAAACAGATAGGCCTACATGGGATTTGTATTAAACTGAAATATAAACACTGTAGTGTGTAACATTTTTCTTTCTCATCAGTCATCATTGCAGGCCAAATGGTTTTAATACAGTTTTTTTGTGTACTTCTTTGCCCACCCACATTCCATTTCTGCAGCAACTCAAAATGGCCACCCTTGTTGCTATGCTGAGCATGCTAAGCAACAAGCTTAGCACTTGATACAGACAAGTCAGAATAGCTATACAAAAGTAGATATACAAACCTCCCCCATATGCTTTTTGGTTAAAACGTAAAACATTCTGTAAATATCTTCACATTTGTGAATTAATATTTTATCTTTACCAGTTTATAGTTCAAAGAAAGCTGAGCAACTACTCATCTCTGACCTCCTGGATTTGTTTGTTTTTTAAATCGACACGATCGCTTATCTAAATTGCAATTGTGAACCTCAATGTAGGCCTATATGGCTCATCTAATCTGAATTTATGGCTCCATTTCTTGATACAGAGTAGAGCAACAGCCAGGTGGCTGCATGACATGGAGTACCGGCTGAACACTGCATGTCCTACTTAGTACCGTATCTGCTTTAACACTGGTAATCAAATGCATTTGATCAGATGACAACATATTATTTTTCATCAATCTTCCCAGTGTTAAGAGGCTGAACCATGAACAGCGAGAGTTTAGCCTGTGTTCCAATGCTACTGCGCACAGTGCGCATTCATCCCCTCCCCCGCTCACACGGGCTGCTGAATCTGGATTCACTGCAGCAACACAAAATGGCCACCATGATGTTTTGCTGAGGCTCGGCCTACCTCAGCTCTGGTAGCTATAATGATATCAGGCACCCTTCGTAGTGGAGCCTTCGTAAGGGCCGCACGTAAGCACCTGCGCAGGTTCTCTTTGGAAAAACGTGCCCAATATCAGTAGATCGCATCATTTCGAGTTACAGCAATGAGGCATTATTTTGAACTATGTCAGTTTCACACGTGTACATTTCTTACTAGCTCCCAAGCAAATCATGTGTATGCATGCATTCATTGATTTATTGGGTGAGCAGTGGAGGACTAAGCTTACCGTTTTAACGGTTTGCCATTTTTAACATAGCCTGAACTAATTCATCACATCATGTCATGCTACGTACACCACAGGTGTGCAATATTTTTCAAAATTGATTGTACTTTTAGCGATTGCTAGTTTTTAATGACATGATCAAAAACCACACGTTTACGCTTTGCCAGTCTTTATGTTTCTCTATTCACCCCTACATTGAATCATGATTCTGACCTAGCCTGGTCAGGTAATATCAACTCAAGTTCCAGATCATCTGAAATCTCACAGGCACGTGTGAATGATTTTCAACTGCTGAATAAATACATGTAATTAAAAATGACGTCATTCATCTCACTCCATGGAGGAAACCACAGAACTCAGCAGTCAGCAATCCATGACAGATTTGTTGATGTTCCATGTTGATGTTCCAACCATATCTAGACAAAGTCTTGAATATTTGAACTATATTGATGAAGATCATTCTAAAAAATAAAAAATAAATAGCTGAAGGACTCCCTTATGGTAAAGAAAGAAAAGTACCAGCTCAAGGACACCAGGAACAGGAAAAGCAGATTATTAAGATAAATAAAAAACACCAGGAATAAATCCATATTCTTACTCAGCGGATTAAGATTAATAACATACATTCCCCAGGGAGTGAAACCATTCTCCTTCACTTCACTTTCGTTCAGTACTTGAATATGAACCCGGTTGTTTTCTCTGGCATAGCCTACTGGGTAAATTTCCTATTCAACTAACATTAACATCTATAAGTGCCCCTCCTTCCTTTTGCATACAGGGAGTAGCTATGAAAAGCATATTTGTGTGCATGTTCTATGTGATCAGTTTTACACCTGTGGTTTCATGGTAATATTCCCACTGGACTCATTCAAGAAGAAGTAGGTCGGGAGTGGCTTATTGTCGGTATCAGCCGGTAACACGCAGGAGTCTATCCCCGTTACAATGCGCTACGGGTAAATTAAATTCAGTCAAGCTGTCTTCAAGACCCAAGCGTGGGGAGGTGTGGTTTACTTTGACATTTGAGCAGCTAACACAAGGTAATATTTTGTCTGTCCAGGTGGATATTTTTCCTAGATTATTTATTAAAGCTGCAATTTCTTACAATACATATAATACATATTAGATAATATGCCATAGCCTACTATCTACTAATTATATGGTTCCTAAAAAAAACAATACACAAATGTTCTCCGTCTCCAGCAAGCAATTGTCAAAACTAATTCTTCAAAAGATATACACTGTATGACTAAACTAACGCTTTACCAGACAAACGCTGCCTAGACTGTAGGCTGTTCTCTGAGTCTAGGCCCTAGAGAACGTGCACGTGATTTGTTTCCCAGTAGTTGAAGGCAGAGGGAGAGGGAGAGGGAGAAAAGGGAAGGGAAAGGGGAGGGGGGATGTGTGGGTCACAGTCACACATCCCCCCTCCCCTTGTGTGGCTGAGCCAGCAGCCACATCTGAATCAGGCGCAGAGTGATCCTTTACAGAATCACAGCACAGCTAAGAGAAACCATTCCGGTGTCAACAAAAAGCCACCAATCTCTACCAAGCCACAACAAACTATTCTGGTGTAAAATATCCATTTAACCTGGAATTCCCTGATTCGATACAAAGATGTATGTGTCCTTGTGAAATGTGTCAATATCTGGACACGCACTTTCACTAAATATTGTATCTATTAACTGATTACCAATCCCAAAACAATTCATAAATGTAAGCACAACTGATTTTAATCAGTTCGCGTAAGCTCTAGCTAGCTCCGCGCAAGCAGAAATGGAAACACAGAACGCCAGCACCCCTCCCCCACTCTAGCACAGTCTGTTGCACATACTCGGTTTCCAGCATGGACTAAACCATTCCAGCAGAAGGGTGCTCCATCCAGGGAAGGAGCTAGAAAATTAATGACAGGTTCAACCAGCAGTCTCTAGACTCATGCTAAAATGCTAAGTTAAACACCATATTGCACAAGTGAGAGGAGATGAATGTTTACATGGATTCCATTCATTGGTTTGGGGATATGTTAAGCTTGACCATGAAAAACAATCCGATTATTTATTTATGTTTTTCCACACAGCCTTTTTCTCCAATATGGATTATTTGTGCCCTAGTTAAGGAAAAAAACTATAATTTCACATGGCACCAACAGTGCCATTGTTCATTGCCATAGGGACTACGTTTGCTAAGAATGTGTGCTGTTCGCTACCTAGCAGTAATATTACAGCACTCTACAGTTTGGGGCGATTCTAGGATGAGAGTCCCTAATGAGGTGAGATGCCTACAGTGCCATGCAAACGTGTGCAACGCTCCTTATAAATCTGATTTCACGGTATAACAATTAATACATTCATTAAAACGTCTCTATATCCTACTATAAATTACACAAATATCTGCATGTTTTGTTTTGTCGGTGCTTCGTTTTTCTGCTTAATCCGTCCGACATTTGTTTAAACTTTGACTGTGTGGCCACCAGCGATATTCGGATGCAGTGAGCTTTTACTTCCGTTTTTCGGCTAGCTGAAAAGCAAGAAGAAAAATTGCTAACGCTAACATTAGCTCACGTTAGCTATCTTTCTCCAGAAACGTTAATATTGTAATGGCGATGCAGTGTAAAATCTGAAATGTAGATTTTTAGCTCGACAGTTTCATATCCATATAAAGCAATTAAAAATGCAATATCGCATATTTGGCAGCTGACGGGGGTGTTAATTAACAGATTAATCGCTTTCTTCTTTGTCCTTTCTATTAGTAACGCCCGACGCTCAGGACGAAGTATTGTCCTAAAGACGAAGTTTATTGATACGAGAACAGATCGCCTGGCTGTATAGCCCAGGCGCGCCTGCTGGGCTCTCCTCGGTGACGCGCAAGACTGAGACGTCATAAAAAAACTCCCTCCTCTGTTTAGCTGATGAAAACGAAAATCTTAAAACGTTCATAAATCGCGATCTAAATCATCCCGTCTTTTTCTGAAAAAAGATCCTGTGTTAGACGGCGCTCCGCGGTCCAGTCGCTAGTCTCGATAGATTTATTCTTGTCTCCCGTTGTTGTCGATCGATTCTAAAGTGCTGTGGCCATTGTTAGCTGCTACACAACATCATGAACTTCCGGCCGGTCCGTCCAGAAAAGGCGCCCGTGTTTATAAATCGACTGGGCGCATGAATGTAATGGATTAAATAGTTCCGGGCAATTAAAGTGTTAAAAGCCGTGATATTGCGTATTTGGCAGTTAGTGTATTAAAAGGCATTTATGTGAAACAATATTTAAAACATTTTAGGCATTTGTGTTGCCAAATAAGGAACCGCACTTCCACAAACAAGCCCAACACAAGCAACCTCACCTCGAAATACAAGTCAAAACAAACCGTGATATGGCCATATATATGCCTAATAAAAATAGATAAATGTGTCGGGCTTCACAGCAATATTCCGGAACAATCCAATTAAGACTTACCAATAGTTGTGGACCCGCTGAGATGGTGTCCAAGTAGGAATTAAACCGAGATGCCCCTGTAAGGTCAGCTACCTGGGTGAATGTCTAATATTGCCGATAGAGCTCAGTGGAATCTGTCTGTCTTAGAGGACACTCTGATTATCGATGATGAAAGAGAAAGTAATGTGAGGCTTCAATTTCCTTTATGTCTTAGGCTGCGTTGCTTGTGTCATTACGGTGATGTCATTCATATCCTTATTTGGAGCCCCCAATGTCAATCATGCCCAAAGATAGGGTATATGATGCCAGACTTGAGTAGGTCAATTATCTCCAGATATGGGGATGTCTGGATGAGTAGGTCGGTTATCTCCGTTTATGGGGTTCCAGGCATCCTGACTTGTGGTGGTCTCCATTTATGACTAATGCTGGCAAGTATGCTCTCTTTAAAATGGGCTTTTACCTGAACCAGGCGGTGGGGATATTTGCATGGGGATTCAAGTGTCCTTTGACTGCCATTAGACTGGAGCAGACTGTAACTGCATGGGACCATAGAGCTAAAAATAATAGAGAGGGCATGGAGTTGCTGACCCAGCATATACTCCCTTTTCACCCCTTTTTCCAGGTTTGGATAATGTGATAGACAGTGTATTTGGGGTTTATGCGACGTGTTGTTGCGTCGTCTCGCATGCGCAGTAGTGTCACATCCGTGCGCAACCCGTGCACAAGCTTTTGTGTCGAGCCCATCTATTTCCACTAGATCGGGATTGCAGCGAAAATGATCCAAGCACTCCATTCCATAAGTCCGCTCCAGCACTTCTATCCAGCAGATCCAGCATGTAGCAGCATGCAGAGGCACACAGAAGCAATACACAGCATAGAGCATAAGTGCTGTATCGGATGGGTATTGGTATCGGTATGGATGCTGCCATATCGGTATCGGATCGGAAGTGAAAGATCTCAATCGCTGCATCCCTATGAATTTCTCCAGCAACTCTCAACAAAACAAGGCCAAACTCGTAAATAAGTGGACATGGCAACAATGTTCACTGAACAGTTTTTCCACCGGTTGAGGAATAAGAATGCAGGCATACAGGGTGACGGGATATTGACAATACAAGTTGCATATTCCCACAGGAACAGCGGGTAAATTGAAGGCATTTTAAGTAGGAGGGAACAGTATGCGAGTGTCTCAATATTATGGTGCAAGATGTCACGTTGCCTTTAAGCTAAGCTTTGTATGACATTTTCATTCCCCAGTTTCACAATGACTATCCCTCCTCCAGTCACCAGCCTGAAAGGTGAAATTCCTGCAGGTGGTAACGTGGGTCTCCTCGAGAATTTATGAGGGTAGTGACCCCACTTCACTCTACATGCTAACAGCACCACCACCAGTTAACCAGGGTGGTCAAGTAAGAATTCCTGGAAACAGAAGACACCCTGACCATCACCACTCAAGTCCACTATGCAGTATGCACCTCTGTAGATTAACATCCATGAAACATCCAAAGATGTGTTTGAAAAATGCATGTCTGACTCCAGGTGAAATGCAGAATGAACCAGTAATATAAGTCTGGGATCAGTGCACGCTGCATCATTCTCACCACAGATCTGAAATGTCTCCATGTCCTTGAGATGTTGAACCATTATGAAAGACAAGATGTCTCTATATGTGTACCATACAACGGGAGGTTGTATTACCTCTTGGACTTTATTCATTTTTAGCATGATTGCTGTTAGTTGGTCTTGCCTTGTGGTATAGCATAGTAGAGCTTAACCATGGAGGTGCTTAGTGATGGCTTCTCTTTATGACATGCCTTACAAAAGATAAATGCACTGGACAATTAACAATTAATAACTTCTATCCATCTATAACAGAAATCTCTGTCCATCTTTGTATATATCGTTGATGACCATGGATGCGTTAATCTGACTCCGCCAGATTGAAGAAGATTGCTTCACACCCGTTTCACAAACTACTTCCATCTGGGCTCACTGAAGCCCAATCGCTGAAGAAAGTGGGCCTTTTTTTGTTAAAGCTAATTGGCAGGTGATTGGCAGATCCCACTCGTAGCTGGCGCTGACAACTGGCATGGTCATCGTGACGGGCATTCAACCCAGAGCGATTGTTGCCCTTGAGGGGAGATGCAAGCAGCATTTGCTATAGCAATATTTTGGCCTTACAACCCAGATATCGTTGTGTGAACTTCTCACCACTTTGGCGGGTCCTACTTCCAGGGAACCAGTCCCATTTGAGTAGTATTTTATATGGTCCTTCGAGCCGGATTATGGCGTACTGCAGTAACAGGATGTCGAAATCCTCTAGTAATGGTGGTAGAACAGCTCTCCGAGGAAGGAAGCTTGTGCGAACGGCCCCATGGAGTGGAAGAAGGGCAGCCGGGAAATTAGTCTGGATAGCGAAGGCTAGACAGCCGAAGGACAGATCCATTAGAGTGTTACAGCAGCAGGTGAAAGAACTGGTCTGGGAAACTTCTCTCCTCCAAGGGCTGTTGGTACTGGCTGTCAGATGTTAGTGCAGCCTAGCCCCTAAGTACTGGGACCACTATCTCCATCAGTGCTACAGATGCAGGAGAACCATAGTGATACCCATCCCTCAACGGGGTGGCAAGGGTTTCGATCTTCAGTTCTTTATGACCTACCAGAACATCGAAAAAGAAAGCAGTATTGCCCATATTGGATGGCGGTGCGCTTTTAATGGGGTGGCCTGTAGGGCCGACGTATACTGTTCAAGCCCTCTTGATGTTGTAAAGATTTCCACAAGAAATCTGGGGGTGGCTGTAACGAAGGCTCTCACTCACTCTCACAAAAGTTCCATATATGGAGACGACAGACATCTAGTGCTGGCATCAGGTCAATGTAGAAACACCATATATGCCTCACCGGCCGAACACGATACACACAACAAAGCACGTCTTTCATGTCCCTTGCGCGAGAACAACCTCCATCATGTCCTGCCGACTACGCCAGATGTAGTTATTCAGACGCGAGCTGTGATCGAACCTCAGTCTCCCACTCGGCATACCGACTAACGGCCAACCTACCGTGCCAATAGAGCTGAGCCCGATTGTGTCTTTTCTAGGGTACTTTATCAACATTCTGGATATTCTTTTTTTTTTGCAGGAACAGACAATGCCAATCAACTTCTGCCGCATAAAATAAATCAGTTTTCCCCAGATTTTATTGAATGCTCTGAATGGCCGACAGTTAATCAGGTGTTCCACAGACTAAATCAATGTCAAACTTTTCCAATCAATCACTGGATCATTAAGAGCATGTAAACAACTTTCCAAAAGGTTGCTTGCCAAACTAAAATGTGTTTAAAGGTCACATTAAGCAACACAATCTGTGTTTACATTAATCACCATTTTCCCTGATGAAACAGATTAAGTATAAATACATTAATTTATTGATAAATGTAACCTTTTATTTTGTATATGAAGTGCAACACATTTCAAGTATAAATTAAATAAAAAATAAAAAACACAATCGTCTACCAAATGGTTATGAAAGTAAAGTAAAAACTTTGTTTCCCAGGGTCAAATATATTTTCCCTCGAACACCAATGACCACTCCAAATGAACCAGTTCCAGCCAGCTGAAACTGGAACGTTTATGCAAGTTGGCTAAAATATCAAAAAGCAGGGGTTTAGATAGATACTAATTGTGATGAAGTATAATGAAGTGCTGCACGATTCTTGCTCAAATGTGAATCTCACACAATTCTCATTTTTTCTATGAAAGTATTTATTGTCTTTAGTCTGTAGTTGCTGAATGTTACTACATTCAAAATGGCACACCTGGAGCCAACTAATGTGGCTTCAAACAGACACTGCAGTTCTAAATGCACCACACTGCAACCCGTTGTGAGCTTGTAGATCGGCTATTTTCTGTGCACGACACCGGCATGCAACCAAGTATAAATCGCCCTTTACTTTCACCTTCAACAGACTGTGAAGACAAATAACGACGAAATTGTTGCCTCGAGTAGCGAGCCCACTGTCGTCTTTATTCCCGGGACCGTGTTCCTGTTCGGCTGTAATGTCATGTGGGTCAACCAGTGGGAAGACAGAGGGAGGGGGGCTGTGACGTCATGTGGGTCAATACGTCATCATCGAGTACAGAACTACTTGAGCCTACACTGTTTCCAGTAACCTATGACGTCATCACTGTATACTAATAGAGTATACAATATTCATACTGTTCCTGTCAATCTGTGAACTTAACATATTAGTAGGGAAAAGTATGTAAACTTAAAGGACCACTTCACCACTTTTCAACCTATCTTCATATAATAGGTCCTCACTAATGATAAAATGGCGCAAATTTCGCATTGCAACTTTTCAGGACTAGAAAGCCTGCAGTTTCTATTAGCTTGTATTCCCCATCGATGATGTCACTGGAAGACGGTTTCTGAACTGCCCACAGCCCTCCTATGAGACACAGACAGAGTAGAAAATAATTGCGCCATTTTTTCATGATTATTAGTGAGGACCTATTATATGAAGATAGGTTGAAAAGTGGTGAAGTGGTCCTTTAAGTAATATACTAGCATTTATTTATAATTCAAAAGCACCTTACCTCAAATAGAAAATAAATAAAAATAATTAAAAAAAAATCACACTTGTGTGAAGTGAGGGGCGCTCTTATCATACATCATCATCATTCCGGCCAATCACTTTTGGCGTCCTCACTTTTCTGTCAGCTATTGGAGTATGTTCCTCGTCCTACACAAACATTAAATTCCCATTGACAAACACTTTTACGTCACGTTACCTACCCATCCCCGTATTTCAATCCATACCTCCCGTGTTCTAATCCTACTTGCACCACTAACAACTTATTTTGGCGATAAAGTAACGTTTTAGACTGCGATACAGTCTGTGAGGTTAGGGTCAGGATTATGGTAATGCAGTTACCACACTGCTATTTCCTGTCAGAAATACATTTATCACAATGTATTTCTATCAGAGATGCGTTAATCAGATGGTTATTCTGTCAGAAAGATATTTATCACACTGTATTTCTATCAGAAAGACTCGCCCCTATATTTCTGTCCAAAGCAGCTGAGGGCTGATTTCACCCTGCTAGGACAGCCATTTTGTAGTGATTACATGAAACATGTAGTTACCCAAGTCACCAATAGAGGGTGCTAATCTGAACTACAGTGCAACAACCAAACGGTACTAAAATAGATCCACACTCAGACCATGTATAATGCAGCAAGGAGAGAAAATGGCAGACATTTTTTCAGCCACAGGCATGCATCAGTTTTGATTGTTGCCATGGTATCAAAACCAGAAATCACTGGTGTGCATCAGTTTTGATCGATATCAAACCAGTAATCAAATGTTATTGTGGGGGGTGCTTTTGCGCACGTACGTTTTTTATTATTATTTATTTAGCAGTTGTATATCACGACGGTGGGGGGGGGGGGGGGTGCACAACCAACCCTCAGGGTGCACCTGAGGGTTGGTTGACACCGAAGGTTTTACTGAGGAAGAAGGCTGGACACAAGTACCAGAAGTTTTTTTTTTTTTAACTGCCAGTCTTGACTGAGGTGGTTAGATGGTCCGGTTAGGGCCCCCTTATGCCCCCCCCCCCCCCCCCCCCCCTGGCAGACTGGCTTCCAGGTGTACTAGAGCTAGAGCTAGTACCAGGTGTACTAGCTCCAGTATCACTGCAAGACAAAGGCACTATTTAATAATATGGACGTTGCACAATGTGCCACAACGCTAATAAACCAATACAATTCTTCTTTCTGAGTGATAACATTAAAGGACAATCAAAGGTGTTCACATTCCCACTCAAACTCACTGACCTGTTTCAAAGTACCGATACTACTCAAAAACAACAGACCACAGAATTAATCAGAATGTAGTATTTGTAATTGGTAATTTGCCATTGGTAATTTGTCATTGGTAATTTGCACCGAAGCTTTGAATTAAAATAAATAGATAAAATGTTTTCAACAACAGCCTTTGAAATTCAATATACATTCAATATACAATTCTCAATGATCGACAATACAGCATAGGCAAATTTGAGGCCTTTAAAAATCAGAACACAACACCGGCCAATAGGCATTCATAAGCTGAAGCAAACAAACAAGTGGGAGGAGCATTTCGAGTCTGTTCTTGGTTTTCTGCTGTGGAGAAAGCAGAGTGTCGGGTTACCAGTGTCCCACGTGAGCAGACACACTAGACAAAGTGGGGGAGGGGAAACTACTAGAAGCAGGTCTGTACCATGTCCTGCTAGTCCGTAAAGTCAAAGTCTACACAGCTCAACAGTGTGTTTGTGGGACAAATTAAGTCACAGTTGAAATCCCATTGAATAATGCATAACCTAAGATTTAAGTTTAAGTCTGTGGACTGTCAAACAAAAATGTTTAAAAAAAAAAGAACAAAAAATCTTTAGTGGAGACAAACAGTGTCTTAAAC
This sequence comes from Electrona antarctica, assembly GCF_951216825.1. Classification (NCBI taxonomy): domain Eukaryota; kingdom Metazoa; phylum Chordata; class Actinopteri; order Myctophiformes; family Myctophidae; genus Electrona; species Electrona antarctica. The sequence goes on from NC_136809.1 coordinate 48,189,129, forward strand.
ATATGCACTTTTAACATATTTTTTAATAAATCAATAAATAGGCATACCGTATACAGCCTAGAAAACAGGACTAAGAATGACTAGGAGGGGGGGGAAACAGTTCAGCTCTTTAAGCCACACCCCCTTTCTAGACCAGAGCTGCATGGAAAAGTACTGCAGGAATGTACCACTGTCGGCTTAGAGGGGTGCAATGTTCAGAACACTAAAGTTGCTCAACATGAGTGAGCATACCTTTCTTTTATTTATTTAATGACTCCAATTGAATATCTGTCACTCTGTCTACTTTGACAAAACAGCAGCTATACAGGAAGTGATTTGTGGCCATTCAATGTTTGTGTTTACACAAACCCTCAAAGCTGGACATAGGAGGGGCTAGCGCCCCTCAAAAATAAAGTTAAACTAAATTTATATTAAGACACCTGGTAGAAGAAAAAAAAAGATTTATTTTGCACTCCTGGTTTTGGTTGTTTTAAAAGCAACCTTTTGGGCAGAATTGACACTTTCTTTGTCTTGTCTGTCTCTCGATATGCCCAAATATGGAGATGACTGACATGGCATTGACGTCATGTTGTTTAATATCATGCATATCAAGTTAAAGCAGTGTGAAAGTATGGACAAAAACATTTAAAAAACCGCAAGCTGTATTTGCATTCACTTCTTCACAAAATATGGAAAGCGTATGCATCGTTACAGTTGATGTGGTGTCACTGAACCATGTAACATTCATTTTGAACAGAGAGCTGGATGAAACCAATTGTAAAGCTAATTAGCGCTAACGAAATGCATATTTTGTACGCCGACTGCTAAATACATCAGCTAGCTTCCAAGTCCTTCCTGCTTGATTCTTGACCAGCAGGGGTCACTACAGACATGTTATCAATCGTGTACTGTACTTCCCTGTGCTTGCACACGCAAACTGTTAAAGGACGACTTCAAACATTTTTTAATGTATCTTAATATAATTGGTCCTCACTAATGCTCATTATAGCATTGTAAAAAAAAAACTACTCGCTCTGTGTTTCAGAGGAGGGCTGTGAACATTTCAGAAACCCGTCTACCAGTGACATCATCGATGGGGAATCCAAGCCAATAGAAACTGCAGATTTTCAATTCCCGTTAAGTTAGCATGTTATAATGAAAGCCATTGTTATCGTGTTAATTAAAAAAAAAGACTGGAGGATATGAAGATAAGTTGAAAATGGGTGAAGGCATCCTTTAATAAAGTATTCAACCCACCAACCAATCAACCTTACCGACTTGCAATCAAAATGCAAATATAGGTTACTACTCAGTAATAAACTATGCTCATTTCTCATTATCCTCCTTAGTTTGCAGAAGACTACTGCACAACACATACCCATGGCATGATGCACCCTGCCTTGTTGTTTATGCACAGGCTAAGCCAATGCTAATATGCTAGCATGCAAGCAGCTTACTGATAGGTTACTCACCGGGTGTTGAACCACAGTGTTGAACGAGCGACGGTTCCCCGCGAAATCGCGTCAGTGCACGAACTCTCTCCTCCTCTGCACACTTCCGGAGCCTGCATTCAAAACGTGACAGTTAGAGATTACAGAGCGGAGTGGTTTGGTGTTGCTGCAGTGAGGAGGAGAACTCGTGAATGATTATGACTAGTGCATCAAAATAAAACAACCTTACCGACGCGACGGTGCATTCAAGAGCTGTTCCGGCGTCGGACTCTTCTCGGTTCTCAGTGCACACAACACGGTTCGGTCCTGTCGGCACAGAAACAGACTCCTCCTCTTTTCGTCCTGAGCGAGCCAGACGTCAGCCAGGCAGCAGTGGGGGGAGGAGGGGGGGCTGGGGCTGTTACAGGCAAGCCAGAGAGAGAGAGCTGAGCGAAAGAAGAGCAGTCCACAGGAAAAACAACACGTGTAGATGTTTTCCCCAACCAACTTTTTAGTCTCAGTCTTGGCCGATCCTGGTGCCGAAGCAGTTAGATCTGACAAGGTGAGTATTTGGCAGTTAGGACGTGCTCTGCGTTTCTGGACGGGTCGTCTACGTGAAAGTTGTTATGTAGGGTTTCTCTGACGACAACCCTAGTTGTGACAGTCTAGCTAGCTAGACGACTGAAACACCCTCCACACAGACCGAACCGTCGGTCGATCGCGCCGATGGGGAGAGGGAAAAAAGGGCAGAAGCAACTTGTGTGGGGAGGGGGGAAGGGCGCAGTTTGTGGAGAGAAGAAAAAAGACGGGGGAGGGGAATCGGTCAATGGGAGGAGCCTAAAGAACAGCCTGAACACTTTGTCCTCCTGAAACTGGCATGGAGAAATCGGTTCGGCCATAACCGATGTCAGTCTGAATAATGCAGACTGTGAACTTAACTAATTAGTAGGGAAAAGTATGTAAACTTAATTAAGTATACTAGTCTTTATAATGCAAAAGCACCTTAGTCTCAAAGAGAAGTAAAGATATGGTACAATGCATTTGTAATATAACATCTAATGCTTTTCTGTTTTTCTGTGTTAAATTTGGTGGCCAATCCATATTCTCATAATAATAACTTTTTCAGCCATTGTAGTAATGCGTAGCCTATTATATAAGGACAGCCATTTTGTTGCTTCATGTTTGTGACTACAGGAAGCATGTAGTTACCCAAGTCACCAATAGGGGGTGCAATTTGGTAATGTTCTCCACAAAATGTTACTGATTGTACTCATCTAGTTGATACAAATGTGGGATAGGGGTGATTTTTGAAAATCCAGATTCACTATCTTACTAAGAAAAAAGCATGACAATGAAGACAAAATAAAACTAACACATTTCAATAAAAGCTTTTGAAAAAAAATGTGGCTGCCCTGCGCACAAACACACAAATTGCACACAAGACAATGGACGTGTACACTTGGAAATCATACCAGGTAACTTTCTATACAAAGATTGGTAGGCTATACTTATACAGTGATCGCACGAGAAGGTACGCACATCTCTGCATAGTCTGCAGTAGGCATAGGATTTCTGGGAGAATGGTATGATTTTATAGTTTGATGACACTCAGTGGCAAGGAAATAATTACGAATATGCTTCTTTGGTGATCAATACGATCTGATTCAGTCTAATAAAAGCCCAGGGTGACATTCATGTTTGTGTGTTTTCAATTGTCGTACTCTTGTCTAAGATCGCCAAATTCAACATATTGACTCATTTCCCAATAGTGGACCAGTATTATAAATTAACTGTGCAGATTCATGTGTCAATAATAGATAATTAGGGTCGGCTCCCTCTATCACGGGTGACCATGATCCCAACAAAATGTGCCTCTGTAATAGTGTAATAATGACCATGCCTAACTGTGCGCAATCATGGCTGCTTCGCCGCTATTGGTCAACACAGAGAACAATGTAAACGGACGTGAGCGTGTCTTTAGAGACTGCGCTGTGTTTTTGGCAGACGATACCAGCCGTAGAGACTAGACTAGAGAGCATTCAGTCTCCTCTCCGCCAGTGGCTGTCTGTGCCGGCACACTGATTATACAGTGCTTGCCAGTGGCCTCCCCCCTTTTAAAGTCACACCACTCATTTTCCCTCCTCATAATGTAGACACAGCTCTGAACATACAGTGTAGACTGCATTGACCTACTGGCACTTCTTTATCTCATGTTGTTTGGGAACACTAGTCTATCTCTATATGTACTGACTGTAACTGAAACAGACTGTCAGACTTCTTCACACAGGGGAAAAAAGGAGGAACAGTGGGTAGATGTGCTTGTGGGTGGAGGGGGAAGGGTGCATGTCGTTGCAAAAGATAAAGACTGTGGGAGGGGAATCAGTCAGGGGGAGGAGTTTAAAGAAGACATGTTGTTTTGCTATTGAGAAATACTAGTATTTGAATTTGGCAAGCAAAATACATTTGACTAAATCCCACTTTGATTTTCTATATACTTTGGTGACATGATCAAATACAGAGGGCAGAAGCAAATTGTCAATAACAGGTTTTGTGCAATTTTCAGCCATCATCATTGTAAGCACAGCCATTTTGTTCCTTCATCTAGTCGAAGGGAAGGTGTAGTTACCCAAGTCACCAGTAGAGGGAGCAATGTGCTTATGTTCTCTACAAACTATGTTACTGTTTGTTTGTGTACATTACCCGGATAAGCCCTTGTGGCTGCCTTTAGAACAACAACAAAATATATTACACATTGTGTGTGTGTGTGTGTGTGTGTGTGTGTGTGTGTGTGTGTGTGTGTGTGTGTGTGTGTGTGTGTGTGTGTGTGTGTGTGTGTGTGTGTGTGTGTGTGTGTGTGCGTGTGCATGTGCAGTCTGTGCGCACGCACCCACAAACAATATGCAATTGTCAAGAGTTTGTAGAGAGACATTAAACCATTATATTAATGCATATTATATAACAACGAAGAAGGAAACATGTAGTTACTCAAGTCAGCCATAGGGGATGAATGTCTTCATGTTTTCCACAAATATTGTATGTACGTGATAAACCCTTGTGGTGCGTGAATATTCACTACACGAACCCTACAATCCCTATTCCGGGCATGTCGTCGTACGTGATCTCTCAATGAAAATAGACGAACAATATGAGATCTACAAGCGTAAAATGCGTTGCAATATGTGAGCTTGTAGATTGGCTAGATTTGGTATAGAGATAAAGGAATGTCACGATTCTTGAAATCCACGATTCTATTTTACTTTTAATTTTAGCTCACGATTCGGTTACATTTTCAATTTCGCTTTTTTTCTTCATGTGCACAGCTCTGAACACACAATGTAGATTGCAGTCACCTGCCACCTCTATCTCATTTTGTTTGAGAACACTAGTCTATCTAATATCTACATACGCTGTAACGGAAACAGCTTGAGTGAATCCTCAGAGAAACGGAGGAACAGAGAGGGTAGATCTATGTACTTGTAGGTAGACAGGGCAAAGGGCAGTTTGTCGTTACGAAAGATAACACTGGGGGAGGGGAATCGGTCACGGGGAGGAGTTTAAAGAAGACACTTTGAAACTGATATGGTTTGAATGAGGCAAGCTGTATTCATTTTACAAAATATTGTAACATTTGCAAGATATTGCTAATGTGATAATATGAGATATTGTGTGTAGAGGAGTGTCACAATTCTTTCACAATTATATTAGCTTTTTTAGATCAAATTTCCGATTGTTCTATTTTCTTGTAATTTTGGCAGCTCTGAAGATACAGAGTAGACTGCAGGGACCTATACTGGCTCTTATTTGTCTAATCTTGTTTGAGAACACTTGTCTATACAGAGGCTGTAGCTGAAACTAGCCTCACAGACTGAACATTCACACAGGAAAAAAGGAGGAAATAGACTAGAGGGCAGTATGTACTTGTGGCAGTTGTGGGGGGAAGGGTGCAGTTTCAGTTTGCCATTGTGAAATATGAATAAACATTGGGGGAGGGGAATCAGTCAGGGGGAGGAGTTTAAAGAACACAAGGAACAGTTTGTTCTAAAAAACGGGTGTGGAAAAACTAATATTTAAATTACAGTGTCACTTTAAGTCAAATTATGCCTGAAATAGAAGTGTGTTTTACCATAGCCTACCTACAAATGCATTTTTTTCTTTCTTTTTTTCTCTGTTTTTATTTATTTTCTTTTTTATTTGTAGGGGTGCTCTAACTTACATTGACTAATTGTCAATAACAGGTTTTGTGGAATCTTCACTCATTTGAAAACTGAATGGCTAGGAAAGATTAATTGGGAAGTATTACAACAAGATGTGAGGATTTAGCTTTTTATTATTCTGTGTTTGAGTCCAGTAAAAGCTCAGCTTCATTAATGGTAGTGTGTGAATACGGATGACCACTTTAACCATATGAAGCCTTATAGCATCCCTATTGTGGGCATGTCCTAAAATGCGTGCGTTCTGCGAAAATAGACCAAGTTTGAACATTCAGCGAAAGTATCAGATCATCAAGCTCACAACGTGTTGCACCAAAACGTTGTGATCTTGTAGATCGTCAGCAAAGGGGTTTAGGGTTTACGTATGATTCATGATAACTACTTTTTTATGTATGTGATGTATTGTCATGTTATTTGTTCTGGATTAAGAGCGTCTGCTATACGCCTAATTTGTAAATTGTGTCACAATGTTTTTTTTTTTAAATATATTATTTTTTCTTCTCTGAACATACATCATCAAGCCTGCAATGACCTACTGCCACTTGTGTATGTCTCATTTTGTTTGAGAACACTAGTCTATATAAAGAGACTAAATATTGGTGAAACAGAGGGTTTTTCGGATTTTTAGTGGCGTTTCTCCATCGGTTTTCCGAAAAACGCGCCCAGTGTGCAACCACCTTAAGAATCAACTGCATTGTCACATCACGGCTTTACAAGTAAAAAATTGGGCGGAATTATTTTTTGCGCATAGTTCACTTCCCACCATGTCATCTTTTCCATGAAAATACAAGAAAGGGAAGAAGAGAGAGAGGGGGGGGGGGGGGGGGGGGGGGGGATCAAGGAGGGAAAGAAGCAAGTTTGAGAACTTTTACCACAGAAAGTACAAGTAAAGGGTTTCACATAATTCAGAATCTTGTTTCACAAACAGCGCAGCTGTTGGGTTTCTCTTATCTTATTTACAGGCTGTACAGCCGTACAACGAAAGGGTCTCTTTTCCACAAATAAATGTACACATAGTACATGAGATAATGTATTTATATAAGGTGCTTGAGTATAGCAGCCGCTGTGTACTGGCAAGGACATTATCACCCAGCTACAGAGACTACTCCAAGACTCCCCCTGAGTAGAGCGCGCCTTCTCCTACCGGTTTTTGTGCCACGACACAGTCATCAAATTTTGTCTGAGAGAGATCATGAAATCTTACCGCGGCAGCAGTGACCGATTGCTCCGCCATTGGTGTATGAATGTGTGTGAATGGGTGAATGTAATGCACAATATACAGTATGTAATTCAAAAGCACATTTCTAGCCTGAACTACGGTGTTATAGTGCATTGTAAAATTAGTAGGGGTGTTCCGATCAAATATCGGGGTCCGATCCCTGGTTTTCCCCCTCAAGATTGGCCTATACCAGCTGTTGTTATTATTATTATTATTATTATTATTATTAGCAAAAGAAAACAAAGCACTTCCATTCAGACACATTCCAGGCTAATAATTGTTTAGTTAACACAACTGAGTGCCTGGCGTTCATATGTTCATGGAAAAAGCAGACCTTATGTCATAACTGCACCTGGTGTGTGGCGGGGGAGGGGGGGCATACTCATTAGATAAAACATCTCTGTCTGCCAGCTGCCCGCTTTTCATCATAGCCATTAATGTTCAAGGGGAAAACGAGTGTGTGACTGTGTGGGCGTGATTATGAATCACACCAATGTTCTAGGGTAGACCCGCCTTACCATGTGTCTGATTGGCTCTTAGGCAGGCATAGTTTTACTGAGGTTAGGCGGGTTAGGTTTAGGCATAGTTGCAAAAACGAGCGGGGCTTCCCTAGAACCGAGGTGCGATCCATATAATAACGTCACAACGTGTGTGTGGCATGTCCAATGCATTGCTGACAGATACCTGTGTTACTTGTGTTTTTGTTTCAATGTTAAACATAACCCTTATGCCTACAGGAAGAGTCTCTTTCTGCTGTAATGGAGTACTAGCTTTTGGAACAATACCGATATGGCCGGTTCCGGAGGTCGTCAGGCTTTAAGTGATCAAGTAATTTGGCAATGAACTTGATTAATTGATTGATTAATTTGGAGTGAAAACCGTCTGATTTAAACTCTGTGTTATTCTTTTTTCTTTTCTTTCTTTTGTCAAGAGTGTAATTTTTCCCCAGCCATTATAATAAAGCATATTGTCTGCACCATAGACAGAAAGGTAGACGCCTCTTCCGGCTCTGGGGCCTATGCTCTCAACTGAGGGAAAGCTTCCACGTTGGTGCCAAGGAACATAATGAAAGGAAGGGGCGTGAGTCACGTGACTGGAGGCCGCCATGACACTCGTATCCATATAGCCTCATACATACTCCAGGGTGAAGTGATAGGTTATCACCGCGTGAGGTGATAGCTTATCACCTCACACAATGTTGTACTTTTCCAACCCTACACTGTAGACCCGGACGGTTACCGTCTGGGCACTGAGCCAGCCTGACGGCGTGCCGCGGGTTCGACTCCCGATCCTGACGGCCTTTGCCGTGTGTCTCCCCCCCCCCCCCCCCCCCCCATCTCTCTGCCCATTTCCTGTCAGATTACTTTCAACCTATCAATAAAGGCAGAAAAAGCCACAAAATAAATCTTTAAAAAAAAATCTTTAAAAAAAAAAAAAAAAAAAACTACACCGTGGTGATAAGCTATCACCTAAAACTGGAGTATGAATGCGCCTTAACTCTATGGGCGCACAGTGCACTTCCAGGTCGATTGGCGAATGAGGTTTCTATGTCTATGATCTGCACAGCCATTTTGTTGCTTCATCTGGTTGAAGGAAAGATGTAGTATGCCCATGTCACCAGCAGAGGGTGCAATGTTCTAATCCTCTCTACAAATAAATATTATTAACCCATGTTTGTTCGCACATCTGCCTGATGAAACCAAGTGTCTTCTTAGAGGTTGGATTTTGAAACGTTATTAAATTAACAGAAGCATGGCAATGAGAAAAAACAACAACTGTGTGTCTGTGCGTGCGTGTGTGTGCGCGCGTGTATGTGTATGTGTGCGTGAGAATTGAGCAAGCTAGCGCACACACAATACACAGGACCATATCTATAGAGTGTGCATAAAAACTGCAGAGAGCCGCTTTCAACAATCATATTAACCACTTAACTGCCAGCATCCGTATTGTGGGGGAAAGCTTTTGCAGAAAATAGCAGATCGTAATGCTGACAACGCAACACAGTGTTGATCGGCTATTTTCAACTAAAGCTTTCCCCGCAATAACAGAAAACAGAAAACACAAGTATACAGCCCTGAGGGACTCCGCTCAACCTTAAGAGGTTAATGCATATTATATAACGACAGCCATTTGAGAGGCTCATATTGCAGAGGGAAACCTGTAGTTATGCAAGTCACCCACAGGGGGACCAAGTGTGATTAGCAGCGTCTGTATGTGACAAACCCTCGTGCCCAGTGGTGTCATGCTCGTTGCACGAATGCACGGGTACAAAAAAAAAGCAGAAAGGAGAGCTATAGGCGAAAGGCACCTCAATCGGCGTCAGCAGGCGACGGCAGCGCATTCAAATGCCATCACTGCCAAAGAGACTGTCTCTCACGTGTTGGGCTGCTCAGACACACAAAGCACTGTTCCCTCAGCACCACCTGATCCAATCCAAGTGCGCTTGTGCCATGGTCTCTCGAGACTGAAGGCCGCTACTACTCTGTGTGTGTGTGTGTGTGTGTGTGTGTGTGTGTGTGTAGTGTGTGTGTGTGTGTGTGTGTGTGTGTGTGTGTGTGTGTGTGCGTGCTCTCGCTTGCTGTAGTGTGACACTGAAACAGTAGACACAGCAAAAATGTGAATTAATTGGGTCTCCCGCTGGCCTAGCGGTCCAGGCGCATACCACATATAGGCGCTTGCCTGACAGCGCGTCGCGGGTTCGAGTCCCGATCCCGACGACCTTTGCTGCGTGTCATTCCCAGTCTCTCTCCCCGTTTCCTGTCTCTCCACTAAATCCTATCAATAAAGGCAGAAAAAAGTCCCAAAAATATCAAAAAGAAAAAAAGATTGATTAATACAAAAATGTCAGCTGCGTACACGTGACATCATGCCGTACCACAAACACCATTACACCACTGCTTGTGCCCAACATTGCTTCTGGTTTATGAACGTCATACATGCAACATGGAAATGGCAATCTGTCAATCATACACGGAGTTCTGAGCTCTTAGATTGGCTAGATTTGACGCACCATGAAAGAGAGAATCATTCGGTTACACACCGGCATTCCGAAGCCAGCAGACATGTCAGTGTTGTGGGACGACCCCTGTGCTTTGATCAGGCTACAGTCTGTTAACCACTTGAACCCCAGCATCCCTATTCTGCCAAAAAAATAGCCGAATCCGATCTATAAGATCACAACGTTGTGAGCATGTAGATCGGCTATTTTTGGTGAAGAGATTTGGTGGGAAAAGGGTTTAAGCGGTAAAAAATAATGTAGCTCAGCACACGCTGCGAGTGCAACCTGATCCCATGCATCCAAATGCAGGAGTCAAATGACAGACCTAGGCTCGCCTTGTGTAGACTATAACCCAACATCCAGCTGCCAACCTGCCCGGGGATAGAGTGCATTCTTTTGCACCGCCATTCCGACTACGTGGCTTTGCGTGCGGTTGAATGTCACTGACAGGGTTAGTAATGAGAGGCCCGCTATTCCGACGCATCGCCATTCCGACACGCCGCATTACTAACCCTGTCAGTAACATTTAACCGCACGCAAAGCCACGTATAGTCGGAATGGCAGTGCAAAGGAATGCCAGGGGTTCACTCTCAATTCAGACCTCCCATTATTCCGACGTCCCAATAGTCTGACAATCGTTAGGTTAGTGTGAGGTTAGGGTTATAGGGTTAGTTATAATGGGATCAAGTTGGAGGAAAAGTTTGCACGGGGAGGAAAAGGTTGCACTGGGAATCCAGGATAAAAACAAATGTATGCATTTAGTAGCATATAACAAAATCTGCGATAATGTCATTAGTTATGTCGTTACATCAACTCAAACTGCAAATATATATTTTGTTTGTTTTGGTCATTTGTGTGCACGAATAACATTCCAACCTCCCTTGCTTTCTCTCCCCCCTCGAGCACCCTCACTTACCGTACAACACTTCTATAAATACCCCCTTTGCTACCTTCGTCACAGACTGTGACTCCCTGCCAGCTCCTATGGGTATGCGCATGCATAAAGTGAGTGTCAAATCGAGTGTCATAAAACCTTAGAATACACAGAACGTGGCAGCCATCTTTGTTTATACAGAGACTGATACTGACAACAAATCCTCAGAATTCTTTCTTTAATAGCCTACTCTGTCGTACTACGTTGTTGCACGCAAAACAGAACAAAGCCAATCTACAAGCTCATGTAATAAGGCTTAACCCGATAATCTTTACTGCGCGACGATGTTGTATGACGACGATTTGACGATGTATAGCGCACGCACAGCCACGCACGTGGAGGAGAAAAGTCAGAAGGAGTGGTGAAAACAGCCATTACAGTCAAGGTCTTACAGAAAAACAACACACAAGTCACCACAACACTACACATGAAGATCCATAACATAATCAGGGTTCTCAGCCAAGGGTTTGCAAACCCCTAGGGGTATTTGCTGGTACTGGAGGGGGTTCTCAACACAATTGTGAGGAAAATCGGTTAAAAATCTTATCTATAAATGCACCATGTCTCTGTCTGTGTGTACGGCTGTAATGCACGTAACTCGAAAACTGTTCGTCTCACCGACTTCAAATTCGACACACGTGTTCCACCCCCCCCCCCCCCCCCCCCCCCCCCCATGGGGGAGTGCAGTGCCTGGTGTCGAGTCCCTCCGACCCACGGTTGTCCAGAACTGCCACAAAAGGCCTCTGACCAGGCCTGTTCTGACATCACAACACTCCATATTTGGGCATGCCATGAGACAGAACTCCATATGTATGTGTGTTCGGCTGTAATCCACATAACTAGAGAACCGTTCGCCCCACCCATTTCAAATTCAACACACACGTTCCACACCCCCACAGGGAGTGCAGTGCCCGATGACGAGTTGGTCGAACCCACGGTTGTCCAGAACCGCCACAAGAGGGCCTCTGCCCCTCTGGACAGGTCCCCTGCCCAGGCTCCATATATGGAGCTGGCCTGTACTCCATATATATGAATAAAGGACACATAGAGACAGATACAGAAATGTCCATATATGGGCACAAAAGAGACACAGACAGATGGGTGGAACTCCAAATTCCATTGTTACTGACTCGGTAGACGGTGCACTACAGCCGGGCACCGGTCTAGTCACAGTGTGATACAAATTATGAGATTGAGTCTAAAGTGAGACAGAGTTGAAATTGTTCACTACACTATACCCTTTTTAACTAAAATGAAAACCTATTGCCAAATGATTTCATAGGAGGGACTTCAGTTTAACATTTGAGACAGAAGAGTTCAGTTCAGTTCAGTTCAGTTCAGTTCTCAGAAAAGGTTGAGAATCCCTGCATGCCCAAACACATACCATATTAACTAGGTAAACAACTCCACATTCCGTGTAACCCAAAATGCATCCTGGGAAATATGCTAATTTAGCCCCATAATAACACACCCCAGCATCCAACGGACTTGTTTTTTAAATCATTCAAATTTGGCTGGTTGGTTAATAACACATTTGTCTGTGAATGTATTCCTCATTTTGTCACATCACATAATCTGTGATGTGACAAAATGACAATACATATTATTACATACAGTATAATTACTGCTTTACGAACAAAACTAGCATTGAATTAAATGCAAATAATAGACACGAAATCTAACAAGACTGTTTAATGATGGTGTGGCCTCCCTGTGAATCATTGACATCATCTCCTTTTGGGTGTTTTTTGTCAATAATATACTGTATATATGCACATAGGTGAAATTCATCCTCTGCATTTACCCATCCTATAACAACTAGGAGCATGTGAGCAGCCATTCTACGACGCTTGGGGAGCATTTCGGGGTTAAGAGTCTTGCTCAGGGACACACATGGATGGATCAGTGGATCAGATATTATGATTATGAAGATATTTGCACCAAAATAAATCCACAGTGTGTGAAAAAATATGGTGTGGTGTGGTGCGGTGCACAAAACACATACACAGTGGTTCCACAACACAGTGGTTTGCAAGAGAAGCCAGGCCACTGTAAAAAAGAGGAAGAAAAAAAATAAAATAAAAAAGCTTATGTTCTTGCTTAAAGGGCCACGTCACCCTTTTTGCAACCAGATCTTATTTGAATTATGTCTTGGACACAAGAAACACTTTCCTGGGGTTTGTATGTGTGTAATATGTGTTTTTAGATATTTTAGTCATGACGCCATCTTTATGACAAAAATGTGTCATGAAAATGTGGTCTTCACTTCCTTCCTGGACTATAGTTGTCTCAATAAGGCTGTAACCCACATGGGGTGTCTCCCCATAGACATAGACATATGCTCTCAAGGAAGGGCAAGGGCAAGCTTCCACGTTGGTGCTTCACAGAAGCTTCCGCGTGCGTCAGAGCAGATGTTCAGGTCTGACAAGTCCCAGAAAAGATGTGCTGTGATTGGCCAGTAGTCACTTGAGTGGCAGCGTGGCGTATAGCGTGCCTTGACCTTCCGCACTTCTGGCTCCAACGAACTGCAGCGGCCAATGAGGCATCTTTTTTTATATCTATCGTCTCAATCCAGTCAAACCCTAGTCAAACATATACAGACTTCATTTCTTTCCTGGCCGTAGAGTAGCCATTCAAATTGTGCTATACTCTTATCTACTTCAAATACTATTAACATTGAATGATTGCAGTTTTTCCAGCAGCGGTGGCCGAACGGATTGCGGAGCGGTCTTGATACCGGAAGGTCGCCAGTTCAAATCAGCGGTCCAACACGTTAAAATTACCACCGCTGAAGTGCCCTTGAGCAAGGCATTGAACCACTACCATGAAATGTTCTATGAGCAGGGCCTGGCTGGAAACAAGTTCTTGAGCTTAGCCCAGATACCCTGGGTAAATATAGTAACTTTGCTTTTTGCTTTGCTTTTCCCTTTAATGTTTATGTACGATTTGGCTGATCTGTGAATAAACAATGAACAATTGTGGTCTTTTAATGGGACCACATTCCTTTTCTAATGTGAGCAGCTCTGAATTTCCTCAACAGTGTTGACTGCAGTGACGTATTTTACTGTCACTATAGTATTTTGTTTGTTTATGTTGTCAGTCACTGAAACAAACACCTGACCACACTGAATGGTAGCGTGTCAAAAGGGAGGGAAGGGAAGAACGGAGTGCAGTAGCAGGTGTGTGTTGAGGGGGAGGGGAGGGCAGTTAGGGACAAAGACACTGGGGGAGGGGAATCCAGTGGGAGGAGTTTAAAGAACAGTCTTGATTTATTATAAGGAAGACAGCTATTTATTTTTGTTCCCTCAGAGAATCTAGTTACAAGACAAATACAAAAAGATCAATTACAACATACTTTCTCAGTATAGTTGATGTGGTAGAGGTAGTTAGGTATAGTTAGGTGATAGTTAGTTTTTGCTGCGTGTCACTCATTTCAGACTACTGTATCTATCAATAAAGGCAGAAAAAAGCCCAGAAAAGATCTAAAAATCACACCTGTGTGAAATGAGTGGTGCAACTCCGTGTGGGGATCCCTGGGGGGTCCCCGGAACATCCAGACCCCCAGGAACGCGCCCAGGGGGCCGAGCCGGTTCCGGCGAGCCGCCCCGCGTCCGAAACAGTTGAGAAATGACAGAGTTACCGTGTGGGGGTCCCCAGGGGGTACTGTACTGTACCGTCACTGTATACTGTCACACCCGAAATTATCATATATACAGTTTGTGTGTGCGTGCGTGTGTGCATTAGGCTGCGCAACAGTGACACTTGGTTGTGAAAACCAACCAAACGCTAATTTTGTGTGACCCAGGGACCCAGGCCATACATAACTACACAGAAAAGGTTTCTAAAGGTTCCTGCTCACCACACTGATTTGATCGATTTGATTCCTTCACGGTGGCTCTAAAAATTACATAATTGTCTAATCGCAATTATGTGAGATAATCACAATTATGTTGTCATAATCGTTTCCATGTTGAAAAAATGTCATACATAAAAAAAAAGCTGAAATACAACATATAACTTCGTGTCACATATAAGATCAGCTATTTCCGCTATTATTATTTTTTTACCTTTTTTTTATATAAAAGTAATGAATATGTCAACTGGTAATTTATTTGTATATTTCAGTTATCTGCCCTGTGCATTTTTTGATTACCAGGCAAAAAAATTATATTCTTTATTCATATGTTCCAATGTTTAATGCCAAAAATACAACTCAATTTGTAACCGTGATGGCCCTAGCTCTAGCTTGGCCAGGTGCTCCAATGAACACAGTTGACTTGGCTGTGTTCAATCATGAGTGGAAAGCCGACAGGGGAGGCATTCTGCCCCCTACAGGCTGGGTGCGGTGCCAGAACTGGGAGGGGTAACATTAGCCTGGGTAAACCCCTCCAGACAAAAATCTGGCGAGGGGTGAGGGGTTTAACCAGCTAGGCTAGGATATCGTGCCATGTTCCTCTGCATGCTTTACGGCCTCCCAAGGAAACTCGGAGACCGCAGGCGTTTTGTTTTCAAAAGAAAGGAAAAAGGTGCAAAGAAGCAACTGAAAACGTCATGTATAGAGGAGACCTCAATTTCACAAACCACGGGTCGGGACCCATTTTTAGGTTGTTGGCCCATTTTTATGGGTTGCAACATACAGTATTTAGGGGTGTATTTAAACAATACATTTTAACAGCGATACGCGGATACGCATCACGATACATATGGTTGACGATATGATACAAGGACAATATTGGTTCATTCATGGTGATACGATACGATTCAATGATTTAAAATCGATACAGTAACTATTTAGCAAAGAAATGTAATCTGTGTGGATAGTGCAGGTACAGGTAAAACGATACGTCACGATACAAAGTCAAACCATACGACATGTTGCTGTACATAAACTGTACATAAACTGGTTTGTTTTGGTAGACAAGGATGTTTCTTGGGCTACTAAAACAAACAAACTTCAAGTTGTTGACAGCAGCAGGGACTATAATTAAGCAATTACCGCTAATACAAATTAAAAAAGAAAATACACCACAAATGTGCTACAATACTGTGTCCTCGATGGAGCCATACAGTACAGTGTTTTCATTAAATTAAATTAAAACATTAAACGCCATTGACATTGAAGGGAAAACTTAAGTCATATGTAAACGAGCAAATCGGCTGCATGTTGGTGGGAGCGCTTGGCCAATAAGGGACCACCTTATGTAGCAATGTCAAATGTCCGCTAACATAAATTGATGTACTATGACAAGAGCGCCCCTCATTTCACACGGGTGTGATTTTTATTAACATGAATGGGTTCTATTTATAAGCATGCTTTCCAGGGGAGAAAGCCTGTGGTTTCTATTAGCTTGGATTCCCAACCGATGATGTCACTGGTAGGCAGGTTTCTGAACTATCCACACACAGCCCTCCTCTAAGTAAGGCACAGATTGAGTAGACAAAAGTGGTGCCATGAGAAGCATTAGTGAGGACCAATAATTGAAGATAGGTTGAAAATGGGCAAAGTTGTCCTTTAACCCTAGGCATGACAGGTGTCCCTTCTGGGCACAGGTGGACAGGAGTGTGTGTGTGTGTGTGTGTGTGTGTGTGTGTGTGTGTGTGTGTGTGTGTGTGTGTGTGTGTGTGTGTGTGTGTGTGTGTGTGTGTGTGTGTGTGTGTGTGTGTGTGTGTGACGCGACTTGGCCTGTTGTAGCGCCACCATGAGGCTGATTTGAACGCTGCATTGAGGAGTTGTGCACAACGGGTATAAAACGGGCTACTCCTGAAAAGTTTAGAAGCCAATCGTAGCCAATCAGGAGGGATTATGAGAAATCAAACAAACCCGTCTTTTTTTGCGTGAAATTTGGATACAATCTGAAGGAGTATTAGAAAATGTGTTTAATATATGTCGGCCTCCTGGTGGCGCTATGAAGAGCAGATGTGAAACATTCCAGGCAAAGGTTTTTCCTTGGCTTCTAGGGACTGTGCATACAAAGTTTTACACAGATCCGTGCAGTTAGAGGTAAAAGCACTAATCGGCCCGTTATAGCGCCACCATGAGGCTGAGTTGAAAATGTTCAAGTGGCATTTCTTCCTCGGCCTAGTGGGAATGTGCGTGCACAATTTCACGGAAATCACACGTTGTGTTCATGATTTGCGGCATTTTGTTTGAAACTGAGCACTCCTGTGAACTTTGGAAGCCAATTTTAGCCAATCAGGATGGAGACTGAAAAATCTGAAAGACCTGTTTCGTTGAATGGCTAGACTGTGTAGCAATTTGTGTGATGTTTGAACAAAATCTGTAGGTGTACTGTCCAAAAAAATGTTTTGCACAAAGCAGCCTCCTGGTGGCGCTATAAGAGGCCAATGTGAAAACCTTGGGGCAGAGGTTCAGCTGTGGCATTCAGGGAGTGTATGTGCAGAGTATGACTGCGATCAAGCCAACGGTGCCGGAGATTAGCTGTCCACAGACGGACGGACACGCACACACCACACACACACACACACACACACACACACTCACACACAGTTGGACGGATTGCAAAACATACTCTCTCCCCATGCCTTCGGCCTGGTGGGGACAATAAAGAGTTGTCTGTAATGAAAAGATAAATGTGGTGTCCTGTATCAAACGAGGAGGGATGAGTGAATGATCGAAACACTCCAAAATGTGTCTCTATTAATGGAATTGCATACACCTATCTGATTGCATTAGATGACGTTAAGCAACGTAAACTCACTTTTCCACTCGATTTGCCATTCACTTTATGCATGCGCATACCCTCTATTGGGCTGATGCGTGCTGCACGCGAATGTGTGACTGTGTCACTGCGACCCCAGCTAACAGCTAGTGAGCCAGTCAGCGCAACATTGTCATCATGACATGCCGGCCCATATTACACAGGCACACACGCGCACACACGCACGCACACAATCAGTCGGTCCACATTCAGAGAGGTGTGCTGCGGACCGGTCGTGGGCCGCGGCCCGCCTGTTGAGGACCACTGGCATACAGTATACCTCTATTATGAACAAATCCTCTATAATAATAATGGTTACTATGGGACTATAGAGCTAACTTAGTTTAACCAAAAATAAACATCACATACACCACTTTTAAAGGCAGAAATGCACTCTGTCGAGCCAAACTTTCGCTTTGCACACAAGTTTGCCATGAATGGCCTACTTGTGCGTGAGCAGAGCGCGCAACTTACCCCTGACTCTTGTCAACTTACCATCCCTCCCTCTTTAAAATATAACAAATGAAGACGAAACCCATTTACCAACATTCTAAAATAAAATAATTGTTATGTCATAAGCCAATCCCTGATTGGCCGAGCGACGCCACCAAAAATACCCAATCCCTGATTGGATTGGCCGATCAGCGACGCCACCAAAAATACACAATCCCTGATTGGATTGGCCGATCAGCGATGCCACCAAAAATACACAATCCCTGATTGGCCGAGGTAGTCAGCGACATACGCAGCCGAAAACAGTACTTCCGCTCTGCTCGCGCAAGTAATAACACACTGGGGTATTTGATATGGGGTTTGACAAGGGTGGACAGGTTGCTACAACTTTTTGAGGGGCGCCAGCTTTCCGGGTTCTGGCTTGTGATTGGCTAATCACCCCATAGCGATGATTTGATTGGCTGAGCAAATACACATTGAAGATAAAAGAGAGGGCAGAAAAGTGAAGACGGAAAAGTGAGGACGCAAATTGTGATTGGCTAGAATGAGATGTGATGATAAGAGTGCCCCTCACTTCGGGTGTGATTTTTGAGGGTCGTTAGCCCCTCCTATAATCAGCTATAGTGTAGATTTTCACATCTTACACAAACAAATTCCCATTGACAATGAATGGAGAATTTAAGTCATACATGTATGTAGACGAGCAAATCGGCTATTTTCCTAAACAATTAATTGACAATGAATGGATGATGTACAATGATAAGAGCGCCCCGTACTTCACACGGGTGTGATTTCTTTTATCAACTGATGGGGTCAGGGGGGCCAAATAGGACAACTTCAGACTTTAATTTCAGCAGTATAGAACAATCCAACACTACTATGTCGTCAAGGTAGTTCATGAGGTTGACGTTTGAGATAAAGCTATGGATCATCAGCATAACAGTGGAATGAAATATGATATAATTATTTGGACAAGAACAATTGGCCATTGACAAGGTCATTGAACATTCCCACAAATGTGCTAACCATCACATTTGTGCATGACGGCTATGGCCGTTTTTAGATCAAGGAGTGTGTTTTGTGCAAAACTAATGCTTGGATGATTGATTGATTGATTGAAGAATTTATTAACAGTTTGCAGAATTACAGTACATTTCAAGCACAAACTCAATACAAAGGCTGTTAACTGTGAGTGGACGACCCAATTAAGCATTACACTTGTTTCCAACAGGGTCCACCATGTTCAAATCATCAAAACATTTAGAGACGTACAAATAGACACTTCTATAGACAGTGAGCATGCTCACGAATGCTCACTAAAACCCCCTACCTAGTTTAACACGTCACATGCTACTTAAAGCATAATGAAATGTAGAAAATGTTGCCTTATATAGTGGCCATATGGATTTGGCCACTGTGATAGATAAGTAGCCATGGCATGATGGCAGATATAGAACAGATCAATAACTTCCAACTACCATGGGGTTTTCACCAAAATAATCCAACAGAGATCATGCTTCTCAAGGTAAGTGTTTATTTTAAACCAACCATTAGACTTGGCCAAAGTCACAGATCAACTCATAATTATTTTTAAAAGAAGCTGTTTATTAATCACAATCTATTTTTAAAAAGGTAAAAGCCACGCACTATAATACATAAAAAAATACACTTGCCACAGTCAGACTGCAGGGTGGAAGGCGAGATGCATGGAGAGTGAGGGTTTCAACACTGCAAACACAATCTGGGAACCCTATAGGCAAAAAAGAAATAAAATAAGTTCAGTCAGATAACTCACGGATAGATTTAACCAATATTTATTATAGAATGAGAATACAAGTGTGCATATCTTGGCGTTCGGCTCTGCTGCATTTTCTCCCTGCTCGGCACAATCAAACACCATCATTAAACATTAGCAGGGAGATAGATATACAATTTAAAAAAAACATGGGGAACATAAATAACAGAGCCCACTGGTGGTGCTGGGGTGGTGGTGGGAGCAAACATCACATAACAACAACCAGGAACCATAAGCAGATGGAAGGCAGGAAGAGCATGCTGTCTAGTGAGCCCAATGGTCAGCTGACTGCCACATCAGCGAATTACATGTGGGTCTTGCACTGAGCATATTAACCCCTTGAGTATATCTGACTGAACTAACACGTATCATTTGCGGAGCTCTGTCTCGAGAGATTAGGTTCACACTAAAATGGACACAGCATGCAGTGTATAACATTAATCCTGTTAATGGTGACCTCTTAACTCCATCACCAACTCATTTGTGTGGATTTGATGTAAACCTATATGGCTATTTTACACTCAGTTAAAATGACTGTGCAGGGTCAAGTGGCGTGCAGACATTTTGAGGGACAGGTGCTCAAGTGAAAAAAGGGCACCTTGCGCGGAGCATGGAACCACGAGCTGCCTTAATAGTGTGTGACATTTATAGATTCATAAATAATATATTAGACACTTTTAATCCAGAATTGATCAATGTTGCTCTACACTGTTGTACACTGTAAAATGAACAAACCAAAAAGAAGAAAAGAAAACTTTCAAAGGGCAAAGGGGCAGGTGCTTTAGCACCACTTGGTGTATATCTGTGCACGCCCCTGCCTGCCTGGGTCCATCATTTTTGACAGCATTTTCAAAGCCCCTGCTGAAGAATGCCATGCAGGGCAATGGCTTCCAAAAATGACTTTAATGACATAAAAGAAACAGCACCACGTGTGCTGTCATGTGGCAGCAAAGTATATGGACTTTCTAATGTGTGTTTAGAGCACTTTAAACAAACAGAGTACGATGTTTGTTAAAGGGACATTTCACCACTGGAAGAAACTGCAGTCACTCAATGTTAATAGTATTTGTAGTAGATAACAGTACAGCACAATTTTAAATTTGCACTCTATGACCAGGGAAAAGAAGTATGTGTGTTTGACTACGGTTTGGCTGGATAGCTGAATTACTACAATGACCATAATGCTTTGGTGCACTGCCCCTCCTTGTGGAGAGGGGGCTGCTGTTACTTGTAGTTCAGGATTGATTGATTGAAATATTTATTAACAGTTTGCAGAATTACAGTACATTTCAAGCACAAACTCAATACAAATACTGTTAACTGTGAGTGGACGACCCAATTAAGCATTACACTTGTTTACAAGAGGGTCCACCTTGTTCAATTCATCAAAACATTTAGAGACGTACAAATAGACACTTCTATATAGTCAAAGAACAGAACAGGAATTCATCATAAGGGAGGTAAAAAGGGAAAATAAAAATATACAGTGAGGGGAAAAGAGGGTGGGCGGTGGGGGGGGATTCAGATTTTACGGAAGCCAGTTTCGAATTGCAGCCATCCGTAGGTGCCCTTTGAGAGAGGAGAGAGGAAGGAAGTGAGACCACATTTTCATGACAGTTTGGTCATGAACATGGCGTCATAACTAAAATATCTAAAAACACATATTACACATCACATAAAATCCCCAGGAAAGTGTTTCTTGTGTCCTAAACAGCATTAAAAAAACAACAATCTGGTTGCAAAAGGGGTGAAGTGGCCCAGCCTTTAGTTTAAAAGAAGTGAGGTGCCCCTCACTAGTGTGATTATTTTTTTTACTATTATACTATTATTATTTTATTTACTAGTGTGAACATTTTCAAACAATGAAAATGTTTGCACGCCAACAAAACGGGGAGCTTTGGGCCAGCAGCCACAGTAGCACAATCATTGTGAACATACGGTAATGGCTGTCTCTTCTCCTCTCGGGCAGGCAGCAGGGCCTATAAGCCTATAGGGCCCCCTGTAGGGCTTCTGGTCGCACGTGGAATTGAGGGCTGTGGAGAAGACTCTGAACTCATTCGGAGCGGCTGCTGTTGGAGCAGGATCGGAGAGGCTGTGGAGGGCTCCCTCTTGGGGATGCACGTTGCTAATGCCTCCGTGCACTTCTTCCTCTCTTCGCTTCAATGTTATGCACATAGACGACGCGTTCGGAAATATCGCACCGAGCGCACTGTGCAATGCAAACTAATAGGCGAGTGCGCTCCCGGTGCCCATTTCCGAACGCACCCTGAGAGCATAGGTTATGCACCATGTCAGAGACATTTCCTGTTTACTGTTTAGTTCAACTAAATTATTTTCGCTCCTATTCCACCAAAATGTGGAACGCCCTACCAACAGTCATTAAGACATGTGAATCCCTTGACTCCTTCAAAACCGCTCTCAAAGGGCACCTACGGACGGCTGCAATTCGAAACTGGCCCCCGTAAAAATCTGAATCCCCCCCCCCCCCCCCTTTTCCCCTCACTGTATATGTTTCTTTTCCCTTTTTACCTCTATGATGAATTCCTGTTCTGTTCTTTGTCTATATAGAAGTGTCTATTTGTATGTCTCTAAATGTTTTGATGAATTGAACATGGTGGACCCTCTTGTAAACAAGTGTAATGCTTAATTGGGTCGTCCACTCACAGTTAACAGTCTTTGTATTGAGTTTGTGCTTGAAATGTACTGTAATTCTGCAAACTGTTAATAAATATTTCAATCAATCAATCAATCAATCATCATTTCCATGACCCCCATTGTTCAACATCTGTACCTAAAGCCCAGCAATTTTATGACAACCTGAAAACCCTGGTCCTGATGCTCTGACCGACATACTGGTATAAGAGTTTGAATTGTATGTAGGCAGTTAACTTATTTACACCAAACCCAAACTTTACACTATGCGTTGGAGAAGTGTTATGAGCTAACTGGAGCTAGAGGAAAGCCATAAAAAATAAAATAAAAGAATGTCGGAAACGAACTAAAACAAGGCTGGGAGGTTGTGACAGACAAGCAAGAACAAAACAAAAATATAGCTGCAAGCAGCGATAAAGCGGGACCAAGATAGAAGAAGAACAATGCGCAATAAGAACAACACGCACAAATGAGACCGACGAGCCGAGTTGTCGGTACCGGGATTTGAACTCGCAACCTTGTGGACCGAAGGCGGGAGCTCTACTGACTGACCTACACAGAGACAATCAGTGACTATATTGTAAACAGTAAAACCATTCAGTGATTTGGTAACATGAAGGTGTGTCCTCATTTTAGGCATGTCTTGTGTGTGTGTGTGTGCGTGCGTGCGTGCGTGCGTGCGTGCGTGCGTGCGTGCCTGCCTGCCTGCCTGCCTGCCTGCCTGCCTGCCTGCCTGCCTGCCTGCCTGCCCCTGCCTGCCTGCCTGCGTGCGTGCGTGCGTGCGTGCGTGCGTGCGTGCGTGCGTGCGTGCGTGCGTGCGTGGCTGCATGCGTGTGTGTGTTAGGCAGACAATCGTTCATAACCATGGATTTGGATTGAAGATCATCTCTTTAGTTTTTGTGGTGTTTAACATAAGGTGGCTATTATCACACCAGTCTTTAAAGTTATTGATCTCACTGATATAGCCCACAGGGCGTTAAAAAATATGTACAAATAAGACTGACAAGCTGAGTTGTCAGTAGCTGGATTTGAACACACAACCTTGCGGTCCAAGGGCAAGAGCTCGACTGACTGAGCTACACGGAGACAATCAGTTACTCCATTGTTAACAGGAAAATCATTCAGTGTTAGTTCAGCATAAGTACTCAGACTTTTAGAAATTAGCAGATCTACATGCTCATAACATGTCCCGGTACGGTACGGTACGGTACAGTACGGTACAGTATGGTACAGTATGGTACAGTACAGTACAGTACAGTACAGTATGGTGCAGTACAGTACAGTACGGTGCAGTACAGTACAGTACAGTACAGTACAGTACAGTACAGTACAGTACAGTACAGTATGGTACAGTACAGTACCATATGGTACAATACGGTACAGCACAGTATGGTACAGTACAGTACGGTATTACACATTGCACTTATTACACTATTACACTACTATTACACTATTACACTATTACACTAAATACACTTATTACACTATTAAAAAATTTGACTCAATACACTATTTCAATATTACACAATTACACTATTCCCCGTTTTACACTATGAGACTTATTACACTATTTCAGTTACTAGTATCTCTATTATTGTGATGCCATGTCCTAGTGCCTGATGGGTCAAATGTAATCTACTTCAATATTTATATAGTTGAGTCATCACAAATCTTGCAGCACACAATGGATACACTGAGTTGTCTTTACCGGGATTTGAACACACAACCTTGTGGTCCAACGGCGAGAGCTCTACCAACTGAGCTATGCAGACACAGTCAGTTGACTCATTCTAAACAGTAACATCATTCAGTATAAACTTTAGTGTGTGTGTGTGTGTGTGTGTGCGTGCGCGCGCAATTTTCATTGGCTCATAAAAACTTCATTTTTTCACTTAGAAAAAATGTGCTACGATTATTTGTCCGTATATGTCCAAAGTTCACGTGTAGAAGTTTTCGTGCATTTTGAGCAAAGATTCTGGGAGACGTTACATTTTAACTGTTTTTCATATAATTCAAAATGGCGGGTGATCTAAAGGTCAGAGGTCAAAAGTCAGAACACGAAAGTTGTTCGGCATGAGGAGACACATATGTGTATCAAAGTGTCATTGCCAACGGTCAAACGGTTCATGAGATATGCACGTTCAAAGTTTGCAAGTTTGCAAGTTTTGCATCAATTGAGTGCTATAGCGCCACCATTTGGCCAATCGTGATGGGCTTCGCATAGTAAAGTGACATAAGCATGTGTGTGTATTAGAGGCAGAAGAATAATTTTCACAAAACAGCAATTTTCATTGGCTCATAAAAACTTCATTTTTTCACTTAACAAAAATGTGCTACGATTATTTGTCCGTATCGGTCCAAAGTTCACGTGTAGAAGTTTTCGTGCATTTTGAGCAAAGATTCTGGGAGGAGTTACATTTGAACTGTTTTTCAAATAATTCAAAATGGCGGGTGATCTAAAGGTCAGAGGTCAAAAGTCAGAACTCGGAAGTTGTTCGGCATGAGGAGACACATATGTGTATCAAAGTGTCATTGCCAACGGTCAAACGGTTCATGAGATATGCACGTTCAAAGTTTGCAAGTTTTGCAAGTTTTGCATCAATTGAGTGCTATAGCGCCACCATTTGGCCAATCATGATGGGCTTCACATAGTCACCGTTTGGCATGGTCCTCTATCATGTTGACAAGTTTTGCGCAAACCGACTGCACGGTTCAGTCAGAACAGCTATTTTTGGCAGAAGGAGAATAAAATAAAGTACTGATCATATAATTCAAAATGGCGGGTGATCTAAAGGTCAGAGGTCAAAAGTCAGAACACGAAAGTTGTTCAGCACGAGGAGACGCATATGGGTATCAAAGTGTCATTGCCAACGGTCAAACGGTTCATGAGCTATGCACGTTCAAAGTTAGCATTTTCAATTGAGCACTATAGCGCCACCATTTGGCCAATGGTCTTGGGCGTCGCATATTCACCGTTTGGCATGGCCCTCTACCAGATTACCGCGTTTCGCGAAAACCGACTGCACCATTCAGTCAGAACAGCTATTTTTGGCGGAAGAAGAAGAAGGAGAAGAAGAAGAAAAATAAACACAAAAACAAATAGTGACCAAAGTCACTGCGTGACTTCTTGGTCCCTAAAAAGGGAAGAAAATAATAAATATAGCTGCAAGCAGTGATAAGATGGGACCAAGTAAGCCCTTTTAGGCTGCGCAACAGTGCCACTTTAGGTCACCCAGCGGTATTGCAGCTGAACGTACCCCAAACATACAGACAGACAGACAGACAGACAGACAGACAGACAGACAGACAGACAGACAGACAGACAGACAGACAGACAGACAGACAGACAGACAGACAGACAGACAGAAAGACAGACAGACAGATAGACAAGATGAGGCATGAGTTATGCCTGTTCAAAGTGCCTGTTATCGCTGCTTGCAGCTATATGTTTTGTACAAATTTCTACGTACAAACTTCTCTTCAACTTGGATTTCAGATATTGGTCCATAGATTGTGTGTAGAACATTTCGCGCAAATTGCTCAAAAATCCCGGCAGAAAATCAGGTTTAAGCATTTTTCAAACTGCTCAAAATCTGAACTCTCTCCCCAGGCCTTCGGCCTGGTGGAGACAATCTTTGGTCCCTTAATAAAAAGATGCACGGCCAAGCAGCAGCGCTTGCTGCACCTGGCAGTTATAACGAGAGTCATTCTTTTGTTTGCATATAAGTGTATATCTGTATGTCTTTAATGTTTTGATGAGATTGAAAATGGAGGGCAGCACGAACATATCTGGGTGGGGCAACCAAATGGTCGGCGGCACCCCTGGCAGTGAGCCTAAGTTTGGTGGGGAATCCAGCTTTGCCCAGTGGGTTGGAGTTGAAGGGAGGGAGAGAGAGAAACCAGATGAGCCACAAAGTATGGTCGTCCAAGGTTCATCCAAAAATAGCAGATCTACAAGCGCTGTTTAAGAATAACATCGAACGCACTTGTAAGGTCCTTCTTACCAGCCCCTTCCTGGAAGTGAGAGAGGTCTTGCCTCCTTGCTGTCTGCCATCAACTGATCTCGCATGGTGTTTGGAATTGGTTATATATAAGGTTCAGCTTCATTTATTTTGTGGAGAAAAAAAACCCTTTGGTTGTACGGCTCTAAGCCTGTAAATAAGATAAGAGAAACCCAACAGCTGCACTGTTTGTGAAACAAGCTTCTAAATGATCTGAAACCCTTTACTTGTACTTTTTGTGGTAAAAGCACTTTCCTGCCTTAATCTCCTAATCCCCCCCCCCCCCCTTCTCTCTCTTTCTTCTTCCCTTTCTTGTATTTCTTGGAAAAAATGACACGATTGGAACTATGCACAAAAACTAATTTCACACACTTTTTTACTTGTAGAACTGTGATGTGACAATAAAGTTGATTCTGATCACCTCCCCGGGGGGGAACTGTCAGTCAAGCTCAGGCCGGCCTTTAAAATATAGAGCAGTATAGGAAACCGTTAGTCACAAGAGGGGATAACAGGAGCCCTCGTACAAGGCTTCTTCGACTATGCATGCACCTCTTGGTACCACAGCACCTCAAAGGCCCTTAAAACAAGGCAAGTATACTTCAATCAATCAATCAATCAATAAGGGTCTGGGCTATATCTTGCGCCACCCCTTACCCCTTATCTCTAAACTTATTTGCCATTTTTTTACTATTTTGTAAAACCTTTTAAAATAGTTCAAATAGCAGATCTACAAGCTCACAACCTGTCGATGTAGATTTGCTAGTTAAACTATTTTAAAAGGTTTTTCAAAATAGTAAAACATGGCAAATGGCAAAGGGATAAGGGGTAATGGCAAGATAGGGCCCAGAGTTTAAAGCGATTTGGTGACAACATGCAACATGAGACCAAAAGTAGCCTACTCTTCAAGAAAAGCATGGAAAACTTCCTTTATTAAATAAAGAATAAATTACAATAAATAATACACGTATAAACAATATAACACTGAATTCACATCCCAATATACC
Organism: Electrona antarctica; assembly: GCF_951216825.1. Lineage (NCBI taxonomy): Eukaryota > Metazoa > Chordata > Actinopteri > Myctophiformes > Myctophidae > Electrona > Electrona antarctica. The sequence continues at coordinate 48,216,524 of NC_136809.1, forward strand.
ACAACAACTTTGACAAAGCTGGGTATTAAATAAAAAATAAAATTCACATTGTGAAGTACTACTGATAGTAGAGCAATATATACCTATGTGAACGGTGGGTTTATGAGTTTGGTAGCAGGAGTTAATTCATATTTAGCTATTTATTCAACTGCTGTTCACACATTCAGATGGTTGGATGAGTTGATTAAACAGCGTATTTATACCTGAATTGATTGCATGTCTGGAACAGGTACCATGTGGCTAGTAGCATGCACACTAAGAAACATCGGTTAGAAACAATGAGTTTCTGTAATCTTGTTTAAATTGCTCATTGAAAAAAATAAATGACTGCACTAAAACCACACTACAACTACACTTAGATTTCCCTCCAAAATGTTAATGCTAAAACATGTTTTTTTGGGGGGGGGGGGGGGGGGGGGGGTCACAGTCAGACACCCATGAAAGATTTATAACAGACAGCTGATGAATATTGAGGGGAGGAAAATATTTTAAATCATTGTGCATGATTTCTTCAAGAAACCTTGGTAAACATGAGCAAGTGAAAATGGGTTCATTTGGAATGACTACTCTGCTATTTTGATCTGCGTGAAGTCCTTAGACTTATTGTAAACCTTCTTATATATTAATACACTCTGCTAGTATATGGCACAGTGCTGCCCCCAAGTGGTGGTGAGACGATAGTTGGTCTCAAATTTACATTGGCACAAAATACTGGTCCCTAAACATTTGAGTCACACCTGTCAAAGTGTTCACAGATGAATACGGATGGCACAGGACATGAAAAAAACGGATATGTGTTTTCAGTTAAACTCAGAAATGTTTCATTCTAAGTAATAGTGGTGAGCATTCTGACTAAACCACAACCACTCATGATTCATGTGGGTTTTTAGGTCAGAAAACATCCTTTCGATGACTGGCAGGTGCATTGAATGGCAAGAGATCTTTATTCGATCAGTGATTCCCAACCTGTGGGCTGGGGCCCACTGGTGGGCTGTGGGTGTATTGCAAGTGGGTTCTCAAATAATTGAACGCTAAGATTTTAAATCATAATATAAAAATGTAAAAATGAAATGTATGTGAAAGATATGACATGGTATTTTGTGGGGTCAAATGGGTGGCATCTGAGTGGGCCATGATTCCAAAGGTTGGGAACCACTGTATTAGATAATCTTAGACTGAACTGAAGAATAATAAAAGTGGGCTGGGGGATCACACTTAACCTCGTTGTTATTCCCCAAGTAGCAGCTAATGCTTTTAATTTGTCAAGTTAACTTTGTATAATTATGAGCAAACATTATAGTATGCTGTCATGCACAGCTGGAAGAATACACTGTTACAGCCTGATCGGTTTCCTATTCCAAGACGTTCTATTGAGGTCAGTTAATGTGTAGTCAGCTAAAGGGGATTAGCATAATAACAATATACTTTGATTCCTTAAGATTCCTTTTCCGTGCCTCATGGTCTGGATGATATGTATTGTACTGCTGCAAGCACTTGCGTTCACGAAGAAATCTATTTGTGCCATTTAGGACAAACAGAAGAATCTTCATGGAGTCTCTGTAGCATGTGTGCACAGTACAATCCTCCGTGTTCAGTTAACTTACATTTGGCCTCTCTCAGTGTCACATAGTTATGGATAAAGAAACACGGAGGATCTTATGTTTCCGTGCGTGTACTGATGCATCCTGTAAACACAACTGACAGACCTACTTTTCATGTTTCTGATCAACACAATGTTTTGTCAATCTCTGACTCACATTATGCATATTCAATTGAAATATTAACAAGGGAATTTGTTTTATACGAGATAAAAGACAACATAAATTATGCCAACGCTTGGCTTTTGGGAATTACATCATATGGCAGCCAAGTCTATGGACCTTCTAATGTTTGTTTAGAGCACTAATCCAGGGGTCATGTGGCGGCCAAGTCTATGGACCTTCTAATGTTTGTTTAGAGCACTAATCCAGGGGTCATGTGGCAGCCAAGTCTATGGACTTTTAATGTTTGTTTAGAGTACGATGTTTGTGTAAAGGAGTGAGGCGCCCCTCACTTCACACAAGTGTGATTTATTGTCTTTGCGGGCACAAGAACTGCAGTAACCTACACCAGTGGTTCTCAAAGTGGGTCCCAGGGACACGGCAAGCAACTGAAGCTTTCAGTTGTTCGAATGAATCCCCATTTTTCTGAGTTGAGACACCAGGTGTGTTACAAATACTGTGTACCTTATGAAATATTTTTCATGAAGAAAAAAAAAACACTAATGGTGGCACACAAATTTCTTAAGGCCTCTACAAAGCAAGCTGTCTTGTACAGACTAACTCTTCTACTATATCCGGTGATGTTGAGTATTTACAGTAACCACTTGAACCCTAAACTTACGTTGACCGAGTCCCTCAGGGTTCTATACTTGGTCCGCTTCTTTTTTTCCCTCTATACCAAAATTAATGTCTTCGTCAGAAAAAATATAGTCAATCTGCGATTTTTGCCAATTGTTTGCTCCAGAATAGGGACGCTACGGTTGGTGTGGTTGAAGATGCTCCAAACACACCACGCAGACTGCAGCTGGCAATCCGCTGATGGCACTTAGTAGTTCTCCCTCCCCTCTCCCTTCCTGACAATCCCTGCCACAGATTCAACACTCGGTTGGGTGATCGGGCCCTGCTAATGCCTGACTAAAATGAACAGTAAACTACAACTGATTATTGGCCACAGTCGCTCCACGGTGGCCTTGGTATGTAGAGGACTTTAACCATGACGCAAGCATGCTCTGGATGGGATTGCCCTCTCTCATCTCAATACCCTTGTGCAGAACTTTAAAAATACCGGAATGCCAATTGACAATTTAGGCATTCAGCAGGCACTCTTGTCCAGAGTGACTTACAAGTGCAAAATCGGAGTATAGGGTTTGAGATGCAAACGTGGGGATGGACTTGAGGAGGACAGTTGGGAAATGAGATGGCAACGGCCGGGTAGGACTTAATTAAATTAGTTAAAAACATTGTAATGATATACACAGCTACAAATATCATCCAAGCATGCAGTGGTGCCATGTCATCAAAATACAGAATCATCTATTAGCCTCATTGCACTGTTTTGGTTCTCGATCTCTCTCTTTCTTTTCCCCCAAAATGACTAACTACAGGTTGCTTTCTATGGTATCATTGGAGGATATGGGGTGCAGACCTCCATTGGCGTTGAGTCTCTTGGCACGATATGTTTCATAATGAATGTTGTGGGTGACCTCCTTCAGGTCCTGGAGGTGAGACCTGAGGGAGGGATGGAGAGAATATCAATCGGTTATTGTGATAATACAGCTTCATTGTTACCATATATCGTGGGATAAAATTAAAGGGGGTGTAAGTGATATTTTATTTCGGGGAGCAGACATTTTGAGCCCTTTTACCACAAAACGTACAGGTAAAGGGTTTTCTTCTGTGTGGGTTCTTAGATATTTACGCTTTATTTAAGCTTTTACCACAAACGGTACAACCAAAAGGTCTCTTAGCTTATTTACAACTACTAGCTTTGCTACAAATTGTACAACCAAAGGGTCTCATAGCTTTTCCACAAAACAAAAATTACACATATTAGTACCTGAGATAAGATACATGGTGTGTGAGCATAGCGATCTGCTGTGTACTTGTGCATATACTTAAGGACTTTATTCAAGGTGCTAGGACATGGATTCATTTCACTTGTCAATCCTGTATCTACTATCTAATAGTCGGATAATTGGAGTTATCTCTCCTGATTGGATGAAATGTGTAACCCAACCTGAAAATGCTGTCGAGGAAAAATATCACTTTTAAACTTTTTTACCTGATCAGGAAATCTCTCAGTTGAGAAAATTCACAATGGTTGGGGTTCTCAACTGCAAAGATAAAACATGAACAAAGAAATCAGGGCGAGAAACTGGCCAAGACACTGAAGGCCTAGATATATTACACCCTTTTACAGACAATTTAAAAAAAAAATGCGATAAAGGGCGATTGAGTGACTGTCACCGCTAACGGAAGCCAGGAACCTACCTTCTACAACTCCCCATGGTGTCTTCCTGCCCAGAACTCGTTTGTTGTTCACTTGATACTCTTTGTCACTGCCCACCACAGCAAAGGGCACCGCCTCCTACCAACATTTAGACAAGGTTTGATATACCGTGGAAAATAGTACAATGTCTACTACGGGGTGCAACAACTACATGGGGATCACATTGCACTGCAAAGCACACACATATTGCATTACAGTAAATAACCATTATGCCCCTTGCACACAGAGTGTATTTTATTCGCAAAGGGGAAAACATTTAGAGGACATTTAAAATGACTGCACAGCTTTGTGTGTTATGAGCACAGAATGTGCTCATAACTGACTGAGGACGGAATGTGATGTATGATGATGTATGATGATAAGAGCGCCCCTCACTTCACACACACGTGTGATTTTGTAATAGAATTGTTTGCCTGATGAAATGCCAAACATCACACCCGTGTGAAGTGAGGGGCACTAATATATCAAAGTCTAACTCGTGTTGATTAGGTGATGTAATGGTGATGTAAAACAAATGGTGCCAACACAAACATTAAATGCCATTAACAATAAAGAGACAATATGACGTAATGAGGGACAATATGACGTAATGAGGGACAATATGACGTAAATGTTCCCTTCATTGTCAATGGCGTTTTTAAAACAAACATTGAACTAAAAACAAACATTGAACCTGTATATAGGAGGGGCTAGCGCCCCTCAAAAATATAGACGCCTGACTGAAACGGGTTAATATATGAGCAATAATTGTGCTCATGCTAGGTGAATAGCATTATAAATATCATAATGCATCATTTAAGACTGTATGTGGAGGAAATATAATCCCTTACCCTGATCTTGTCATTTTCACTCTTATCTTCCATGTCGTCGTCAAACTCTTTCTGTGGATAATATTCAATACCACCCATTTCCAATTCCTTCCTTACCTAGGCAACACAAAGAAAGTGAGAATATTAAAACCTTGGAGTCCTTGATGTTATCTCCTGAGTGCTATAGCCCTAGTAACCCTAGTAACTTTGATGAATTTAAATGGAAACTCTCTAACCCTCTGTTTGAAATCCTGCCTCTCATCAATGGTCATTGTGTCAGCCTTGGCGATGACAGGGATGATGTTGACCGAGTGACTCAAGCGTTTCATGAACTCAATGTCTAGCTGCCGAAGACTGGAAGAGCATGAGCGTGAGACAGAGAGAGAGAGAGAAAAGAAAGCGCATAAAACAGTGAAAGTACAACCAAGATAATGCTGTTTAATTTCTGTTAAAGGACCACTTCACCACTTTTCAACCTATCTTCATATACTAGTCCTCACTAATAACCAAGAGGAGAATTAGCAAGAGAGACCACTTTGCTTTACTTCCTGTATCTGCGTGAGGTGGGCGGTAACATTATTAGGAGACAGGAAGAATGTTGGAGTCTATTCATTTCCAATGGGAGAGTGAACGTGAACACAGCTTCTGAACCATTCCTTAACTCCATGGTCACTGAACTAAATACTGGACCAAATCATCACAAGGCACACAATATTTACAAGATATTCATAGTAAAATGGCTTCTTTCAGGAGAAAATCGACTTTGTTAATGACATTTCTTTATCCCAGCAACAAACTCTCGCGAGATTTGAGATGAGTCCGGAAGCCTCTCTCTGTCCATCTGCAATTTCACGGACAACACATAGGGGGCTCTGACCCCATATTTAAGATGATAATATGTGAATATTATAATGTGAAATGAATGGACATATTTAAAACGATTAGAAATGATCCTTATGTGCCCAAATTAGAGCTGGCATACTTGGTCTGCATATTGAGACAGGCAGATATGTAGGCACGGTTGAGGAGGATAGATTATGTAGTCTGTGTGATCTAAAGGAAATTTTTATTGTCCATTCTACAACTCTATTAGGGAGAGACTTTTTAATGAGATAGATCCAAATCATGAATTGATATGGTTGGAGGACTTCGAGAAACTAAAACGACTATTTCAAAAGTACACCTTGTCAGTTGTTTTCAATGTACTTTGTTAAATGACTTGTCAGTGTTGTTGTCTTCTTCTTCTATCAGGTTTCATGGCGGTCGGCAAACCTAAATGGTGCATTACCGCCACCTACTAGACTGAGTGTGGAAACAGTGTTGTTGTCAGGGGGGGGGGGGGGGGTGGAGGTCGGGGAGAAGCAAACCACGCCTACTATATTTAGGAGACCATTTGTAGGCTTTGTGTACCATTTCGCCTCTAGTGGATCCAATGAAGATGGCCCATCTTCATACATAAACCATCTTTGCTAATAATCATGATAAAATGGCTACCATTTTTTCTACTCAGTCTGTGTCTCATAGGAGGACTGTGGGCAGTTCAGAAACCCGTCCACCAGTGACATCATCGATGGGGAATCCAAGCTATTAGAAACTGCAGGCTTTCTAGTCCTGAAAAGTTGCAATGCGAAAATGGAAGCCATCGTTCTCACGATAATAAAAATCTAAAAAAAATTGTAAAAAAATATTGTTTAATAAAAATCTGCCTAACGATGATGTCACTGGTGGACGGGTTTCTGAACTGCCCACAGTCTTCCTATATGAGAAGCAGACTGAGTAGAACATTTTTTTGCCATTTTATCATGATTATTAGGACCAAATATATGAAGATGGGTTGAAAAGTGGTGAAGTGGTCCTTTAAGTCTTTGGGGATGGTGACATGCCAGCAGGAAAAATATTCTGCTGAATACAGTGCTGAGTGGTCCTTCCAAAGATATATTGGGTACCCTAAGCTGTAAAGTCCTTTTTATCCGTTAATCTGTTCAAATGCAATTTCACACTTGTCTTGAACCCGAATGGAGCTGTTCAAAGCAGTCTTTATTCTGTGTTGAAATACACAGTGGCGCACGGCTCAGCGATGATGACAATCTGTTCCAAATTCCAATCAGTGTCCTTCCTCCCAGTGTCCTGGATGTAAATTAATGATGCTGTGCATACGTGTGTGCATCCATGTTTTTGTAAATGGCAAATTATGCTGCAGGATTCGTTTGAATGGATTGCTAAAAACAAGCTGTCCTCTGATCGGGCACTTGAGAATCCTCTGTGGGATTACTTTACTAATCTCCTATACCAGTGGTTCCCAAAGTGGGGTCCGGGGGCCCCCAGGGGTCCTTGAGGGAGTTCCAGGGGGTCCCCAGCTAAATGATAGCTTGGAACCAAATGGACCCTTATGGGTCTGTAACTCTGAGAGTGTATTTGGACCCTAATGGGTCCATTTGGTTCCATTTGTACACTCTCAAGAGTTAAATTAACATTGATTTTACGATATAAATCTGGGGTCCCAGAGATAGAAATGACATTAAAAGGTGGTCTGTAGATTAATATGCACGTCAAAACTGGGGGTCCTTAAAATTAACAGTTTGACTCCATAATACGATTTACCCGCATTTTAATCAAATATTCTACGCTGCCGAGATTGTTTTATTACCTTTAGATCATACGCTGAAGTATCTGGGCTTTTGATCGGCGAAAATCCACCGAAGATAGCTTGCGCCGTGTGTTTACTTCCATCGCACCACCTGCCATCTTGCTACGCAACATGGCGGGTGGTGTGAGGCGGTTGTAGTCAGACAAAACCCCCGTTCACTTGCATTGGACTCAATTTCCCAGAAGCCCTAGCAGCCCAGCGAATGTGTCGATTTCAGGTTTCGACATCATAACATGAAGCTCTCTCCCCCTGCTCCGCGGCAAAGACGGAGTTTCTTTTTAATTATTAAAATACGGCGATTTAGACACATAAAACAAATAGCGGGGATGTCGTATTAAGCAGGGCTTATCGTTTGATCAATCAATTTAAAGCAATCAAGGTGCTTTAAACAGGTTGAGAATCAGGCATAAAAATATCTTCTCTTGTGGGGGTCTCTGGCATATCTCTTCAAATGGGGGTCCGTGGGCTAATTAGTGTCAATTTGGGGGTCCTTGACATGAAAAGGTTTGGGAACCACTGCTCTATATACGATAAGAAGGTTTAACTCACGAGTGTCCAGTGGGTGAGATGAAGTACAGACAGCAGTGCACTCTGGTGTCAGGGATGCGCTTCTTTCTGGTTATATTCACCTCCTCCTTGAGAAACTTCTCGTACTGCTCGTTGATGTATTTGGCGATGGGCTCCCAGCTGTGAGAGTATTTAAAAAAGAAAAAGGATTGAGAATTACAAAATCAATAATAAGTTAAAATAAAGATTTAGGTTAGACTAGAGCAGGGTTTGATTTGCTACGGGAGATGGAGGGAATGCCTCTGCTTTTGATATTCACCTTCTGGTTATCCATTTTACATGTACGGTAGACGGTCTGAAGTTTCATAATGATAATCTTTCATAATCATGTTTGATAATATCACAATTTAACAGTCAACAAGTGTAAATACATTAACCCTGGTGTCCCTATTTTTGAGGACCCCTCCTATATACAGCTATTTGTCTTAACTTGTGTCACATTTGCCATTGACAATGAAAGGAGAATTTACGTCATGTGTCTGAGCGACTTGGCTTTTTGTGCCAACACAAACATTAAATGCCATTGACAATGGTTAAAAGATAATAACATAAGTTGACAAATCACGTCTCAATATTTGCCATTGACAATGAACAGAGAAATGACGTCAGAATTCCACTAAATATGACGTAAATTAAACATCAACACATTAAATGCCATTGACATTGAAGGGAAAATTGACATCATATGTAAACGAGAAAATTAGGTAAGAGCTAACCAATCACAGGCAACAGGCATTCTGATTAGTCGACTAAATCAACTGTAGATTTAGTCAACTAAAATCTTATGATATTTAGTCGACTAAAACTAGACTAAAACATGATTGATTGAACACTAAAACATTCCAGGTGACTAAAATGTGACTGAAACTAAATGAAAACTATTGAAGAGACTATGACTAAAACTAAAATAAAAATTTGCTGGCAAAAACAACACTGCATTTAATGTATCACACATAGCCCACCAGTTGTCATTGTTGATCAGGTCGCCAAAGCCTGGAGTATCAATTACTGTCAGCTTCATCTTCACACCACCCTCTTCAATGACTGAAACAAAGCCAGAGGAATTGATCAAATCACAACCCAAAATGTTGCTTTTCAGAATCAGCTTTATTGACATAATTTGTTTTTGTGCGTAGTTCCCATAGTGTTGTTTTTCCAAGAAAAAGGAAGAAAGGAAAGAAGGGGGTGGGGGGGGGGGTCAAGGAGATCAAGGCAGAAAACTTTTACCACAAAACGTACAAGTAAAGGGCTTCCCCTCGCATCAGACATTGAAGCCTTTGCTACAAAACAGAACTAAGCGTTATAATTTGAAGTTGCATACACTGAAGTACATCCAGTACATGCAACCAGTGGTCACTGCCACAACATTCATATGTTGTGGAAGGAGATCAAGGCTTTCACCACAAATTGTACAAGTAAAGGGTTTCCCCTGTGTGGGTCCGAGATATTTACGAACTTTCAGCTTTACCACAAATTGTACATGTAAAGGGTTTTTCCCCCTGCATGGGTCCTCTTGTGTGCTTTCTCACATCTCACAGTTGTGCGACCTCTCCTTTCTGTTTTAAAGTTTATCTCCCGTGGTCAGCACCTCCCTACTCTTGGTGTGCGCTCCTACCATTTTGTTTGCTTTGCTTTCTCACATCTAACATCAATTCATAGCAAGTTGAGCATAAACAAACAGAGATTGAACCACTGGGCACTAAGCTACGGGTATAATGCCATCATTACGATACAGCCTGAAAATAAATAAATAAAAGTTTGATTTCCCTGTAGGTTTGTATTGTCTTTACAAAAAACTAAAGAAAAACTAAAGAAAAACAAACCCACACCTGCCATTTTGATTAGTTAGTCAGTCCCAGAGTAATATAGTAAGAGAGTGGCGACACTAGCGTTGACTCCCATTGTAACAACGGAATGTGGAAGTGCTCATTCTATCTCAATGGGATAGTTCCAGCCATAGGAGCAATGTTTGGAACTGTAGCCCATAGGCACCCACTTTGCGTCGAGATCAAAGCGTGGTCTGGTCGCTATACTCTCCTACTCTACACTCTGGTCAGTCCACTTTTCACAGTCAGTTTGCATTGAAATCTCCACAGATGTTTACAAGGACTTTTCCATATGACAGACAGACAGACAGACAGACAGACAGACAGACAGACAGACAGACAGACAGACAGACAGACAGACAGACAGACAGACGTTTACAACGGGTACTCTGACAACGGCCACAGCAGGGCGGGGCAGGAATTCCCTAATTGCATCGTTTGTCCGAGTGGGCAGGTACCCAACGGGCACCGGTTCTATAGTGCAACTAAAAGAGTGTAATATTACTCACTATCAATCGAAAGTAACACTAGGCAATTCATTCCAAAGTCTTTTTAGGGCAGGTGGTTGCACACCTCCACCTTGTCCTCTCATCGACATTACACATATAGTTTAATGACCAGAACATTGTACAACCCACATCTCCACATCCAAAAGGCACAATAAATACCCAGGGGTCATTACAGTACATACAGTACAATTTGTCCTTTAACCATCCTAATTATGTGGAGCAGTGGGCAGCCATTGGGCAGTGCCAGTGGGGAGTATAGTTGTGTACAATATATGGTTGAAAAACCATACATTAAAGTAACATTGACACTGTGTGCATGAAATGAAACTGCCTTCTATCTGCAAAAAAAACCCGTTGCAGATAGAAATAGGATAATTCAAGATGAACAGTATGGGCTGTTAAGGCCACAAAGTCGTTTTTTGCCACTCAGTAGGCGTTCCCAGAAACTTGGGGGACTAGTACTGCCGTAGCAGACAACCCGCAGCACTCCAGGTTCAAACAAAATCCTTATAGGTGCAAGGCTCGAAGATATAAGAAGAGATGAAGAAAATGCCAGCTCATTGTATGTCCTTTTACATGATTTTATTTACCTCTGAGACTGAAAACGTACGCGTTTCGGCCTGTATGGCCTTCCTCAGCGTTTGTGAGCGCTTGTTTGTTCCCAGAAACTTCCCACATAACGTACGGTTTAAGATGATGTCACGCGCATAGTCTCTATTTGCCAAGTGCCTGCCTTTGAACATACCTGGAATGTGTCCTCTGCATTTACCCATAGGAGCAGTGGCTGCTATTAATACAGTCATACAGTACCCGCCTCGCTCAAGAAGACTTCAACACAGACTGGGCGGACGGAGGGAGGGTGGAACTTGCAACCTTCCAATTCCCAGACAGATGGCCTCTGCCCACTCAGCTATACGGCCGACCCAAACAATCAGTGCTCTCAACTGAAGTTCGCTGTGTCATCATTGTAAATGAATGCATGAATGCATACTGACGAAGATCTGTCACTCGCTCCACTTCTGTCAAAGTAATTCTTTACCAAAGGAATGGTGTGCGGGCCCTACCTCCTTCCATCATTATAAATGCACAGAGCCACTGGAAACTAAGACTGCACTCAATACAGGGGTTTACGCTATAAATATAGCCTACATATTAATACATACACTAGCATGAATCAAATTAAATATATCCAGTCTAAATTAAACCCATGCCGAAAGATCCAAATGAGATGTCATGTCAGTATTGGTTCATTAATTGTGCTCTGGACTGGATATCCTATAGGGGGATTTAGAGTCGGTGGCCTTTAAAACATAATTATCACTCCGGGGAAGGTTAATATGCTAAGACAGTTGTTCTTAGTTTCCAATGTCGTTACAACATCCCGTGTGTGTGTGTGTGTGTGTGTGTGTGTGTGTGTGTGTGTGTGTGTGTGTGTGTGTGTGTGTGTGCGTGCGTGCGTGCGTGCGTGCGTGCGTGCGTGCGTTTCTTGAAAGAGAATCTTTCAAACTCTTTATCCATTTGTAACTCAGAGTGTACAAATGGAATCAAATGGATCCATATGTTAACCGTATCACTGCCACCTGGTGGACGAAAGTGCCAGCGCTTGACTGCCGACCTGGATCTACTTGATTTTAGTGTAACGCATGTCCGCTTTGCCGGTCCATTTTAGATGCTAAATATTTAATGTCAATGCTAGCGAGCTAAAATGAGCCCATCCTTGTTCTAGAAAACGCCAATGTTCCAATTGGGATCACCGGACAATAACAAAAGACCTCCGAACATCGCACGTTTTCAAAACCATGGAGAGCTCCGTAGATTATATATCAATAATAAAGCTTATATGATGGGAGTCTTCCTGCCAGGAGCAGTTGACAGTTGGATTTGAATTGGCGGAACGTTCCGTCATGATCAGTTTTTGTGTTAAATGGACACAGTACCAGGGCGGTACGGTGTGTAGTGTGTACTCACAGTGGGCCACTGATTTGATCTCCACAGTCTTAGGGATCTTCTCGTCACGAGCCCAGCCACCACTCCTCCTGCTGATCTGGGACTTGAACAGTGTGTTCACCAGAGTCGACTTCCCCAGTCCACTGTTACCTGCGAGGGAGGGAGTGTGAGAAGGGAATTATATATGGTACATAGAGGAGAGAAGAGCAATAGAGAGAGAGAGAAAGAGAGAGAGAGAGAGAGAGAGAGAGAGAGAGAGAGAGAGAGAGAAATCGGGACCCATTTGTGCGTCATGGACACATTTTTATGGGTCCCTTTGGGCCTATATTTTGTTTCCAACATTGTGTTGTTAATCATTAATTATTTCAAAACATTTAAAAAAAAAAAATTCTCTTTTGGGTTTCGGGCTACAAGGTTTGGGAACCATCATTTTTCTCCCTGGAAATAAAAACGTCTGACTTGGGCCTTACCCACTACCATGATGTTGAAGTCAAATCCAGACTTCATGGTCTTCTTCCTCATCTGCTCGATGATGGTGTCTATACCGATATATCCCAGCAGTGTGGATCCACCACCCTGGCTGAGAGCTGCATTGTGAGCCCCGCTTTGGCCCGGGGCATGAGTCGGAGCATGGCCACCATGACCCCCGATCAGAACTGGAATGGCACTGGGGACAGGGGCCGCACCCCCAATCCCTGGCCCCTGGGGCGGGAAGGGGCTTGATGGAGACGGAGCCCCCACATGGGGGGGCTTGGCAGGGACGGCCGGTTTGGGTTTTACCTCAGGGGGTACAATATCTGACATGTCTGCAGGGGAGGAAAGGAAACGTTAATTACTTGACCGAACTCCCAAACAAAATTGCGTTGCTTGGATGCTTAAGACTTACTATGACAATATCATCGTATCTAACAAGATTAACTTAATAATTTGTTGACCGTGGTCCCCCCTGGGCTTTTTACTTTTCCCCTCTCTTTGCTGAAATTAGAAGATCTACTATTTTCGCTGAACTTTTGTCTTAGAAGCAGAATAGGGATGCGTGGGTCTTTTTCAGTCTCGAGGCATTTTATTTTCTGCTATCGTTCTACATTAAAGAAGTAGTATACAGCAGAAGGTTTAGAAGAAGGTAACATAGCAGCCATAAGGCTGAATCGTCCAAACAGTGGGTCGGACTCAGGACCCATTTGTGGGTCACAGGCCAGTCACGACTAGGGATGGAGCTCTTTTTATTTATTTATTATTATTATCCATTTTCTTGTATACATTTAAAAATATATATATTTCAAAGGTTGATTTTTTAAAATAAAAACATCTTATTTAAAAAAAAAACTCAAATAAACAAATCTAAAAAAGTCCACGAATGAATGAATAAATGAACAATAAATACATCAATAAATAAAAGGTTAATTAGGGTAACAACCTGAAAGGTTTGGGAACCACATGGAATATACTGATATTGTGCTTGAGGTCAAAAAATCATTACAGGTCACAGATCTCACAGGGCACTGTGGCAGTCCATGCATCAGCTTAGCCTTGATTCACAATGACAGTAAGTGGCCATACAGCCTATCTGTTCTAACAGCATGTGCACACACACACACACACACACACACACACACACACACACACACACACACACACACATTTCACCCAAGGAGCATAAATGATAAATCGCCAGATTTACAAAACTAAACCTCTATTGTAGACATAAAATTAGCCATTTCTCAATTCTCAACCATTCTCTGATTTCTCTGCAGGGCTGAATCCCAGCAGGCAGATCACTCAGCGCCCCTGATTAGATAATAGCTGGCCATCCTGTGCTGTGGCCATGGGGCACTGATGATGAGAAGCTTGTTTCCCAAAGGGTGTCAAGTTAAAATAAGCCTTTACTCCTGCATGCATAGGTCGCCATAATGACTACAGTCAGCATGTGAGTCAGAAAGAAAACCTATGTTCAACATCTATATGCGTCACACACCAGCTAATTAACCCCCCGAACCTATCAAGGCGACCCCATTGTCTCTCTCCATCCATCCATGCTGTTATAAACTAGCCATCGTTAGCTAGCAGGCTAGCGCGCTACGCGGCCGCCCGTACACACTGCAGTGAGTGAGGAGGATGTTGAACGCACGGAGCCGCCCGACTTACCAATGAATTGAACTAGCAATTGCCTCGGAGCAGAAACGCTTCGTTCAGGACTCGCTGATATGTCGTAATAATGTAGGATGATAGCGACGGACGTCCACCAGCACGGTGAGGTAATAATAAGATGTGTAGACTAGACACACACGGGGGTCATGTGATGATGATGCTGTCTCTGGTACCTCTTCTTCACTCTCTCTCTCCCTCTGCTCCAGTCAGAGAGAACCCCCCTTTTCCCTTTTCCGTTACCAAGGCGACAAGAGGAGAGGGTCCAGCCGGCCGGCGGGGGGATGCAGCGCGCATGCTCAGTCAGTGTGACTTGCTCAAAGGGACATGGTGGCATCTTGGCAATATATAGCTTCTATATTATGGATTATTTTAGGAAACGTTTGCGATTTAAATCATGGTTTGCCAGAAAATTCGCTAGCTCATAAAGGATTTCATTGAATTATTATTATTATTTGTATACAAATATCTGTCCAGTGTCAGTAGTCCAAAATGTAGCCTATAGGTCACATTTCTCTATTTCTTAGGTCTATGTCTTTACTTTATTCTACAATTTATTCTACAACTATCACTGTAGGCTACAGTAGGCTATGTGAAACAAGACATAAGGTTCAGTGAATAAAAGCAACGCTTAATAATTTATATAGGCTTAGTTCAAAAAGCGAAGCAACCGAACAACAGCACTCACATGTTAGCTCCTTATTGTAGTTTCTCCTGTATTCTTCTCTCGCTTTCTTCGGTGCACTCTTATACCCATACTGTACCAACGCACGTTGTTTTATCTCTTTTCAGCATGTCTGTTACTGTTCTGATAAGGAGCTACAGTACAGTCTGTGACCAGGCCCCCCCCTAGCTCTCCGAGTACCTCTCTTTCACACATATGACATTCCCTGCAGAATAAATGAGTAAAAACAAAAATATAATAAAAGAATAAAAAAAGAGAGAGGAAATGACCCCCAACATGTAGGCAGCCTATATGTTTTCAAGTGTTAGTGATCATTGGGAGATATAGTGCATGGCAGCAGATCTACAAGGTCACAATGTGGCCCGTGATCACAACCCGTTGTGAGCTTGTAGACTCCACAAGCTAAATAGACACTCTACAATGTGGAGTGTCTATTTTTGCTGCATGACACCATCACACAACAAAGTAAAATAGAGCTTAAGTGTTTTTTGTTTTGTTTTTGTTTTTTGTGCAACTATTCTTGTACTCACCCATCGACACATACACTGATGATCCAGGGTGATACATGGTGACATAATATGGATCCTCCGGCTCCTCTACGATGTACACCCTGCCTGGCAAAGGGTGATGTGGTGTCTTTGACGGAAAGGTAACTGTACTTGTCATCACCTCGTTGGCGTTCTGGCAGTCTATGCCCTTTGGTTGGAACGGCAATTCAAAGACCCCCTTTGAACCGGCGCCAGCTCCTGTTGTGTTGAACGAGTTGTTGTGCCCCACCGTGGATGGCGGCCAGCTTACGGTGCATTTTTCTAAGGAATATTCCCTTTGTGGCTTTGTGGATCCCTTGTTGTGGTCAGGTGGTGCTGCAGGCAGAGCCATTTGATTCAGCCCCAGGTCACTGGGATTCACACCTTTGAGGTTTGTGTGTTGCGCAGATTGCTCGTAATCAAACGGGTGTTTCTTTGGTACACTGCAAAGTTTTGAAACCTTTCCATTTATTGATGCGTCAGGAGGAGCAGACGCCCGTGTCGGTGAAGCCTCCTGTATTCCATGCTCCACAAGTTTACATATATTCAATCTAGGTAACCCGTACCGAGGAGCTTCTGGTTTGTGATCGCTGTCTTTCGACCGGCTGCCGTAATCCAATGCAATGCAATCTGAATGACTGACTGCAATCTGGGGGTCGATCTGCGAATTGTGACACTGAGCTCTAGACCAGAATGTAGGTTTCTGGTGGACACCGATGGCCTTGGCGTTTCTTGAGGTGCCGGTCTGTTGAAAATGTTGGGAAGAGGATTCTGTTGGCATAGTATTTGCGAACCCTTCCACCTGACATGTCTCATGGTGATCGCTCTTTGAGAATGTTGATGCCCTACTTCTCTCAGCGTATAAATCATAATTCCTTCTCCTGGCTTCTGTAGAGGGTGGAAGATTTGACTGCAGGCTCGAATGTCCTGTGGAAGGGTATACCTTAGGGTCTGTGGATAGATTTGTACTTCTGTTCGGCTGCATGTCAGTACAAGACTGGCGGTCGGTTACACTTGCGGGTTGGAGCTGAGTGTAATACTTAGGAAGATAGTCTGCAGTCGTTTTTGAGAATCTACGGTTCGACTGAACTGCCAGTTCGTCACTCACTGACTTGGTTTCTCTATGAACATGCGTGACTGTAATCCCACCAGACACACAATTACTTTGTCTACCTGTCACTCCATCGGACAGAATTCCACTACTTTGTCGCTCTTTGACATTTAACTTGGCTTTAGACATTGTGCCAGTGTCTCCTTTTCCAAGAGGAGGCATTGGTATTGCAGAATTCCCAGTTTTCCTTAAACCAAGCTTGTCTTGTAACACACTGGAAGTCTGATACATATCTCTATTCAGTATATCCTTGGACGATCTTCTCATTTCATGACGAGTAAAGTCCAGTAAAACACTTTGATCAAGAACGTCACACTTTGATTCCTTGGAGAACCTCGGTATGCCAGACTCGGGCTGAGTCTTGGAATCAGAGATAGGAATTGATTTAGCCCTTCTTTCTTGGGCTAGAGGAGAGCTCCGTTTGGCTCCCTGGCTGTCAAAAGGCAGCATCTGGGACATGGCTGTTGGAGATGGACTTAATCTTGGTGTGGGGACTCTCAGAGTTGGCGATATACTTGTCTTATGCTGTAACAATGGAGATGAGACATTTGACTGTGATGCAGGAAGATTTAGATAATTGCTTGGCTTTAGTTTCTGAGTGGGGAGAGTGGGAGAGGAATTTGGCTTTGGGGCAATAGGAATAAAGGAGTTGTTGGTCTTTGTGGAGAGAGATGGAGAGACGGGGTATTTAGGCTTGCTCCGGGGGAGAGTTGCTGCTCTCTCTCCATCGTTGATCAGCTGCCGGTAACGCTCACTTACAGATGCCTGGCCTGGTGTCCTGATTGAAACACATACAGTAGGTCCAGAAGGACGAATTGGAGCAAAAGATCTGGAGCTAAAAAGGGAAATGAAGTAAATTGAGCAATATATAATAATATAATATTTATTGTTTTTAAGGAACACACACACACACACACACACACACACACACACACACACACACACACACACACACACACACACACACACACACACACACACACACACACACACACACACACACACACACACACACACACACACACACACACACAACATTGTTGAACTTACCTCTCAGCAGCTAACTGCTTTGAATTGTTTTTCTCAAAAACAAGTCCTTGACAATCAAAGGATGGTATTTGAATGACTTTCTTTTTGATGACAGGAGAAGAGAGGGAGTTGGGAAGTGGCAAAGGGACGGTTAAATGTTTCTTGGGTTGTGGTGAGGACACAGATACTTGAGGAGTCAGAGGTGTAAGATGGTCAGAAACACTCATTGTGTTTTAGTAAGGAAGAAAAGTCACCGGAAGGCTGGTGATTAAATTGTGGGAGAGAAAACATGAAGGGAAATCAAATGGTTAGTTGCCAATAACCTTTTATTTTCTTCACGTATGTCCACAACCTGGCACATTACGGCATAGTTAACATACTTGGAGTGTATGTTATAATGTTACATGGTGAACTGATGACCAAAATAAAACAATGAAACGTGAAAGTGAAGTTAATTCTAATGGATTATAGATTTGATTTTAAAATGTTCACAACTTAAATTCTAGATCATTTTAAAATAATGAAAATAGTCAATCTACAAGGCGTTGTGAGCTTGTAGATCTGCCATCTTCTCTATTTTAGACAGATGTTTGAAAACATTTTTGAATTTATCACATGCCAAAAATAGGAACGGCAGGTTAAAAGTGGTAAAAAAAAAAATAATAATAATATGAAAATGTGGCAAAATGAGTACTGACCTGCGATTCCCTGCTCTTTCCCTAGACTGGACCACTGGCCAACTAACCTCACGTCACCAGACTTTCCACCTCGGAGGAAACTGGCAAACTGAGTGAGAGAAGGACAAAGAGCAAGGCACACAGGCCCTGGAACAGTTGGAGCTAGTGGGTACAGAAGCTACATTCTCTCCATTCCTGTGCACTATGGCAGCACTGTTTCACTCACCCACTCGCTGCTTTTGTTATCTTATCTTCATGGGAATCTGTGTCTGTAAACATTCATCACATGAACCCTAGTGTCCCTGTTATGGCCGTGGCATAATACGCAAACATTGGGTGAGAAATAGCAGAAATAGCAAATACAGGCTCAAAGCGTGTCGTGACAGACCGCTGGGGGAACCCCCGGCTAAGGAATTGAAGGGTTTAAGTATTGTTAAATATGCAGATAAATTCTAATGCTTCTATGTGAAATATTTGGTTTTGGTCTGGAATAAAAGGTGCAGAGAAAGCAATTAAGAAAACGGCAAACTTTTATTCATTTTTATATACAGTATTTTTATATGAATAATATGAAAACAGATTGGTCATTAAGAGTATGATATATATGCAACTTTCTCACACAACTATCCAGTAAAAACAGTAACAAGAACAAAAAACTGATCAAATAAAATAAATATACAGTATATTTTAATAGACTTTAAGGTTCACCAATACAACCTGTCTTGAAGAAATACTTGCCACAAATCTTTGTCTACTCAGCAGTCACACTATCTAAAAATGCAACAATGCACATACTTGACAGCAGATGCTCGGTTGCTGTTGCCAGTATGACGGTTGCCCCAGGGCCCCCTCCAACGAGCCAGCATTGCAGCTGTCATTTCATTGTGCTCACTCACACACACACACTATAAACGTAAACAGCACGGCGAATGTAAAGTGATTGTCGAGTTACAAAACATCAGTAAAAATTGGCACATGTGCAGGACGGCATGAAATCAAGTGTGTGTGCATATAACAAAATTACGACACGTTTCTAATGCATGACATCTCCTCCGTGCACCTCACGTGTTCTTGAACATGCGTACTGTACATTTCCCTCCATCTATAGCCGTTGGTTTCATTCAAATTCTTTAAAATACTGGTTCATGGATAGGGGTCCAAATGGACACTCACAGGTCTGTAATTCTGTCAGAGAATGTACTGTACCCTTACGAGTCCATTTGTCCATTCTCACAGTTAAATTAACAATTAGAATTGTACAGTGTAGATTGGCATCCCCCAAAAAAGGTTCCATTTGTATACTGTCCCAGAGTTACAGACCCGTAAGGGTCCATTTGTGCCACTGGTGGGGCCCGAACAGACGCCTCACCCCCCCCCCCCCCCCCCCCTCCAGTCACTTCATTAATCTCTATCATAAACACCAGTGAGGCAAGTCAAATGAAAGTTATGATGGAAGGAGAAGGACATAACTCCAGTAGGTCAAAACCAGTCACATCAAAACAGTCTTTCTCTTCTCTCTCTCTCTCTCTCAAGGTGCTGGCTTCTTTCTTCCATCTATCCCACACAGGTGTCTTGGCAACAGAGCCAACCAGATGGCCTGTTATGCACTCCTCATCCTAGTGGTCATATGATGAGGGCATTGCTATCAGCATCTGTGCAGTTCACACTGGCCACCAGTGGATGGTGCCGAAACGCCTTGTTGCTCCATTTCGGGGTGTCCTGGTGCCCAGGCTCGAGGAAGTAGAGGCAAGCTCCAAATCCTGTCAGCACCAGAACGGACACCAGCAAATAGAGGGGGACGAACCAGTCCAAGAACAACCACGACATGCTGTCGTAAAAAAAGCACAAAAAAAGAACAGAGGAAAGCAGTGTAGTTAGAAGGTTGGAAAAGGAGGTCGATTCTAAAAAAATAATGGCTAAAAAAATAACAGTTTTCTGAAAAACATATGTTTCTATGTCATAGGTTCATGTCAAGCACCCCCAGAATTATGTGTATTTGGCTGCGGACCTCCATCTGAAAATATATTATTCCAGGGACATCCCCCATCTGAAAATATATTGTTCCAGGGAGCCAGGGACCCCCCCCCCCCCCCATCTGAAAATATATTGTTCCAGGGACCCCCCCCCCCCCCCCCGTTCGCTGTGAAAGAATATATATTCGAAGATTTGCGCCACGTACATTTTCACGATTTTTCAAAAATGCTCTACAAGCTTGTAGATCTACTATTTTTCAATAGCTAAAGTATAACATAATGCTTAAAACACCAAAAGGGGTTCCCGTCCAGAATGGGTTTAAGGGGAAAGTGAGAAAAAGAAGAAAGGGATAAAGAATGAGTAAACTTAATGTTCAAGGCAATTTAAGTCTTCTTCACACTCACTACCAAGTCAGATGAGACTTATACTGGCACTGTTGTATCACAATGTCACATTATCTCAACTATATATTCATATGGCATTGATTGTATTGAACCTTTACTCAAACAATGCGAAGGATTTGATTTTATATATATTCTTCTCTTCTTTCTTTTTTTTTTTACATTGTGCCAATTGATTCCATGTGCGGAGAATCTATACTCTTTGAAATATACCATTTTACAATATGCATATTAGCAGATTAGTCATGCTACAAACAGCAAATGTGTGCGCGTATATATGTAATGTGTATACCTGTGTCGGTAGTGGTTCGGCTGGTCCCTAGATGTGGTTAATCTTACCTAATAAAAGGAGTAGCAGGGGCTTCAATCAATAATTAGAGACCAATTCCAGGCTGTGGCGCTGTCCTGCTGCCGCTGACTGTTGCTCAGAGATGGTCAAATCACAGGTGCTCGATCTCAGAAGGCAGTAACGAGACTCGAGCTGCATGCGGGTTCATCATCCAGCGCTCGCTTCTGACGTTCAGAGGAGGGGGTGGGGGTTGCTATGGAAACATCCCTGCTGATGGGAGAGAGAGAGGGAGGGAAACTTATATAACTATTATCTTTTTTTGGGGGGGGGGGGGGGGGACTAGGGAGGGCAAGCCCTTCAGATGTCTCTGGATGCTTGCTGCCTTGCTGCGTAAAATCAATTCCACCCCATTTAACACGGAGGCCATCACACGGTTTATGACATTGAGAGAGGGGGGACATGTTGTTTGTGAGAAGTGCCTCTCTCACATCAACTTTCCTTACAGCTGCAACGTTTTATGGGGTAACTCCCATCAGTAAAATAATGTATTTTATCTCACAGTTTCCAAGACAAGGACTGCATGCAGAGTTAAAACCAGAAAAAAACAAATCATTAATTTTTGTATATCATTAAACGGAAAAAAAGCACCTGAATTGAATCTAGAATTTCTACCAAAAGAAAAAACTTCTTTGGCTGTTAGGATTTACCTCTCAGCTGTCCCTTCACAATCTTGATGTCATCTTTGATAAGAAGCTTAGTTTGGACAAATTATGTTCTGTTCTAGCATGGCTCCAGCCCTGAATAATTCAGAATGAGTGTCAGGCTAGGTCTGTTCTCCAGTCTTCAACTTTCCAAAATTATATATTTCTGGGCAGCAATCTGGCAGCCGGTAAAGGTTTTTGATGTGTGCTCGCATTTACTTTGCAGACTTCTAAGTGGAACACATTACTGCAATGTTCTCGTCACTTAGCTTTTAAAGTGTATTCAGGGCAGTACCTTTTGAAGTTGAACACAGATGCTCTGTGAGGGCTTGACTGGCCATTCCACAGACTAGACTGAAGACTAAACCACTTCGTTCAACCCTAGCATCACTATATTCTAGAAAGAAATAGCCAGGTCTACAAGCTCACAGGAGTGAAGAGCCAATCGTATCCCTGTGGATAATCTCATAAAAACTACAATTCCAAGATGTTCTCCTTGTTATTTTCCAAGAGAGGCCACTTACACATTATCAACTTTAGTGAATTGGTATTTTTTTCAACTGTAATAATAATAATAATAATGAATTGCATTTTTATAGCGCTTTTCCAAGTGCTCAAAGCGCTTTACAATGGTTCATTCATTCATACATTGGGAGGTGAAGCGGCGAACAGTCGACGCCAGCGTCCTCACTTCCCACATTCACACACCAATGGTGGCAAGCTCACACCGACCAACTCATTGGAGGCAATGTGGGGTTCAGTGTCTTGCCCAAGGACACTTCGACATGTGGACAGGAGGAGCCGGGATTCGAACCGCCGACCCAGGGATCATTGGACGACCTGCTCTACTTCCTGAGCCCCAGCCGCCCCACAAAAAAAAGAAAAATAGCCAGTCTATATAATGTATGTAATACTAATAATGATTGAAAGTGACTCATATACACAACACCAGTGACCAGAATGACTAGACCCCTGAAACAACCCTTTATTTTAGGTCAGTGAGAACACCACAAGTTCCTTCCTGGTTTCAGCCACATCCCTTTATAGCACCTGTCAATTAACAAAACAGACAGTTTGGCACACAAGTGGTCTATCGAGCATTGACAGCTCACATGTCAGCCTCTAATCTGACAGGATGTTGACATAAACTTATCTCTTCTCCTATCAAACTGGCCCATAAGGCGTTTAAAAAAAAGAAATTGAGCGAAAATTCGAAATGAAAATTATTTTATCTCTTCTCAGTAGAACGCAAATAAGAATAAACCTACTTCACAAGACATGTTGCATAAGACATGAGTTAGCAATTTCTGGTTTTACACAAACAAGATTCCGAGTCAGCGGGGAAATCAACTACGGACAGACGGACAGGGCGTGAATGTATGAATCTCCTTGTGGAGATTTAAAACCTCATACGGTATTTACTGTATGAGTCAGTCTCTACTGTCACTGTTCATTGACTTCCATTGTTGTTGCTGCTGTCCCTCGCACCCCCGAAGTGTGTCCCTGGCAGTTCTCTCAGCAGTCACATGGCCACAGATCAGATACTATATGTATTATCAGATCTAGAACGTGAACAAAATAGAAATTTGTGTGCTTGTAATGTGAACAAGTGTGTTGGTATAGTCTGTCTGCGTGTCCTCTCAAAGGGGTGCCTGTGAAGGGACTTTCTGCAGGAATTCAGAAATGAAGGGGGCAACACATTCAGGCCTGTTCAGGTGGATGTGATGATCGCCATGTACCGTCATTACAGAGTCCTGAGAGAGGGGGAGAAAGAAAGAGAGAAGGGGGTCGGTAGACTGAACCTGTAATAGGAGTTTCAGTTTGAATGTATTTCAGCTAATAGCTGGTGTGAGAAACAGTATAAATAGAAGCATTTACTACAGTACAGCTGCATTGAGCCAGTGCCATATACTGCAGGTAGGTCACTGACGCAGTTTAGAGCTGTACATATTTTTGCTGTCTATGCTGTTGAGCCTTATGGGGCTAATTTTGCTTAGCTAGCATCTATGAAGTAATCTGTTTACAATGTATAAGTAAGCAATTTTCTTTTTTTTAAGGAAGCAAACGAACGCACGCACGCACATACGCGCACGCACGCACGCACGCACACACACACACACACACACAGACCATTTCATCTTACTTGCACTGCGAGTGCCATGTAGTTTAGACAAATTGCATACTCACATTCCGATTCCTAAAGCACTGGAGTAGTTCTGAGGAAAATTTCCTTTGATCTGGCTCACTAAATATTCTGTTGAAGCCTTCGTCTGCACTGGAAAGTCAAAGAGATTTGGAACAACTCTAAATATGACGATCAGTACAATGATGATATTGTAGCATAATAAGCATATAAGCATATTATGCTACAAAACAGTATTGGTTAGCAGAGGCGGTGCTAATAACAGGAAAAACAAAACGGCAGAAAGAAATTCTTCTCATTAGATTCTTAGCCATAGTGGAGTTTCTTACATTGTTGATGAGTACTTTGTATTTTTATTAGCCACATTATTCATGTTGTATTTGTCTGTATTGTTTGAGATTTTAAATTGTAATAAAAGGCATTGCAAATTGCAAACAGTTATGACAAGAGACTAGTAGTAATGCTAGCCACATGGCTTTACCCTGTAAGTAGGCTACTGTAAATATGTACAGTATCTATCTATGGTGCAGATGTGTAAATGATCATCCAAGGCATGGAATATCTTACAGAATGACTAGAATCCGGGCTTTTATCTTTGACTGCATCTCCAGACTTTGTTCCATACTGATGCGTACAATATTTTTCTGAAAGAAAAGAAGAAAGTAAAACATGCATCCGTTACATAACCTGCTGACAGAATATGAAGAACTTTTGGAGTAAGAGATTCTTTGAACAGTGACTTACAGAATTGACAAGTAAGTCTCGGGAGAATACGACACCTGTGAAATAAACCACATTTAATGAGTATACTTTAACCCATTTTGGGTGGGAACGCCTTTTGGTGTTTTAAACATGATGTTATAATTTAGCTATTGAAAAATAGCAGATCTACAAGCTCATAGCGCGCCACCGAGTGGCGCGCTACGAGCTTGTAGGTCTGCTATTTTTGAAAAATCGTGAAAATATTTATTTCAGAAAACTGGAGGATTTAGAAGATTTTTTTTAAATTTTGAGGTCAGGCCTAAATGGATTAAGTATGTACTTTTTTATATTGTTCGTTTGTTCTTTAGGGAGCACTGAGATCAGCAACAACAGACAAGAATCAAAAACATAGAAAAAAAATGAACCTCCTTCAACTTGACAGAGGCCCCGCTCTAACAGGATGCGTGCAGACCGGTCTGAGAGAGCTGGGTTTGCTGCCATTATCCTGAAAGAAATTAAATACTTTCTTCAACAAGTTACTATAAGTCAGTCATTTAAAACTGAAATAGTTCAACCACGATGATACTTTACCTCTCCAATGCCTTCTCATAAGTGTAAACCCTCCCCTTCATCTCTTCTTTCTTTTTTTCAAGCTGCATCATCTCTTCTATTCCTTTTCTCATCACTTGGGGAAATTCTTTCTACAGGTTACAAGACAAACAATTTTATCATATCATAGTAGTGGAGGGAATAAGGAATTATCAGACAATCTCCTATACATGTTACGGCAAAGATGTTGCAGCTCTTAACATGTTCTATTAAGATTTTGATTATTTATTCTGTGGCTTGCAAAACTATGCAAAAATGTACAACAAATGCCTCATTTTGTGAAAGTACAGAATGAGGCATATGTAGCCCTGGCCATCCCTATTGTCACACTTTGAAATCTTCTGGAAGAAAATTGAACAGTCAAACAACTTTGACCTTCATAGTACAAACAATAAACATCTATATGTTTATTAGCATAAACATAATGAATTGACATTATACATAAAATACAAGTATTCTGATCATTTTGTCCAGAGCCGTAACTTTAATTACATATTTGTATTCAAACCCTGAATGGTCAAATGAATTGTTTCCAAGGGTCAGATACACACAAAACAATCTGGTTCTTCATTGGTTCTTTGGGATAGTTGAGGTGCTATATCACAATCTGGGTTAGGGTTAGGGTTTATTGTGAAAGGTACAATACATGTCATATAAACTGGTGTGGAAACTGTTCTGTACCGGATCTGTAGGCAAGAATCCATAGCAGTCCAGTAGTATGAGCTCATCCACCATGTCAGGATACAGAGCACTGAACTGAGGAAGACACAAAATGGACCGTATCATAATGCAACATGAAAACATAATACAAAGACAATTCTCTCTGTTCAATGCATTGATGTAGATTAACAGCATAAATTACCATTCCAGCTATGTCACCACCTGTAACAAAACATAATAAATACATTAAAATGCTAATATTTGTGCCCACAAAAATAAGGGGAAAAAAACATTAAACACTTTTGATTAATCGAAGCTTCAAAAACCAAATGTTGTGTAACTTTGTGTAATATATCATTAGATTTCATGTTTTTATTATCATATAACACACACGTTACTGAAAAGATAAATCAGTCACTCACCCATACTATGTCCTATCATGGAAAACCTGGTCCAATTGAGACCTGTGAATGTCGCGCACACACACACACAGTTTAGAGTTTAGACCATGGACCCCCATAACTCTGGAACTCATAATGGCACCAGATGGACCCTTCCATTTCACGTATAGTTCCAGATACGTAAAGGTTCCTATATAACTATCAACAATTTAGCTGGGGACGCCCTGAAGGACCCCTGGGGGTCCCCAGACCCCACTTTGAGAACCAAAGCAGTGCACTTGGAGGACGTCATCAGTCGTGACCACATTGGGGAAACGTTTCAGCCCAGTCTGACCTGCATTGACTTCCATTATAAAAAGTTTAAAAAAATGTGCTGGCATGCACAAGAAATTTGGCGCTGATCAGTTCAATGGTTTGTGAGATTAGAACAGTCACACACACACAGACCCGCACACAAATGAAAATCTCTGAACTTTCCAGTTAGAAGTTTTGTATTAGACGGTAATGTCAGTAGGATAACGGAAGAAAGTAAATTGTTAATTAGTCTGGTATAAAGTTTCAAATGAAACACAAATAATCAAGAGCTGCTGAGGTCAGAACTGGACTGGCCATTGTGGACGTGCGTTCTCTCATTCTCGCACGCACGCACGCACGCACGCACGCACGCACGCACGCACGCACGCACGCACGCACGCACACACACACACACAGCTATGGCTATGGGTTCAGCTTGGCAAGACTTCACAGAGAGCTGAGATGATATATGATCATTTACTCAAAACATGCATAATTGACACACCATCAACGACTCGCCGTACATCAGCCACATATGCAGGAAGGGAGTACAAAGCTCCAGGAGGACGATGGGATGATTTACCGTGACCTGACAAGTCCACTGCTACGTATCTATGCTCTGTATGCACACACAGGAGACAACATCGGGGCAGAAAACATTATAGTTAGGCAATAGCTTACTTTTTTACCTCTTTATTTAATTCCACTTCTTGAATGTAATATAACAGCAAAAGGGACAGAGAAGAGATATTCAGACGACTTACTAAAATGCTAAATTACCTTCCGGCAGGAGGGGAATGAGAGTGTTGAATGAGCCACAGTTGTCAGCCCAGCCATGCAGGCATAGCACAGGACGGCCACTGTCAGGACCCCAGACCTTGCCTCTTATCTCTCCCCATGGCACTGGCGTAGTGAACTCTGAAACTGACCAAATTATACAATCTATACAGGTCATCAACAACTGACACACAAAAAGTAATAGGCCAATAATAATAAAGTTACTGCCTCGATGGCCAGAGGCATTATTTTCCCAGGTTGTCTGTGCCTTGTGAATGCGCTATCTCAGGAACACCTTGAGGGAATTTTATGACACTTTATGACACCTTGTCCACTTGGGCACAAGGATGAACTGATTACAAGTAGGCGGTCATGGTCACTGTGTGATGACCTCATATCTGCCCCAACATCATGGATGCCATTATGTCAAGAACGCACTGAGGGAAATCCATGACATTTGGCACAAATGTCCAGTCCACTTGGACTCAAGGATGAACTTAGTAGTATGTGGTGGTCAAATATCAAAGGTCAGGGTAATTGTGACATAAAAAAAAATGACTGTAATGTAATGTAAAATCTGCACACTGGTTCTCAGCTCCACTTTTTTTTTTTAAATTGCTACTTAATTATTCAACGTTTCGATCTATTATCCATTATTTATAATGTTGATCTGCCGTTTGCCCAGCAGCTGGACTAGAGATGGAGATCTCAACTGTGCATGACGTCACACTACATTCATTACATTCCTGCATGTCTTCATTCACTACATTATGGATATTATGGATTATGGACAGGGGGTATAAATGGAAACTGGTTGGCACATAACCATAATGTCTTATTAGTTTATTATGACATATATGAGCTCATCCTAAGCATGCCAATACAGTCAGAATCATAATAAATAAGTATGAATGGCAGATGAAAAACATCTGGTGACACTCGACATTCATACTTATGATTCTGGCTGGCTGGCTGGCTAAAGTTTTGCCTACGCTGACATCATTGTGTTATACCAGGGGTTATCAACCTGTGGGTCGCCAAATTATTTTGGGGGGGTCCCCAAATTATTATTATTATTATTTTTTTTTTGCAACTGAATGGCTGGGAAATGGAAATTAAGAGTTTACATAGTACACATAGCCTAGTACATGCATAAACTTTCCTTAATGATTAGATCTGATTTCAGTATTCATTTATGATATATTTTCTCTATTAAGGTTATTTTTTGCAGTCAGTTTGTATTGGGGGTGGGCCAGTGGGGAAGAGGGGCAGGGCGGGGGTCCCCAGCCAAAAACGTTGAGAACCCCTGCTGTGCTATACCATGGTGGACATCTTTCACTGTCCTGAAATCATTGACAACCACATTCTTTCTCCCACCAAGAACTAAAGTAAACTAGAAAAAGTGCCCTTCTGGGCACAGGTCTCCACCAGGAGGATAGGACTGTGAGATGTTTGGCAAAATGTTTAGGATTAATATAAACATGTTTTTGAGGCATTTTGTTCCAAAAATGTGTTTTGCAAAAATCAACCTGTTGGTGGCGCTATAACAGGCCAATGTGAAAAGGGTGGGATATATTCCTCAGCCTAGTAAGAAAATGTGTGAAAGATTTCACGTAAATTGCATGCTGCGTTCATGATTTGAGGCTTTTGTTCAAAACGGGGCAATCTTGCAAACTGTGAAAGCCAATTATAGCCAATTAGGATGGAATATGAAATATCGGACAGATCCAACTTGAGCACATGACCATAGAGATACTGTGTAACGATTTGTGAGATTCTTGGACAGAATCTGGAGGAGTAATCTCAAAAAATGTGTTTTACAAAAGTCGGCCTCCTGGTGGCGCTATAAAAGGCAGATGCGGAAAATGCAGGTCAACGGTTTGTCCTTG
Organism: Electrona antarctica; assembly: GCF_951216825.1. Classification (NCBI taxonomy): domain Eukaryota; kingdom Metazoa; phylum Chordata; class Actinopteri; order Myctophiformes; family Myctophidae; genus Electrona; species Electrona antarctica. The sequence goes on from NC_136809.1 coordinate 48,245,893, forward strand.
GCCTCTAGGGAGTGTGCATGCAACGTTTCATGCAGATCGGTGCAGTTTTAGGGACAAAATGTGAAAAGCTGCCTCATGGTGGCGCTATAACAGGCCGTTCTGGAAAATGTGGGGCAGAGGTTCATCGTTGGCATCCAGGGAGTGTGTGTGCAAAGTTTGGCATCGACCGGGTTAACGGTGCCGGAGATTAGCTGGTAACGGACGGACGGACGGACGGACACACACACACACACACACACGGACGGAGTGCAAAACATACTCTCTCCCCATGCCTTCGGCCTGGTGGAGACAATAATATCTGCAATGTGAAAAGCTCCTTGGAGAAATGAGGAAGACTAGGCCTGCACTTTTTCATTGGCTCTCAAATCAATCCAATCAATTTCAAAGTGTGTGTTAGTTTACAAAGCTCTAATGGTTTAGCTCCTGAATATACAGTAGGCCTACATCGCCGGTTCCCAAACTTTTTCATGTCAAGGACCCACAAATTCTGCCCGCGGACCCCCATTTGAAGAGATATGCCAGCCTGCCAGGGACCCCCATAAGAGAAGATTTGTACAGCTCTAGCAGTGATTCAACCAAGGACCCCCACTTTGACATGCTAGTCTACGCTACGGCCTCCCATTTAATGGCATTTCTATCTCTGGGACCCCAATTTGTAAAATCAATGTTAATTTAACTCTGAGAGTGTGCAAGTGGAACCAAATGGACCCTAATGGGTCCATTTGTATCCAAACTATCATTTAGCTGGGGACCCCTGGAATGACAAACATATTTAGACACTCCCTCTACCCCGAAACCACAGCCAGGGCAGGCTGTATCTCACGTTATTACGTTAAGCTTACATTTGATGACAATTAATAGTACTGATCATGATGTTAGCCCCATATGGATTTATGGAGCGGAGGGAGAGGTTCCATACGGGGCTAGTCTGAAGACTCTGAAGTGAACTCTGAACCAAGCCTGTGGATAGGCTAGAGTAGAGTGACTAAACATTCAGGGCAAACCTCATACATTCCATGAACAATTGAACATACAGTAGCCATCGCTTCTTAGTTGACACTAGTAATGATGAGTGATGACGACCACAATAACATTTGTTCACTCTCAGTGACAGACAGAAGTGAACTCAACGACGGCGGGATTCATTCAACAGGGTGCCGATAAGCTCCGGGTCGTGGAGCAGCGGAGAAATAAATACCTGCTTGTTTCACAGTTGTTGATGTCGCCGCCATGTGTCTGGCAGCTTTCAGAGTTGTTTGCATATTACCCTGAGTCAGTGCAAGAAAGAAACACGATGGACCCGATTCCCGAGGGAACTACTGCCAGCATAAACAAAAATAATGTAAAGATTAAAGAAGGAATGTTCATATACGTCACTCACTGGAAGTCCCTGTGGACTGTGACCTCCTTTGCTCCTCCTTGCCATAAACCACCGCGACCCGATTTGGCAGATCTACTACATTTATGCGCAGCGTCTGTATGCTCACTCAGATCAGATGTTTTACTCTATTTTGAACAAGTCAAAGATAAAGCCTATTTTTAGCAAAACAAGTGGAAGTGGTGTAAAGTAACTATAGGATACATTGAGGTATTTGTACTTTACTTTAGTATTTCCAATTTCCAATAGTTTTACTTCTACTCCACTACATCTTTTACTTTTACTCCACTACATTTGAAAACTTTACTTTGTAGATTTTGATTATTATTACATAACATACATTAACTACTTCAGTCCTATACATTTTGGCCCTACACAAGCTCGATCACAATGTGTCCAGAATAGATGCAACACATTGTGATCTACTGTGATCTGCTATTTTCAAATGATTATTTGAAAACTTGTGAAATGGGACATTCTGCATAATGACTACTTTCTACTTTTGGTACTTTAAGTACATTTTACCAATACTTTTGTACTTTCTTTTACTCAAGTACATTCTGAATTCCAGACTTTTACTTGTAACAGAGTATTTCTAAATTGCAGTATTGATAAAAAATGTGAGTAGGTTTTACACTACCGACCAAAACACATTTCACACTGATCCGCTCAGCCGAGTAAGGCTTATGGGGAATGAGTCCATCTCATTTATAAAAACGTGCGTCTCACAATTTCATTCCATTTCACATTGCAGCTTCATTTTTCTGCCCAGCTCCTTCTGTGATTGCCCCTCTCTCTTATTTGACCTTATCCATCTCTGTTCACACTTCACAGAGCAGAGAGCACCCACATAATGCACCCAGAGATTGTTCCCCAAGTCTGAAGGTATCTCTCTGGTTTACCTGGCATTGTGTTACAGTAAATACTTACAATAATGAACAGGTGCACAAACAATCACAACACTTCTTGCGAATGCAAAAAAAACAGCTGGTTTATTACAGTTGCTCACTTGAGCATGTATGAAGTCTAGCATAAATACAAAGGTTCAAGATTTTTCACATTTTGTTATTAAAACATCTCACATGAGCTAAAATCAGTGCTTAAAATGTAATTAATTTTTTTTTTATTATTAAGTAGTAGATTTGTAGTGGCACAGCACCCTGGTGGCTGTGCTGGCTGACCACACAACCACAACATCCTGGGTTCGACTATTGGCTCGACCTGTGATGTATATGGTCTCTCCACCTAGTAGCTCTTCATGTTATCTGAATGAAAGCAAAGATTCCACAAAAGGAGGCAAGGAGTCAAGTGGATGTATGTGTTAGAGAGGTAGTTGGTAAAATGCATGTTGAAGTGTGTGTGTGTGTGTGTGTGTGTGTGTGTGTGTGTGTGCACATGTTATAACTTGGATAAAGTGGTGTCTCTTGCAGAGCTGTGTGACTGTGACAGGAGGAACTCAGAGATGAAGGGGGCGACACATTCAGGTCTATTTAGGTGGATGTGATGATCGCCTTGCACTGTTATCACAGTATCCTGAGAGAGAGAGAGAGAGAGAGGTGATAAATAGAGTGGCATTTTCCTTGAGAAAACTAAAAGTAAATCAGACAAAAGTTTTTCCATTCACTAATAGAAGAGAAACATGTAGAACCTCTCAATAGTCGTCGATTAAGTATATTCCTTCGAGCCACATATTTGGATTAAGTGCCAATTAGTCCCAATAAAAGCGATTTAGACAGACCAAGCTTTCCTCCGATGTGGAAAGTCTGGTCACGTGGGGTTAAGTGCCAATATGTAGGTCAATGTGGAGGATCAAAGCAATACATATTTAGTACTGCCATTGTGATGTCCAGGTTGCTTAGTTAGCTAGCATCTACTGTATGTCATAGTCTGTCTACAATGCAAAACCAAACACCTTACCGTGATTCAAAAATACCCTACAGTACACAACTAAACTAAAACTAGTAAAGGTGTACTGTACACAGTATTTGAAAAATCTTAGAGGAGGAATGAGGCATAATGTGTTGGCGTACACATAATAATGTGTGTCTTTACACATAATAAAGACACACAGAGATTCTCACAAGTTCTCATGCTGACATAATGACTCCAGGATCGTACTCACATTCCGTTCCCTATAACCCTGGAGCAGTGTTGAGAGGTATTTCTTTTGCTCCCCTTCAGCAAATAGTTTCTCAAAGCCTTCATCAGCTCTAAAGACACATTAAGAGATTGTGAACACACCTAGACATGGTATAAATTGGTATGAAATGATTATGCGTACTGTATGATAAATCGTGTAGTATGTCATAGAAAAAGGGGAGGAGTGTCTTACAGAATGACTAAAAATGGTGCTTGTAGCTGTGATTGCATCTCCAGACTCTGTTCCAGGCTAACACGTACAACGTTTTTCTGAAAACATTAAGAAACATGAAATATACGGAATACATGTAATTTGTGTGTGTGTGTGTGTGTGTGTGCGTGCGTGCACACACACTCACTTGCATAGCATGAACTGAAAACATAGCATGAACAACATCATTATAAAATAACGAGGAAGACCAGTACTGGTTTAATAGTTACTTACTAGATTGATTCGAAAATCTCGATTGAATACAACTCCTACAAATGAAAATCATGTTAAATCCAACAACACAACAGAACAGGGGGAAAACTACGAAAATGAGATCACTGTACTTAGTTAGTAGTGTATGCTCTCAGGGCTGTATAAATAAAAAAGTAAAAAAACACAAAAGGCAAAGAAACTGGCGTAAAAACACCACACCTCCTTCAACTTGAGAGATGCCTCGTTCTAGAAGGATGTTCACCGACTGTTCAGAGAGAGCTGGATTTGCAGCTAATAACCTGAAATTAATCCAATACACAAATGCATGTAATGCACTTAACCAATGCTATGAAACAGCAAGATGATTCATTAATGCCAGCCAGACCAAGTTGTCAATGCACAAAATGGTACTATACCTCTCAACCGCCTTCTCATAAGTGTAGACCTTCTCTTTCTTCTCTTGCTGTTTTTCAAATGTGATCATTTGGTCCATTCCTTGTTTCATTACTTTGGTCAATTCTTTCTAGAAGTAAAGAGAAATAATCAGAGGAACTTGTCAAAGTGCTGTGGCTTGAAGAGGCAGAGAGAGATATAACCTCATAAAAATACAATAATACTATATCTGCCACTGAAGCTAAGTCTATTTTTCATGTAGTAAAATACAGAATATCAAGCATTCTTTCAAAACCACTTATTGACAATTATTTACCATGACATTAACTTTGTCAGAATCTAGATATATCATATCAGAATTTAATATTTGACTTTATATACAATTTATTACAATCTCACTGTGAAAGTAAATTAAATGCTGCAGTACTGTCTCTGTTGGTAAGAATCCGTATGAGTCCAAAAGTACAACTGCATCCACCATCTCAGGATATAATGCACTGATCTGTGTAACAACACAAAATGGACCATAACGTAATAGAAAACACAGGTAATTATACGCTTGTACATTGTTTTAGTGTGATAATTAGATTAAACAAGCAAGGCTGATGTAACAATGCTAATTACCATTCCAGCGATGTTACCACCTATAAAGATAAATGATATAATGAATTAACAAAGTGCTAATACGGTCATTGATCTTTCTGATGTTGTAGTTAACCACATCAACCCTATAGCATCCCCCAATTCTGCGGGCATGTCATAATAGACAAACATTGAGAGAAAATAGCTGATAGCAAAGGAGGGGACCATGAATAGACCCCTGGGGGACCTGCATACAAGTGGTTAAAGATGGAGTGCCGTGATTTTTGTATTTTTTCTGTTTTGCGTCTATGGAGTTAACTCTAATAGATATTAGCTCTAATAGCTCTAATTAATTAACTCTAATAGACCCCAAGGTGTGGTTAGATTATTCAAATATGTCTTCCCTGTGTATTTTTGGTTTCTTCCTGAAAGCTGAAAGCCTTTGAGTCAAAAGGCCCAATCGAAAATACACCATTTTTGTGACCCGGCCTAACCCCTCCCCCATTATCATACAAGACACAGCTTAAGTTCAGGTGGGTGGTGCTAAGGTGAAAACCAGGTATACATAATGAACTGGTGCGTGTGGCCACATAAAAACAAAATGTTAACACTTCCGGTACAAATCTTCCTCCTAGCATAATCATAGTACCTGATGATCATGTTTTAGGGGGGGGGATCTTTAAAATACATAAATCTGAGACTCACCCATGCTGTGTCCTATAATGGTAAATCTTGTCCACTGCAGTGCTAAAAAAAGAAGAAGAAAGGAAACATTGTTGAAAGCAAAGGTTCTGGCCACAAATTAATAAATGATATTGTTTTACGTTACATTCTGAGTGAGATGCTCTACGTCAGTGGTTCCAAAACGTTTTAGCCCGTGATCCAAAAGAGAGATTTGATGTTTGCCCCTAACTAGTGAAAATAGCAGATCTACATGCTCACAAGGTAGCAGTTTTGTAGCTTGTAGATCGGCTAGTATTGTCCCGACCGAGTCACCGACCCAGTGTTTGTATTGGGGGAACCGTACAGTGTACTGCTCCACTTTGAACTGAACGTCAGGGCCAAAAACATGTAGTTCTTGAATTCATCACACACCTTCAATGACTCGTCGCACATCAGCTAAATATGCAGGAAAGGAATAGAAGACCCCTGGAGGGCGATGGGACGACTGCCCATGACCTGGCAGGTCCACTGCTACATATCTATACTCTGTACGCACAGAAAGATAAAGAGAGACACAGGGTCAGGGGTCATCAATATGTCCGTACACCAGTGGTTTTCAACCAGTGGTCCGGGGACCACCAGTGGTCCTTGGCGGGGTTCAACTTCCAGGTGGTCCCCAGCTAAATCATGGAGACAAATGAACCCTTATAGATCTTTAACTGGACCAATTTGGTTTCATTTTACGCTACAAATCTGCATTACTTAATTTACAAGACGTCTACACACAATTGGAGAATGTAGAAGAATTGTTATTTTGATCAACATTTGCCTGTTATCTCTCCTAATGGTAATAAAGATCAAATGTGTCCGTGGCTCACAAAACTTGGCCTTGTCATCGGCAAATTTCACATTTTCTTTTTTACACACCATTGTAATGTTCTTATTTGGTCAATTACATATTCTTCAGAATATGTATGACACTTACACTATATGGCACATTAGGAGTCCAACTAGTAATACTGTTTCTCAAATGTTTTATTTGCAATGACCCCCTTACGGGTCCATTTGGTTCCATTTGTACACTCTCAGAGTTACAGACCTGTTATCATGGTCATTCAGGGCTAGCTATTTGTCTGTGGAACAAATTGAATTTTCACAATTTTCACAAGCCAGCCAGACAGCCAGACACGTACAATACAATGCAGTATACTTTGTTTTATCCCTTATAAATCACAACTATTATTAATTGAAATAATTAATTACTAGTACATTCATTAAATAGATAAAATATCCCGTTTTAAATGACCTTTTGGCAGAAGGGGAATAAGGTTGTTGAATGTGCCACAGTTGTCAGCCCAACCATGCAGGCACAGCACAGGACGACCGTGGTCAGGACCCCAAACCTTGCCTTTCATCTCTCCCCAAGGCACTGGCATAATGAAATCTGAAACTGGACAGATACACGCATCCTTAAAGTACAGGTTAAAACAGTGTTTCCCTAACTTTTTCATGTCAAGGACCCCCAAAATGACACTCAATTGCCAGGGACCCCAACCATAACCGTAAACACAGAGCAGCGCAGGATTAAGGTTGGCGAACATGCGTTAAGTTAACGCATGTTCGCCAACCTTAATCCGATCGTTTTCTGCATGCCGGACCAATGACAATGGAAAAGCGTACAGACCCCGCATGGGACCCCAATGTATATTGTAAAATCACAGTTAATTGAACTCTAACGGGTCCATTTGGTTCCATTTGTACACTCTCAGAGTTACAGACCCAAAATGGTCAATTTAATTCCATTTGTACTCTCTCAGAGTTACAGACACATAAGGGTCCATTTGGTTCCAAACGTATCATTTAGCTAGGGACCCCCTGGAACTCCCTCAAGGACCCCTAGGGGTCCCCGGACCCCACTTTGGGAACCACTGGTATAAAACGATTCATCTTATTTTAAAATAGCCGATCTACAAGCTCACAACCCCTTGCATCGCGAGGCATTGTGAGCTTGTAGATGTGAGTTGTCAGCTTTGAGTTGTCAGGTTTTAGGCTAGATGTTATGCTATTTTCACTACTTTTGTGTGACACTGCGATGAAGTAGGGCGTTAACTTACAAAAATAAAAATGTTGACATACGATAGGTACCTCAGTGTGCTATGATTAAAGTACATACTTATCTATTTCTTACCACCATAGTAGACCTAACTGTTGTTAATTAATAATTATGTATTGTTGTTATTGCTGCTATATAGTCTCTATATCGCAGTGGTTCCCAAACGTTTTCATGTCAAGGACCCCCAAATTGACACTAATTAGCCCACAGACCCCCACTTGAAAAGATATGCCAGGGACCCCCATAAGAGAAGGTTTTTACAGCTCTAGCAGTGATTCTCAACCCGTTTAATTTCAAGGACCCCCAGTTTGATATGCAACAGGCTACGGACCCCCATTTAATGGCATTCCTATCTCTGGGACCCCCAAATTATATTGTAAAATCAATGTTAATTTAACTCTGAGAGTGTACAAATGGTTCTCAGAGTTACAGACCCATAAGGATCCATTTGGTTCCAAACTATCATTTAGCTGGGGGCCCCCTGGAACTGCCTCAAGGACCCCTGGGGGTCCCCGGACCCCACTTTGGGAACCACTGCTATATAGCAGAAAAAACAACAATAACAATCTCTATAGAGGAAACCGAAACCAAAAGCATTGTTACTATATCATACTGGTATGAGATGAGACTAGAACAAATAAAACAAATATTGAAGTTGTATCTATAGCTGTCACCACCTGTCACAACAAATGCAGTCCCCTTTCATTCCCACATGGCCACTTCTTTCCTGCAGCCTTCCAGATGGTCATAACAGACAACAGTAGTAATACATGCACAGTAATAACAATCACTGTGAGAGGAAGAGAGAGGATGGGACTCTGGGAGACAGAACAAATGGGGGAGAAATACCTGCTTGCTTCATACAAGTTGATGTTACGAGGTTTCGTACGCCTTTCAACGTGTGCATCATTCTTCTGGAAGATATTTCAGCTCCTTAAAAGCTGCACTATTTCATAAAATAGCCTACAATCAATAATGTCGATATTGTGAAATCATATGTGTGAACTAAATCAAAACAAATCCGAACAAAGGACAATGAAAACCGCGACGACCTATGTTGACATATATGTTGACATATAAACTCGGCTAACCTTTGTGTTTTGAGACCATGAAGATTGTCAACTTTTCGTTTTCCGGGTGTCACAAAACCACGTGCTTCAACCTTTGGACTGTCATTTGCCGGTTGCTGATCCGGTATTGGTTTACAACGGATACGGATGTGGTACAGTAGGCGGGCTCTAAGTCTAGACCGGATCAATTCAAACAAAAACGAGGCACTAAAGGCAGTGGTGGAAAGAGTACTTATATTTTGTACTTGAGTAAAAGTATCAATACTGCGATATAGAAATACTCTGTTACAAGTAAAAGTAACAACCGGAATGTAAAAGTACAAAAGTATTGGTATCAAAAATCTACTTTAAACTAAGTACGAGAAGTAGAAAGTAGCCTACTCTGTATTGTGTTTTCAAATGGCCCAAATGTAGGGCTATATAGGGCTGAAGTGTTTAGTGTATGTAATGTATATATATATTTTTTTATAATAATCAAAATCTACAAGTACAAAGTAAAGTCTAGTAACAAAAGTTTTCAAATAAATGTACTGGAGTAAAAGTGAAAGTATTGGAAATTGGAAATACTGAAGTGAAGTACAAATACCTCAAAATTGTACTTAAGTACAGTATACTTGAGTAAATGTACTTACCGGTACTTTCCACCACTGGTATGTCGAACTTAGAAGCCTCGAAGCAAAGAACTAGTTTGGACACTGGGGGTCGCCAAGCCACTCCTCAGTCCAAGCAGACAGAGGTCAGACGACCGAGGACAACATTGCAAGATGAAGATTCCACTGCTGCCTATCTCCCAAGACAACACACACACACGCACTGCTCTGGACTGGTGGCGAGTTCTCTGGAGCAGAGCTAGTGGTTGTGGTGGTGGACAAAGTAGGCTGCTCAACCCCAGTGCAGTAGGCCTACTCCTGGAGTCATGGTCAAATGACTCAACATGCATTAGTCTACGGACCCCCATTTAATGGCATGTCTATCTCTCGGACCCCCAATTTATATTGTAAAATCAATGTTAATGTAACTCTGAGAGTGTACAAATGGAACCAAATGGACCTGTTAGGGTCCATTTGGTTCCATTTGTACACTCTCAGAGTTACAGACCCATAAGGTACGTCCATTTGGTTCCAAACTATCATTTAGCTGGGGACCCCCTGGAACTCCCTGAAGGACCCCATGGGGGTCCCCGGACCCCACTTTGGGAACCACTGGTCTAGAGCAGGGGTTCTCAACGTTTTTGGCCGGGGACCCCCGAAAATGCTTTGGCAACGTCTCGGGACCCCCGCCCCGCCCCCTCCCGACCCCCAATATAAATTGACTGCTACAATAACCTTAAACCATTTTGGGCGGGAACCCCTTTTGGTGTTTTAAGCATTGTTATAATTTAGCTATTTAAAAATAGCAGATCTACAAGCTCATAGCGCGCCACCGAGTGGCGCGCTACGAGCTTGTAGGTCTGCTATTTTTTTAAATAATTTTTTTAATAATTTGGGGACCCCCTAAAATAATTTGGCGACCCCCCGAGGGGTTGCGACCCACGGGTTGAGAACCCCTGGTCTAGAGCAACTAGTAACTACACAAGCTTCCACCAATGGTGATTGTATAATTCCCATGTGCAATAACTCATTTGGTCTGTCTTCTCAGTGAAGGGGACAAAACTCTGCATGCAACACAAGTAAAGTAGGCTACAGATACTCAAGAAATGTACTTAAGGACAGTACTCCAACGCAACACTGCAACGACACACTTGTGATTATACAGTAACCGCACGAGTGCACGTACGTACGTCCTCCTCGCATTACAGACATGCATGACCTCACAGAGTTCAACACGGTTAATTGTGCCATGAGGACACTGGCAAAATTAACTCTGAAACCGCCCAAACTACTTTTTATATATGTGATGTATGCCATGCTTTTGTTATTGCTTAATGTAAGTCGCTCTGGATTAAGAGCGTCTGCTAAATGCCTAAATTGTAAATTGTAAATTGTCGCAGTAGAGTTGTATTATAATACAATATAATATAATATTATTATATATTTTATAAAAATATAGAATGTCAAAAAGTTTGTAAATGTGTGTGTGTGGGGGGGGGGGGGGGCAATCGACTTGATTGGCACCTGAATGATTGACAACTCAGTCGTGCTGTACGTGCAGGTCTACCAAGGTTACCGTGAGCCGCGTTGGCTCACTTGGCTGACCTGCGTGAATCCTTGTGGTGGAATGGAATGCATCCCGATTCCCACCACATCATTGTGTGACCATGCAGGCGTTGCATGTGGTCTGGCCTGGTGACTAGCATGAGGAGGAGGAGGTGCGTATGGCTCTTCAGCCCCTCTGCGGGGGCTCCTGGTTGTTGTTTATATCTTGTTTATTCTTTGTGACTGATAGGGAGTTGGTTGCTCTGTGGAGAGAGATTATGGCATTTTTTGGACTTCATAGGATGTCAGTCACCTATCAGTGCAAGTGGTTCTTCACTAACCTTTACATATCAAGGACCTCCTCCAATTTGATATACAGTAGATTGTCTTATTCCTACTCTGTGACAGTGTGACCCCACCCTGTCACTGTCTGTTTGCTTTTACATGCCTTTCAGTAGCGCGCACTGTTTAGGTAGGGTATGGACAAACAAAACTACAAGCAAACAGATCACAAACAGCTCTCACCACAGTTTCACCACAATTTCTCAAACAGTTACTAAGGGGTCCTGTCACTTTAAATAGGGGACAGCACAGCACTAATGGGCCAAGTTGGGCCAAACCAACTCCTGTCTAGAGGTAGGGAGGATTGCTTGTCGCCGAGGGACATTGGCGTCTAAAATGACGTTGGAAGAGGACTTGGGAGAACTAAGGACTTTAAGAAATAGAAGAGCTACAAGCTCATTGAAATATGTATATAACTGCCTTTTGACCTATACTGTAACATGTTGTGGAGCATGTTAACCCCTTTTAATTTGGTCCTGTGTTGTGGGAGGAGCCAGGGGGGTATATAGCTCTGGGAGATGGCAGTGTCAGTCAGTCTGGCCTGCTGTCTGATGCTGCCTGGAGCTGAGGAGAACTGTCGCTCTGAGGAGGTGATGTTTTGGTTATTATTTGTTACCATGGTTGAAAGGATCTAGATCTTTTGATTTATTATGATGTCTATATATATTATAATATATATATATATATAATTATGTTTTGCTTTACATTAGAAAGGCCTGATTTATAAATACTTATATTATGTAATGGTTTATTTAAAATGATTTTGATTTGCATTATTGTATATAATATAAAGTACTTGATTTTGAATATACCTATTTTCTATTTTCAGACATTTGGTCTCTATATTTTTGTCACTTCTTATGCACTGCGTTGCCTCGCCATTCCTGGTGTTCATATTACCCCGCCTGAGACAGGGGTGTGACATTTGGTGGGATGTGGTTTCTTGCATGCTTTATGAGCATTCCGTTGATTGAAAGGACATTCAGTCCAATCTGAATGAGAACGTTCTGCATGGCAAAGTCAGTAGTCAGGCAGCCCACTTTGACATCAGCTGGAGCTGTCCCAACACCCGACTCACTCTTCACTTGCTTGATGTTACTGGGAGTGATCCATCCACCTCCTTTATCATCATCGCCGTCCTCCTCCTCCTCCTCACTCACTTCATCTGAGAATTCCTCAGACAACGTCTCGATCTCTGTTCCACTGTTGTCCAATACGGAAATACCGTCCACATTCAGCAAGTCCAACAGATCAGCCTCGATGGAGGGCAGTGGGTTCCTCCAGAACTGGAAGCTTGAGGTGGAGCTGGTATGGGAGGACTGCCAGACTCCTCTTGGTGGCTTTGTCTCGAATCTCATCAACCACATCTTTCAGCGTGTAGATATTCTGTCCGATGTCCTGCAGAGGTGCTTTCTTCAGAAACGCAGCAGCGTCAGCGACAACATGCTCCACCAGGGCCGCCATGTTGCATTCAGGAGGGGAGAAGGAGAACTAAGGACTTTAAGAAATAGAAGAGCTACAAGCTCATTGAAATATGAATGTATATAACTGCCTTTTGACCTATACTGTAACATGTTGTGGAGCATGTTAACCCCTTTTAATTTGGTCCTGTGTTGTGGGAGGAGCCAGGGGGGTATATAGCTCTGGGAGATGGCAGTGTCAGTCAGTCTGGCCTGCTGTGCGCTTTGGCAGTGGGAGGGGGCTGGGTCACAGTGTTGGAGAAAGATGAGGTGACATTGTGGTGCTGGCCCGACGGGAGGCCTTCTCCCACTATGGTTCCCTGGAGCTTGGAAAGGCCCAGCGCCGTTTCAGACAGCTTCTCGTCCGACGCGTTCTCTACAATTGTAGCAACCGACTGAATCCTATGACACCAAAACAGGCTATAATCAAAGTTTTTCCAATTTGGCCCAGGTTTTATTAGCACACATACAGTGTTGGTGGTGGACTGGAGCAACTAGATGGCAAATTACCTGAATTTTGCGGATTGGGGCCTGTCGTTTCTCCTCCAAGTCACACAAACCCCTTCCCCACCGGTCATCTGGACCTCTAGACAAAGCTTTATTTAACTTAAAAACCACTTAAAATGGTAGAAGCATGGTTAGACATGAAAAACACGTATAGGGCCTAAATGGAAAAAAGACAGCAAGGAATTGCCATCCCTTTCGGACCAAATGTTTCGACTGTACTCTGAATAGTTGCACAGCAATGTAAAAAAACAGGACCCCCACAACTCAGAGTATACGCATGTGCACACTCTTAGAGTTACAGACCTGTAAGGGTCCATTTGGAACCCCCTCAAGGAACCAACTTTGTGAACCTCTGAAATAAACCAACTGAAGTACATTCCGAGGACGGCTACCTTGTTCCTGCTCTCTGAAGGTTTTGTACAGGGTACAGCTCTGGGCTTCTCGGCTACAGAGGCCCTGAGAAAGTGGAAAATAAGATTACTTAGGTTTAAAAATGGTTAACATTTTCATTATTTGTAGTAATACACCAGGATTGGATTTTATATTTATATTATATATATATATATATATATTATATTACCCAAACAAAGATTGTAAAGGCCTGTATTTTTACCTGCAGTTCTCCTGATTATCCTCATCTGTGAAGACGGTAAATGGCGTTGGGTTGGTGGGGGGGGGTTTACAGGACAACGGTACACCTTCAAAACATCAAGGGTCAGGAAGAGGGGGAGAATTCATTACGAGCAGCATTATTATCTGCGGGTGTCTACTATAATTGCCTCAGTGTCAGTTTCCGCACGGACATATTTGCTGTGTGCACATACGTCAGCCAATGAGAAAACCAGCTGGACTAGTAATCTAGTAAGAGAGTGGCGACACGCTTTGATCTCGCGGCAAAGCGGGGTGCTATGGGCTATAGTTCCAAACATTGGAACTATCCCATTGAGATAGAATGAGCGCTTCCGCATTCCATTGTTACAATGAGAGTCTATGCTAGTATCGCCACTCTTACTAAATTACTCTGAGCTGGACTAGCTTGCACATTGATTATACATCTTGGGGAAGATGGTTTTTATATAGCTTCAATTACAGTATTTAAGCATTACGCTAAACACCTGATGTGCATATGCTTGGACACCACCACCTCCCCTTAAGGACATACCAATTGCAGCTTGGGGCAGCGATGCATTTGAGTCTTCCAGCAGGGTTGGGGCCTGAAACGTATCCATTTTGAACAAAAAATCTCTGAGGAGGTGATGTTTTGTTTATTTGTTACCATGGTTGAAAGGATCTAGATCTGTTGCTTTATTATGATGTCTATATATATATATATATTATGTTTTGCTTTACATTAGAAAGGCCTGATTTATAAATACTTATATTATATAATAATGGTTTATTTAAAATGATTTTGATTTGCATTATTGTATATAATATAAAGTACTTGATTTTGAATATTTATATTTTCAGACATTTGGTCTCCTCTGTATTTTTGTCACTTCTTATGCACTTTGGAAAATAAAACTACTGTTAAAACTCTGCCTCGCCATTCCTGGTGTTCATATTACCCCGCCTGAGACAGGGGTGTGACATACTCTCAATGAATTGAGCCTCGATTTAAGCTAATTCGCACATAGGAATGCACTCAAGACTATGGCTTAGGTCGAGGATATTTAGCTCCAACTCGCTGACGATCTTTATAATAAGGCCACACCCGTTCTCATTAATAAGCACAATATAAGAACAACCCCTTGACTTATATTAATGCCTGCTAACACCTTATTCCAATGACTGCTACCCTAATAATTAATTATTCACCTTTCATTACTCATACAGTTCCCTCTTTTCCAAGTAGCTGCATGCTTGCACAACTCTGCCACATGTCTCTCTATTTCTCCCTTTCTCATGGAGAGGCCTGTTAACCCTTCACCTGCCAATACTGGCCAGACCTAAATGGTCCTGAGAAATGCAAACTCAGCAACCTTGTTGACACTGATAGGGAGTTGGTTGCTCTGTGGAGAGAGATTATGGCAATTTTTGGACTTCATATGATGTCAGTCACCTATCAGTGCAAGTGGTTCTTCTTCACTAACCTTTACATATCAAGGATCTCCTCCAATTTGATATACAGTAGATTGGTTTAGAGTTTAGACCATGGACCCCCATAACTCTAGAACTCATAATTGCACCAAATGGACCCTTCCATTTCACTCAGAGTTCCAGATACGTAAAGGTTCCTATATAACTATCAACAATTTAGCTGGGGACGCCCTGAAGGACCCCTGGGGGTCCCCAGACCCCACTGTGAGAACCAAAGCCGTGCACTTGGAGGACGTCATCAGTCGTGACCACATTGGGGAAACGTTTCAGCCCAGTCTGACCTGCATTGACTTCCATTATAAAAAGTTTAAAAAAACATATATTGTATGTGCTGGCATGCACAAGAAATTTGGCGCTGATCAGTTCAATGGTTTGTGAGATTAGAACAGTCACACACACACAGACCCGCACACAAATGAAAGTCTCTGAACTTTCCATTTAGAAGTTTTGTATTAGACGGTAATGTCAGTAGGATAACGGAAGAAAGTTAATTGTTAATTAGTCTGGTATAAAATTTCAAATGAAACACAAATAATCAAGAGCTGCTGAGGTCAGAACTGGACTGGGCATTGTGGACGTGCGTTCTCTCATTCTCTCTCTCACACGCACGCACGCACGCACACATTCTCTCACACACACACACACACACACACACACACACACACACACACACACACACACACACACACACCCTGGTAAGTAATGGTCAATAAACATTTTAAACGTACAGCAAAACAACAGTGTCTTATTAGATGTATTTCTTTGGAAAAAATGACATGATAAAATGATATAACTGTGACGTAATGTAAGTCCAATCTCTTATCAAAGGGGATGGATGAGTTAAATGTAGATGTGTGGTACGTGTGAATGAAATTTTAATGTGTCACGTGAACGTGATTGACGGGTTGGAGTGAAAGTGGAGAGATAAGGGTATAAAAGGGCAGGGTTGGGGAGGTTGAGGTCATTAATCGAGTAGTTTGGACTTTGATATTTTTCACACAGGATATTTTACCCATTCGCTGGTACGTACCGATTAACAGATCCTTTTATAGTTTTAGAAATGTTGTCTTGTGCAGCACATAGTTTCAATTAACAGGTCATTATTGTCATCACTGACTGAACTTGAAAATAGCGTACTGAAAGACATGTATAATTTGCTATTTAGGAATTCTATAATAATAATAATATTAAACAATAATAACAATAACAACCCCAAATGTATTATATTTTATTAACATACTCTACCATACAGATTGGACATAATTAGATTTTATTCATAAAACAAAAATTACAACTAAATCATCACTTTGGTAGAAATCATAACTCTATTAATTGCTATAGTTGAAAAGGTTAGAATCAATGGTAAAGGTTTTTGATTGATTGATTACTTCATTTACTCTTTTTGCAAAAAATGTACAGATTTATACAAAAGGATGCTATTAAAGAATAAGACAAAAAAAAGCCCAAGTGCTTATTTCCATTGAGGTCCTGTGTATTCAATTCATTGAGACATTTAAAGACAAACAATAATATGCAAAACATCATATAATGATTTTCAGTGTCGAGGTCATTAGACAGATATGATATGCTTTTCAATCTTTCATTTATTAATAGCATTTACCAATATGGCACACATATTCTGTGACAATAGCCTAAGATAGAAGCCATTCATAAGCTCTGAGTTTATGAATGGCTTGTGAGATTAAAGTAGTTAATTATGCAATGCTATACCTTGAAATCCGTCTTCATATTATGAATGATGTAAGAATGACGACGACAGCTAATGTAATCTAACGTATCCTCTTTCTAGCAATGAATATTTCTGGCCAGACACCTGGTCCTAAACTGCTGTTATATTGCTGTCCTCAAATGCCCTGCCCTCTACCCCCCTCCAAGCCATTATCTCCACCCTGACGTGACATGCAGTCAATTACAATGCTCATATGGGACAACATTTATACAATATGTAAAAAATGTTGTAATGAAATAATTGATATAACTGCACACTTTTTGCTGATTTTCTTTATTATTATTATTCAAATAGGTAATTAGTTTAGTCCCTGCTCATTATTTTTGTCACTGTACATTTGCATATAATGTGACATTTTGTCCTGCATTTACCCAGCCAAAATATTAGGAGCAGTGGGGCACTAATACAGCACCCGGGGAGCAGTTAGGGGTTATAAGTGCAGTGTTGCCATGTCTGCTTATGCCATGTCGGCTTTGGGCTTCTTTTTCTGTAAAGTTGCTTGTACATATTGGTTGCTTCTTTTTGGCTTGTTTTCATAGACCTGGTTGTTTATTTGTCTCACAATCGGTGTGTGTGTGTGTGTGTGTGTGTGTATCTATCTTCCATATTTATCACTATTCATCCTCTCTCCTCAGCTCTATATGGCTGACTTTGACACGGTTCTGAAGTGCTGGGGCGCTGTGGAGGCAGACTACAACACATATGGAGGCCTAGTGCTGACAGGGTTAGTAAATATGAGATGATAACACTACTTAAAACCTTACTATGAAACACATTTGTTGAATGAGGTCTACCCATGGATAGATGTTGGACAAATCTAAACAGACCTAATCTTTGTCTCTCAATATTGTTTTCTCCGTTCCTTTAGTCTGTTCGCAGAGCACCCAGACACCCTGAAATATTTCCCCAAGTTCGCAGGCATCGCCCAGGCTGACCTAGCAGGCAGTGCAGCTGTTTCTGCCCATGGTGCCACTGTGCTGAAGAAGCTTGGGGATCTGCTCAAGGCCAAAGGCAGCCACGCCGACATCCTCAAACCCCTTGCCACCACCCACGCTAATACCCACAAGATTCCACTGGATAACTTCAAGGTGAGTTTACTTCTTGCTTAATGAACCCGAGTAGATGTTGCCTCAGTGATTAATAATTAACCAACGCGTCACGAAGCAACGCGTTTTGAGCTCTTTTGCCGCTTTTGAATTTGAATCCGGAAAAGTAACAGTTTTGGACATATGAGGTTTCCACCCGACAGAGACAAATCAGACCATATATAATTGCCTACACCAGGGGTGGGCAACTTTGACGATGGTGAGGGCCAATATATTTCCACTCACTCCAGAGGGGCCACAGTGCATATTACTGTCGTAGCAAAAATAGCTGATCTACAAGCTCAAAACGCGTCGCTATTTTTGCTATATTTGAATTGAAAACCTGAATACTTTTTTGCTATTTTGAATTGGAATCCTGAAAGTAACCTTTTTATTGAATTTCAAATGCATTTAGTTATAGTTATGTTAACTTTATAAACTGTTAACATAACTACATTGGACACAAAAAGACTAACATTTTAATACTAGTCATTAAGTACTAGTCATTTTAATACTAGTCATGAAGTAATTCAAGCGGAATTGGAGTTGTAACAGCTGAAACCAATACTATATCAGTATTCTGATATTAACCTGAGGGCCACATTAAGTGAAGATGGGGGCCGCCAGTTGCCCACGCCTGGCCTACACACACACACAGTAGGCATATACACATAATTATAGTATATACATATAGTATGTATGTAAATACAAATATATAGTATATTATTCGACATGGTGTAACATCAGTTTAAGTTATCCTGATTCCCTGCTTTCTCTTTTCAGTTGATCACTGAGATCATTGCCAAGGTGATGGGTGAGAAGGCAGGACTGGATGCAGCTGGGCAGACTGCCCTCATAAATGTGATGGTTGTAGTCATTGCTGACATGGACGTTACCTACAAAGAGCTGGGCTTTGCCGGCTAAACCTCTGGCCTTGATAGCCAAAGAGGTTGATGGGGAAAGACAAAAGCTGGAAGAGATATCATCCACTGCAAGTGCTGCTATTTATGAGATTTCTAAGGGTTATAAAGGGGAGATCTAATACATTGTCTTGGTAGTGGTGAATTTAAAGTAATTATAACAATAAACACCAGTACCTTGCCTTGTTCTTCAGTTTTCTTTTAAGTCTAATCAAAAGGGCATATGATGTAATCAATGTGTACCAAAGTTATAGAACCAATTAACATTTCCATCTGTCGCAGTGCTCTGCTGAGTATTCATTTAATTTTAAATCATGATCTATCCAAGTTGAGTTTGCATAACTTAAAAGCACTATATGATCCATAACTGCGACTGTGGCTCAAGAGGTAGAGCAGGTCGTCCAATGATCCATGGGTCGGCGGTTTGAATCCCGGCTCCTCCTGTCTACATGTCGAAGTGTCCTTGGGCAAGACACTGAACCCCAAATTGCTCCCTATGTGCTGGTTGGTACCTTGCATGGCTTCCGCCGCAATCGGTGTGTGAATGGGTGAATGTAATGCACAATCTATGTAAAGCGCCTTGGATAAAGGCGCTATATAAATGCACCATTTACCATATTTGCCCACATGATTTAACGAATATACAGTACTGTTTGACTCAATATGATTGCGTCATTGAGTCAGTGCATGTGCGCGTGTTTCTTTGTTTATATTATGCACACAAGCACATTCATAAACACAATTACACTAAAGAAAGTCTGTTTTGGTATTTTTCTAATTTGTCTCTGTGTTAAGTATTACAGGGTTATAAATCAGTGCTGCTGGGCTGACTGCTGGTCATTGGAAATGAATAAAAGACAAAACAGACAAAGGAATCTTGCAGTGAAATGTGTGTAGGCTTGGATCATTATATAGTACATCTCCAGCTACAAGTCCAAGCATTCTCAAACTCTCAAATACATACAGTACATATGATACACCCACTTTTACAACCCTGTCGTCATTAAAAACGATGTTCCTTTCCATGTCAGTTATCTGAAGCCAGGCGTATTCTTTCTCATAACTAGCTATGACATTTTCATATGGGACAATTCTCTGGCGCTGCCCCTTCTTTCCTCCATTCTAAATTTGACTGTGGACGTGACCCTCTGCAGCTGCACTAAGCATCTTTTGGCAGGGCAGTCACTGTTCCTTCCCACATTCAAATCACACTTAAATCCATGTTAATTTAAGTCTTGAAAAATCACTGTGCACAGTAAATAGCCTCCATGGTGTTCTCAGAGTTGGATTATTACTTTATTTTGCTTATTGAATCACTATAAGACGACAGTATAACGGGAGCCTATTTGGTCAATAAGGCCCCTTGAATAATACATTTTCCATATTCCTCAGCCAGAACAGTCCTTGCTGGAGAATGCCCACCCCATTACCACACGTTACACGAGCTCCTTGAGCTCATTTCAAAAGTTGGAACATCCAAATAAAAAGTGGTACTTGAAAAGGGTGGATAGCAGTGATTGTTCCGACGATAACAGAACTATTATTAGGGTGTTGCTCTGTGTCTCTCTCTCTGTGCCTGAAATGATGCCAGTCGTTCTGGGATTAGTCACCCTCTTGGCAGAGCATGACAGCATTTATAACCCTCTAGCTTCATTTTCCTTCTCCCTCAAGCCAAGCACTGACAGTGAATGCTAACCGATGTCTGGTTTCACCAGTCATGTTACTGTAGGCATCGGTCACGTATAACCCATTTTGACCTGAGATCAGATTCTAAAAAAGGTTTTTTTTAAATAGCAGACCTACAAGCTCGTAGCGCGCCACTCGGTGGCGCGCTATGAGCTTGTAGATCTGCTATTTTTCAATAGCTAAAGCATAACATAATGCTAACACCAAAAGGGGTTCCCGCCCAAAATGGGATAACAGAGTATGACATATAGGCAAACATATTGTATTTAATATTTAACAACAGATTTGTGCACTCAGCTGAAAACTAAGCTTGAAGAAAACCTTCTCAATGATCCTGTGGACAATGACCATCATGATTAGGGATCTCTGGCAGCAACCAAACCTCCATGCTGTCAAAGGTTGACACAAAAACCAATTAAACGACAGTGCACCCTTCAGACCCGTCAAACAGCATTTTCCACTGGTTGTTATTTGGACTGGTGACTGGAAAGGGCAATGGTGGACTGGTCCGAGATGCACATATTAAAAATGTATGGTCTACTTTTGACAAGAAACCACATCTATATACATGTATGTGGAACCAATTAGTCTGGGTCGATGTCTGAGGGCACTTTGCAGCAGGACAAGTGAGAGAGGTAGAGTGCAGTCGTCATTGGAACCAGGCCGGCTGCCACTTTCAGAATAGTGAGCAGCCTATCCGCTGCATTGCTGATACCGCCTGGTGTCGTCTGGAAAGGAAAACTAATTTGAAGTTATCTGCTCTGCTCTGTCATGCAGTGGATAAAACACAAAAATAACACTGTCAAGGCAGCGGATTCGACCGTTATCTCTGCATTGGAACAGCGAAATCATCCGTTATCAGCACGTTTGAATGGTGCCAAAATGTCCATACTGGCATCCTCACCACATAGCCTGGTCAAGGTTTCCCCCTGGTGGACGTGTCATTTCCAACTATTGTGCATGGAACTAGGAGCTACTAATATATACTATTCTCTGCCTATCAGGACGTAACTCGGACAGCACTGAGTCGGGTCTGGTGGCCTTCGCAACGCTCGGCACGGCGACTCGCTCGGCGGTGCCTCACGTAGCTCATGGCCACCAGACACGGCACGCCTCCGTCAGGACATCAGTGATAATGACAATGCTACAATCGCAGATAATGACATACTGAACAGTGAGGATGCCAGTATGGACATTTTGGCACCATTCAAACGTGCTGCTAACGGATGATTTCGCCGATTCAATACATGATACCAGTCGAATGGGGTGGTCAAGGAGTGCCCTTGTTCCCTTTTGGACCGTTGGCCGTCCATATAAAAATAATGTGTGGACTGCACTCGTGCTTTTGGACAGTGTTGACTACATTGCTTGTGTTTTGATCACATCTAGTACCTCTGCATACAGTAGGGGACAATGGTGTGAAGCAGCCATGTTTCTGACCTTCTCCAGGCGCTCTGGGGGGACGGAACCATTTCGAGCTAGTGGAAAGTGAGTGGAAGGCACATTATCAGACAATAAACACAAAAGCCGAGTTGACAAGGATTCAATCAATTGCTTGCCATTTTATCTCAATCAATCACCAACTACTTTTGCTGCCCACCAGCAAAACTAGGAGAGAAAGTCAGCAAGTAAATTTGAGATTTACATTACTTACCGTTAGTAACCATGAAACAGACTTTCCCAAGGAAATATCCAGGGTCCAAGTACTTAAGGGAATCTTCTGCTGACAGGCAACTATGTAAAAAAACAAAAACTGTACGGTCAGAAGCATCAAACACCAACAATAGAGTACCCTGATCTGTAAAATTACTGACTTACAGTACATCAGGAATATACAATATGTGTAGGAAAGCTTCCGACAGATATTTGAACATGGACAAACAGGCCTCAATTGTCCCTTTTCCGTAACAGAGTGAAAGAAGATACGTGGAAAGAAGATTCATTAACACATTGAATCCGTATGACGAGTATACCTGTCCAAGACCTACCTGATGCTGGGTACAGATGACGAGCAGGCTCGTCTTAAGGGGTTTGATATCGCTATAGCATTGCTTCGCTGCGTTTCTTTTTTTTTAACCACTCCGGTTGCTATGCACGGTTGCCAGGGCCCCGCCCGCACAGGTGTTTTTCCTCAATAGCCATTAGCCTCTGTTTTAGGCTTTGCAGGCTTTTTTCTCGGAAACGAATGCGCTGTCCGTGGTGTTGACCAAAACGGCGATGTTCGGAGGTCTTTTCTGATTATCCAGTGAGCGCGATGGGAACATTGTTTTCTAGAGCAAGGATTGGCCTTATTTTAGCTTGGTAGCATTAACGCTAGTACTTTAGCATTCAAGATGGAAGCCAAAACCGGACGTGAGTCATAGTGGAATAGCCTGAAAACACCCGGCACCCATACACCACCACTTTTGTCCACCCACACTGGACTCAAACCTCAGGATCACACTGAGGGAGAGCTTCTCAAGTTCAATCAACAACTATTACAAAATAAACTTTAAAGGCTACCATACAATCAAAGTGTAATTGATAAAACGTTGTTTCAATGTATTATGTATATTATTGAGACATTTAGACCCAAGTAGCCCTGCCTGAACCCATTAAGACCTGAGGCCAATTCTACAAATGCCTTCTAAATGGGTAGTTATTCTCACACTTTCAAAGATTTTTCAGAAATGTTCAAAAATACAAGCTCGTAGCGCGCCACCGAGTGGCGCGCTACGAGCTTGTAGGTCTGCTATTTTTGAAAAATCGTGAAAATAATTTCAGAAAACTGGAGGATTTAGAAGATTTTTTTTACATTTCGAGGTCAGGCCTAAATGGGATATATCAGATGTACAAGCTCATAGTGAGCTTGTAATATCTGCCATTTTTGAATAGCCAACGCTAAAGATCTAAAATGACAGATGCTGATTGGCAACAAGACAACACAGGTATGAATAGCATGTAGAGGACAGATCAAACATTTTGATGGGGACAATACCCTGACAACTGCTCTTACCTGAGCTCCGATGTCAGGTTGATGATGAAGACCACCAGGTCAATTCTTGGTGTGCGGTCACACTCGTGCTTAATGTGTAATGGCAGCTTCTTTAACAGTCTCCTGGTTGGCATAACAGACGGAGCATGACATGAGGATTAATGTGTAAATGGCAGCTTCTTTACCAGTCTCCTGGTTGGCATAACAGACATGAGGATTATTAGCAGCAGCCGGTAATTAACCCATTTAGACCCGAGGTCGATTCTACAAATGCTTTCTAAATCCCAACAGTTTTCTGAAAAACCTCATGTTGTTTTCAAACTTTTCCATGTCAAGGACCCTCAAATATATATGTAATTGGCCGCCGACCCCCATCTGAAAATATGTTGTTCTAGGGACCTTCCAGTCCCAGAAGCAAAGATTTGAGTTAAAAATCACACCCGTGTGAACTGAGTGGTGTAAGGTCTTATATAGCCTGATCAGCTCTGATCTGACGTCATGTCTGACGTAATGAAATCACACCCGGGTGAACTGGGTGACCGTAGCAACCATGCTCATTTTTTGGTACGAACAGACAGACAGACACGTAAACTAACAAAGCCAGTCGTAGGAGTGGTTTACACCACTCAAAAATGTTCGCTCTGAAAGAATATATATTCAAAGGTTTGCGCCACATTTTCACGATTTTTCAAAAATAGCAGATCTACAAGCTCGTAGCGCGGCACTCGGTGCCATGCTATGAGCTTGATGAGTTGATATGGAAACAAAGGCAATGCAAACAATTGAAAAAAAAAAAGAGACATTTCAAATTTATCTAGATTCTAGAACATCTTCGTCAGGTCATAGATTATATCGGGTTTGTGCCTCTGAGACCTTAGTAGTGTCAACCCTGGTTAATTCACATATCGTCATCATGGTTAACATTATATTTTTGGATTAAAACAAAGTTATTTGTCAAAAGGTTAAAGCACTATATTGTGCTATTAAGCACTTTAAATAAGCACATTTTCTGAAATACAGCCTAGTCTATATAGAGTGTTTGTTCAGTATCAGGGGTCATCTCTGCATCTCTCCAGCTCTTTAATTTCTCTTTCGATTTCGTAATGTTCCACTTCCAAATTGTCTGCTCATTTCTCTGTCATCACTACAACTTTCACTTTCACTTTCACTTGTTTAATTTTATCTGATGCGCATTCTCTCTCCTGAATGGATATTAACATTGTTATCCTGACCTGAAAATAACAGATGCATCATCGCTCTATATTACTCAGTGGTGGAAAATGTACTCCGTTACAAGAAAAAGTCTGGAATTAAAAAATTCAAAAGTATCGGCAACAAAATGTACTTAAAGTACCAAAAGTACAAAGTACTCAGTATGCAGAATGCCCCTTTCCAATTTTCAAATGTATAAAAAAATCTTTTGAATTGCGACGCATTGTGAGTGTGTAGATCTTCTCTTTTCAAACGGATGAAATATAGTGCTGAAGTGCTTAATATATGTTTTGTAATAATAATCAAAATCTACAAAGTAGAAATGTTTTCAAATAATTATAATGGAGTAAAAGTACAATATTTGGATCTGAGATGTAGACAGAAGACAGTAGAAGTAAAAGTATTGGAAAATACTCAAGTAAAGTACAAATACCTAAAATAACTGTACTTAACCCATTTTGGGCGGGAACCCCTTTTGGTGTTAGCATTATGTTATGCTTTAGCTATTGAAAAATAGCAGATCTACAAGCTCATAGCGCGCCACCGAGTGGCGCGCTACGAGCTTGTAGGTCTGCTATTTTTTTTAAATCGAAGAACCACTGACAGAAACATAGCTTTTTCAGAAAACTGTCAGGATGTAGAAGACATTTTTAGAATTTGATCTAAGGGTCAAAATGGGTTAAGTACAGTACTTAATTAATTGTACTTAGTTACTTTACATATTACTAATACCCACACGTTGACGCAGAGATGCGGCGACCTATCCACCATGGTGACAGCCAGGTCCTGTTGGAACTCCTCTTCACACTCTACCAGCTAAAAGGCCACAATTCACAATTTACTTACATAAAAAGTATACCTGTAAACTAAACATCTTTTGAAAATAGCATATCTACAACAAGCTCACAATGCGTCAATCATGTGACACATTCATTGTGAGCTTGTAGATCAGCTATTTTCCAAATGGCCTAAATGTACGGTATATAAGGCTGAACTTGAAGTAGTTCATGTTTTGCAATAATAATCAAAATCTACAAAGTAACTAAAGTTATAGTTGTAGTGGAGTAAAAATACAGAAAAATGGAAATGCTCCAGTAAAATAAAAATACATCAAAATTATAAGCAATAATATGTCAAAAAAAAAAAAAAAATGTAGATGAGCTTGTAGATCTAAAGGACCGTACTTCACCACTTTTCAACCTATCTTCATATAATTGGTCCTCAGTCATTAATGATCATGATAAAATGGCACAATGTTTTTCTACTCGGTCTGTGTCTCAGGAGGGCTGTGGGCAGTTCAGAAACCCGTCCACCACCAGTGACATCATCGATGGGGAATCCAAGCTATAGAAACTGAAGGTTTTCTATTCCTGAAAAGATGCAATGCGAAAATGGAAGCCATCCTTCTCACAATACAATAAAAGTCTAAATATTTTTTGGAAAAAATCTAGCGATGATGTCACTGGTGGACGGGTTTCTGAACTGCCCACAGCCCTCCTGAGACACAGACAGAGTAAAACAATTGTGGTATTTTATCTTGAACATTAGTGAGGACCAATTATTAATATGAAGATATATTGAAATTAAAAGTGGTGAAGTGGTCCTTTAAAAACACAACAAAAACATCAATAAAATAAATATTAGCATGCATTCATTCAGCAGTGGCTGGCAGTGGTTTTCAACCAGTAGTCTGGGGACCACCAGTGGTCCTTGAGGGGGTTTCAGGTGGTCCCCAGCTAAATGGAGAGTTGGCAACCAAATGGACCCTTAAAGATCTTTAAGTCTTGAGTGTAAAAAAAAATAAGTTAAATTATTGTTAAAACAAGTGCATTACTTAATTTGCAAGAAGTCTACAGAATTACAGTCTACACGTTTGGGTTTGGCTGTTATCTCTCCTAATAGCCAGGTGGGCTCAGTAAATGAATAGATGCAGCATGGCATTGTGGACAAAATCTTATCTTTTAGTTTTAGGTCTGAGGCTAAATCTCATCAAATGGTGGTCCGTGGCTCAAATGCTGAATAAATAATGGACCCTGATACGAAAAGGGTTGAAAAACCACATATTATCCCAAGATTTAGACTCTCGTAGACGTATGTATCGATTCTGACATCATCTCTACGTCAGAATCGATAAATACGTCTACGAGAGTCTATTGGGCTAGGTGCCAATGCAAAATGCAAAACCAAACCAGAAAAATACAAACCATAGCGGTGGCCTCATTTAGTCCGGGTAATGTCCTGAATGGTGTCAGAACTGACATGGTGTCAGACGTAGATAATAAGATGAATTTAAATGATTTTTGTCTTATTAAAAACAGCCAAAGAAAAGTTAAACGTTAGCATGAGAAGCTACACTGTTGCTGCGCTCATTTTCAAACGTAACTCTGACGTCAAGACCAGTACCAGTGTTGCCAGATTGTGTGAGAGCAATAAGCAACCAGCAAGTCCATGAACAAGCAGAAAAACGAGCCCAATGTAGCTTATAATAAGCAGACATGGCAACACTGGTCAAGACTTGACTGTTTGGTTTTTTCTCTACATTTGCCACTTTGCAAGCATCTACAAGTGGTAAGCTACTGCCATCTAGTGGCTGGCCTGAGCGATGTACTGCAGAACACTAGGACAGTGGTTTTCAACCTCTTTCATATCAAGGTCCATTAGTATTCGGCATTTAAGCCACCACGGCACCACCAACCCACATTTAGCCTCCCAGACACAAATTTTGAATATTTTGTTATCGTTGGATAGGATTTTGTCCTCAATTCCATGCTGTATTGATGTTGGTAGGTACCATAGGAGAGATAACGGGCAAATGTGTTGATCAAAATAACAATTCTTCTAAATCAAGTAATGCAGATGTTTAACAATAATTTAACTAATACAATTTTTGGAGGGGAATATTTGTGAAACATTTTATTTCCATACTCTGCACCCCAGTATTGGTTGGTTGGGAGGGGATCCGATTTGTATAAGCTTGCCTTGGTGTTACTGTACTAAAAAAATATAGAGCCCCGCTCTCCGCTGGCCGCTGCATGGCCCGCGCTGCGTGGCATGGGACTGGACCTTAAGTCTTTTTCAAAAATTATTAGTGGACCTTCAGCATTTCTAGTTGAGGACCCCTGCACTAGAACATTGCATTTTTTTAAATGGTTTCAACGGTTTGTGTAGAAAGTCATAACTAAAAGCAAAGCATTATGGATCCGGGTCCAGAGACGCATCCCAATAAAGACACCCATTCATATAAATGGAAGCAGAAGCTTTTATTCACTTCATATTAGATGGCACAGCAAAATACAGATCCCCCCAAAACATCCAACATGTATCACAGCAAAAGAGGAAAACAAGTCAGTTTATTGGGCTTTAACTAAAAAATACCAGTACAGAAAATGCATGTGCACGTCAAATACTTAAACAAGTCCAGTATTGGAGAAACTTGGATTTCAGCCCAGGTCAAGTATGTCGCATCACTCTTAATCATAATTTATAGACATAATCAATGCTGGGTGCCATATTTGCAATAAGGAGGGCAGA
Source organism: Electrona antarctica (assembly GCF_951216825.1). Taxonomy (NCBI): domain Eukaryota; kingdom Metazoa; phylum Chordata; class Actinopteri; order Myctophiformes; family Myctophidae; genus Electrona; species Electrona antarctica. The sequence continues at coordinate 48,274,357 of NC_136809.1, forward strand.
CTTCCCCTAGAAGATGAGAATGGTAAGGCCTGAAGGCAGATTTCTAAGTACAAATGCCTTGTTCAGGGTGTTTTCACATCAATGAGTCTAATAATGTATGTAAATTATTATCCACAGCTAGTCAACCCTTTATTAGAAACTGACATCATATTCCCAAATGGAACACAGAGGAAAAACAGTATTAACAATGAAGGTCTCACTAATAATAAAAAAAGAAAATTCATAAGTAAAATAAAACACAAACTTAAAAGTAGGTCTTGTGTTTCTTCACACCCCATCCTTACCAATAACCCAGTGGTTCTCAAAGTGGGGTCCAGGGACCTCAGGATTCATTGAGGGGGTTCCAAATGGACCCTTACAGGGCCGCAACTCGCGTACTAATCGAACCAAATGGACCCATTTGGCTCCATTTGTACACCGAGTTATACTCGAGAAATAAAGGGGGGGGAAAAAGTCTGAGAACCACTGACATAATTCAATGAAGTGTACACAAGATGGTTTAGAGAATAAAAGAACTGCTTCCTGGTCATAACAGCATTACAAGATCTTAAGTCACCTCGGTTCATATTCATTGCCTTACATAAATCTTTTCTTTGCATGTGACCTTTTTCCGACAATGAGCTCATCAGTCCCCCGTTCCAGATCCTACCCTATCCCCATAATGTATATGTATACATACGTATATGCCCCATTTTGAACGTGACCACATACAGTACTGACACGCACGCATGCACGCCCACACACACACACACACACACACACACACTCCTGGACTCATCCTGCTCCTTCAACTAAACAATATATCCAAATCCAATCTTTCGATTGTTTCTCTCGCTCATATCTCCCCAGACTCTCTCTCTTCAGAGCTGGAGTGTCTATCTCTCTCGAGTGAGAGGGATCTCTCTCGTTCCCTGCCCTTGGCCATGTCCGGGGAGGTGGACCTCTCCCTGTCTCCAAACTCCACTCTCCCTGTCTCCTCTCGCCGTCCTTCTCCGCTCTCCCTCCCTCCACTCTCTCTCCATCTCTCCTGGGAAAGGGAACGTTCTCCGTCACGGGTGTTAGATGATCTGTCTCTAGAGGACCTGAGCAAAAACATGCACACACACAAAAAAGATCACATATACATGATGGGAGACAATCACTCCAGCATATTGACAATGATGCGTTCCTAGTAAAGACAGCCCCAAGCACTCACAATACTATTATTTTAACAGTAGTCATTACGCAGAAAATTAGCCAACACCACAGATAATCAATTGAGAAATGTTAGGGTTTGATTGCCTGATTATGCATAATGGAAAATACACCCTTCCAAAACACATTAGATACCCAAGCCTTATATACCGAATATAACTAGAATGTGGCACTATAATTAGAATGTGGCACTGATCTCTGTAAAGGCGACTGGTAAAGCATGAACTTCAGCGACATAAAGGGGAAGAATTGATCTCAGATCAATTCATAATCTAAGTCAAGATGTATTCTGCATAGCAGCCAGGGGATTTTCAGACACAACAGCCACCAGTGAGACAGCCTCACCTCTTAGTCCTCTTAGTACTATTCCTGTGAGAGTGAGAGCGTGAGCGATGCCTGTCTTTGTGTCGGTGCTTCCTCTCCCTGTCCCGGTCACGCTCACCCCCACCCGCACCCGCACCCCCCTCTTCTCTGGAGCGAGAGGAGTGGTGCCGCCTTGAATGATGGGAAGACGAGCTGCCTCCATCCCTGGGATAGTTACATGGAATGACAGGAACGCATTAGATGACAAGGAAAATGGTCCCCATTCATGCACATATGCGCCACCTTTCCATGTACATTCAGATTCATTTTTTTTTCTTACTATCTGATAAGGACACAGTATGGATGAAATCTAGCTGTGTCCATAACTTCATTTTGACAAGTGATGACATTTGAACGTTGGATGTTTCCGGTTGCCTATTATGACCTTAAATGATACGCATGGGACAATTACTTCCAGGATCAATGATTCATTGACATGCGCATTGCACTGTGTGCAAACACTACTAGGCTGCTATCACTACGAGAGAAGTGGTTGAGAGTTTTTTTTTTTTTTTTAAAGCACCCAGTGTTTTTGAAGGCCCCTTTTCTCAGTTTCACTAGATGGTAAAATTTTAACGACATTGTACAATGCCGATCTACAAGCTTGTCACTCACACCGGAAAATAGCGGATCTGCACAACAGATGCACTGCCCTCAAAACGCATCACGATGTGAGTGAGGTCAGCTATTTTCAGTGAGTGACACTGTTGTACAAGTCTTCATGGGTACATTTGGTTACATTGATTTGAATAAGTTGTTCCTGGCCAGTCACAGTTTGTCTTAGAGCTGCTATGTAAAGGCTTATAACACTTATAACATTGGAATGAACTGGATAATATTAATGAAAGGCCAATATAATTAATTCATGTTAGTTTACAATTCATTTTAATGTTAAGACTTTAATATTTGAGTGATTATTTATAAAATACAATTTATATAATATTTGACTATGAATATTTAACATTAAAGCACTTCATAAATCAAAAAGGAGTTCATAATATGTATCTGACTGCTTGTCTTAACTGATGAAGTATAGCCATGGGCAGTGATATATAAATAATTGATAAATCGTAGAATCAAATCGATGTTTTTAACAGGTAATTGTAATCAGGGTTTCTGCTAGGCATTTTCTGGGCCAGCCAACGTGACCAGTAAGATTGTATTTCTCCGGCCAAATGATACATTATACTGCCATAATGTAATAAACGTCAAGTGCCTGTGCAGTCAATCATCCAGCAGACTCGTTACACCTCGTTACTGTGCAACAGTGTTTCTTTCCACTTACCAAAGATGCACTACGTTTAGTTTAGTTTCCTAAAGCATATCTACAACATCATGAAAGGCTATCACTTGCCAAAAATAACAAAGTAGTCAGGACAGACGAGTGACTTTTTTTAGGATTCATGTTGGGTCTTTGCATCTTGTTCAGTCTTAATATGTAGGCTATAGCCATGAGATTCTTTGTTTGTTTTATTACTGTTATGTTCATGAGGCCAAGGAAGTCAACTTGCCTGCAATGCGTCACCAAGTTATTCCACCACTTTGCTCTACCACTCTCTCCATTGCTTGTGAATTATCCACGACAATAAGAGGCCCTTTCAAGTTTGTTAAATTAGTCAATTGTGTCCGGGTCAGACCCAATTGCCTCGGGGTCCCGGTCTGTTTATAATACGCATAGCATATCCGATAAGATCCTTACTGAGCACTGAAAATTCAGGAGAGAAACTCATGGTGTGCTTTGTAACTCGCATTTCATTCTCTCTCTCGAATGAAACCACACTGAATCACCAGTCAATTTATGCTCATAAAAAAAACGTAAAGATCAAAACATTCAAAGGAAGTAGGCATACCTATATCGTTCTCCACTTCTTGATCTTGACCTGAGAAGCAAACAGACAGAGATAGAGTAAGTTTCATTTGCAGCATTCTGATGACACAAGATACTTTTTGGTGTGAATATGGTTGTCGTTACTCACCTCCTTCGTGACTCTCCTCTCTGACTCTCCCTTGTTGCTCTCTCGCTCTCCCACACTCGCTCTCTTTCACGCTCTCGTTCTCTCTCAGTCTCCCTCTCTTGTTCACGCTCCAACTCCCATTCCTTTTCTTTCTCTTCCTCCTTGTCACGTTCCTCCCTTCTTCTCATTCGCATTCTTTCTTGTTTCTCAACAACTGCTTTCTGTTAAAAGAAAATAACAAACCTAGTTAAACATTGTGACATGTAACCATGTTTCTTTAGTTGAGCTGAATACAATTATGCCTAACCCTGTGATTTTGTACAATTAACCCATTTTGGACTGAGGCCGATTCTAAAAATGCCTTCTAAACACTGACCTAAGTTTTCTGAAATACTTCAAATATTTATATAGCAGAATCATTTTTTTGTAATTTTTGAATACTATACAGAACCCCAAGAGGGGTTCCCGTCCAGAATGGGTTAAGTAGACAATATTTAGAAACACATTTAGCCTCTCAGACACGTTATTTTGCATACGGACGTATAGGTATAAACATATGGTTTACCCGTAGCCTGTCAAGCTTTTCACGGATTTCGATGAAGCCCAGGTGCAGTTTGCCTCCAAAGTGGTCGGCCAGACGGCGGTCGTTGTCGTGGAGACCCAGGTAGGCTGAGCATACCTCACACACCCTCAGCTTCTGTTGCTGGAAGCTGGAGGCTGGCATGGAATTCCTGTACACATCCTATAGTAATGGAAAACATTTGTTTTCTTTTACACATTTGCATTTTGAACTGTCCTTGGTTTCCTGCTGAAGCATCGTAACGAACCTTTTACCAATGGCACGTGAAAATAATGTATTATTGTGAATTCAACATCATTACTAAACTTAACATAATTTCCTTGTTTCTGTTTTGTAAAACTTTTTTGCTTTATTCTCCGAGGAGACAGCGACAGAGAGACATCTCTAGCTGAAATCAAACCAAACCACAGTACATACATAAACATTTCCAGAGATATGAACTTCTTATTTTTGTGACTATAACTATTTCAGCAAACTGCTTAAGGACTGAATCGTGTTTGCCTTGGTTGACAGCTTTTTATTAAGACTTTTCTTTTTTAGAACATGGGTCTCTCACCTCTGCCTCTTTCTTCATGGCACGGGTCTTCTCGACCTGCTCCAGAACTAGCTGGGCCTCATCCACATTACCCTCACCACCAAGCTGTTCTGCCCGCGCCAACAGCTTCCCAATCTCCTCGTTCAACTCGTGGACACGCTCAGCCTGATTGTGATACGGAGCAAAAAAGACAAGAAAGACAAAAGGTTAAAAAAAATAAAGCAACAGAGGTAGAAATTTTAAATGTTCGCTTTTCTGTGTGTTATTTGTGTTATTATGCCAATTTGATTTAGCTGTATCCTCCTGTATTGGTTACTGTCTAGGGATGGGCATGAAAGGTTCGACTAGCTGAACAGCCGGTGTGGAACAGGTGTCGACTACCAGTTTACAACAAATGGTCTTATTGGTGTTAGAAATTATGATCATGAGTCTGTTAGCCCTTTGGCAATCAGCATTCCACCCTTGGGAGGATTACAGCGCAACAAGAGAAAGCAAAGAGAAATAACCTTTTCTTAAAAGCAATTAATTTCACCTGATGAAAAGTAAAACACATACAAGAGGCTCAGTGTTCTTGCCAAGCAGTAACTGGCCACAGCTGCAAATGCCTCGGTTCCAGGCGAGTTTTCCACTATGGGGCAGGTGTTCAACAAATAGGCCTGTCACCTGAACATGGTCACCATTGTATTTTAGGACAGTCCTATATACCGTAAGCGTATATGACCAGTCTAAAACAAATGAGAAAATATCAGTCTGATTGATATTTTCTCATTTGTCTTACTTAGACCAGTGTTTCCCAACCTGTGTGCCGCGGCACTTTACTGGGCCGTTTGATGTGTCCAGGTGTGCCGCCTGATTTGACCGAAAATAACACTAACCCTCCCCCGAAAGCAATATTATAGCTACTGGGCTGCAGGTTTCCTATTGTTGCGTCGTTGTTGTTGTCACACGTCTAACCATTAGACGTGCGATAACGACGGAACAATAGACTCTAACGACCCTCGGCCATTGAAATGTTAATGCAAAAGAGATGCATCCAGAAGACGCTACATTTCGTGCATATGCACGTAGACAGCAGACACATACAGTCCTACATGTCCCGACCCAAACACTGAGGAGGTAAAGTAAACGTGACGTTGTGATTAAACATAATGTGCCACGAAAAATAGCTGTCCAACTGTCCAAGTGTCCATACATGATCGCCTCGTTCGGCCAACACAATATATCTCCCTCCGGACCCTCCCTCCACAGAAGCGCAGTGATGCCTGATTTATTCTTCGTCGTACACGTGTTCCATGCTGAAAATAGCTGATCGACAAGCTCACAACGCGTTGCGTCCGCAACGCGCTGTGAGCTTGTCGATCAGCTATTTTCAGCACGTGGAAATATGCAGGCTGTGAGAACTGAGACCCTTCACAATAAAAGCATGCAGCTTTCACAAGTTGGCCCATAATAAAGACAAGGAAAATGATTAATAATTAGGTGGCATTTCACATGAGCTATTTTTTCTCCAAAATGTATTTTTTTTAAAGGAATTCATTTTTTATTATTAAATCCCCCAGTTTTTTTTACTGTGGTAATAATAATAATAATTAAAAAAAAGAAAGAACGAACCATGAACTTTAGCTCAAAATATTGAATGATGAATATATATATATATATATATACATACATACACATATGTATGTATATGTATATAGATAGGCCTATACACCGTATATCTAGGTGTGCCCTGAGATTTTTAGGATATGAAAAGTGTGCCCTGGGACAAAAAAGGTTGGGAAACACTGACTTAGACCATTCATGCCTGTTTTTTAGATTAAGTTATTAGCCATTAAGACCTGGAACACATCTACACCGAGTTGTCTACAAGCTTGTAGATCTGCTGCTATGAAAAATCATGAAAACGTGTGCAAATCTTTGAATATATATATTCTTTCACAGCAAACATATATTTTTTATTATATTAAAAAGTCTGACATGCGGGAACAACGGTCAGACTAGCGCTCGAACATGCGCTTCTCCCGTGCTTGTGGTGATGGTTAGGTTAGAGTTTGAGGTAGGTTGTCGGTCTAATGACTGTCGGACCAATAATAGTGTCGGCACTAAAGCCTGTACCCCTTTGAACAACATATTTTCAGATGGGGGTCGGCGGCCAATTACATATAATATTTGGGGTCCTTGAGCATCACTGACATACTGACAAGTTTTTCAGAAAACTGTTATGATTTAGAAGACCTTTGTAGAATCTGGTCTCAGGTCTGTGTGATTTGGTGAAATGGAGGTGGCCAAAAATACATTTAGTTTGGAAATGTTCCGTGTTGCTAATGTTATTTTTTAGTATCACTGGCTTGGTCATTTACTTTTCTAGAAATCTAAAAGGCTTTGATTGTGATTGTTGCCTATCCTCGACACGTTTCTCTTTGGCGCTTGATTTCTTTTTCTCCATGCTCCCCCGCCCATGCTCCCTTCATTTCTCTTCCTGAAAACAATAAAGGAGCTTGCCCAAAAATGTGTTTCACCCAATTCTTTACACATGCACACCTGTGATGTGACAATAAGTTGATTCTGAGGCTGACAACTTAAGTAGACTTGATTTGAAAATGTACTTTATTACTACTGGAGAAAAAAAAGAAAGAAATCCAATGCCTATGCTCCATCTATGGCCAAAGGAAACATAAGATACATAAAGACCTTTTAACACCCCATAGCTCACCTTTGCTGCGACTTCAGCACTGATCTCATCCTGTGTTTCAGCAAGTCTCTTCTTGGCCAACTCAGTCCTACGGTCACAGTCAGCAATGAAAGACTGAAGATGCTCTGCAGCCTGTGCAAAAACATCAAAGTCAGGAAATGTTCAAACTGTACTTCTACTCACACGTGAAATTGTATACACTCATGTTTCCAATGCGAAAGAGTCAACATTATGTCATACCTAGTGTCATACCTGTCAAACAAGAAAGAAAAACAAGTGTACCGATACACAGATTCTGTGTGAGAATGACAGCAACATAACTCACATCCAGCTCAAAGAAGTACTCTTGTTGCTTGGAGGCAATCTCAAAGTCAGCTCTAAGGGCCAGGTCATGTACTTTCACACATTCCCCCAAGTCCATTCTCTGTAGGAAACAAAACGACAAAGATCAATACATCAATATGGGGCGAAACTGTAATATCCATTAAATATAAGTGATTGCCGTTTCTATGTGTTCGTAATAATTATAATAATAATCTTTATTGTCCCAAAGGATATTCGTCTTCACATGTCTGTTCAAACACCCACATCAAAACACATAGCACATAACACCAAGACAATACAAAAATGTATTGGGTGGGGCAGTTTGTTTAATGCCGCGATGGCTGAGGGGACAAAACTGTCAAAATGTAATGCATTAAAAAAGCGATAGAGGGGATGATCAGTGTAATTTAATATATAAAGTGCTAACCGTGTGATGGCCGTGTGATTATTCATATCAGAAAGTGTGGGTGTAGGAAGTCCGATGATCTTGGAAGCAATGCGGGTAATACTGAAAAGTTTGTTTCTGTTGGGAACTTGGGCATGGACAGTATGGTGTAGAAACATGTGGAACAGCACAACAGCTACAGGTTGAATAATGCTTTTGTACAATAATAACAACAGAAGATGAGGGCCCCAGCAAGAGATCATTTTAACTTACGGATTACATGGAGTCTTTGCTGAAAACGTGAATGGATAGATGTAATAATTATGTTAAGAGTGAGTCCAAGATGTGTGAAACTGACAACCTTTTCTACTGTTTTACTGAGGAGTGTCCAGTGCAGGTTGTTTCAATGACCAGTTATTTTGTTTTGTCCACATTCAACTCTAGATAGTTGTCAGTGTGTAAAATGAGAAATGGTGTTCGGATAGTCCGTAATAGTTATTTTAGTATTTTAAGTATGTGATGTTAGTGGGTAAGGGGCTAATACTGTCATTTGTGTATAGTGTAGTGATGCACCGAATATTCGGCCGCAGAAAATATTCGGCAGAAAATGCATTTTTATCACCGAATAGTGTATGCAATTAATGCATTCAAAAGAGCTGAATAAATGTTTTATGGACCCATAATAGTGATTATTATAAGTTTTGCCATAACCATTTATTTTGCCATAAATCAGGTAGCTTTAAGGTACGGCCATGACAGCAATGGTAGGAAAAAAGATATATAATATTAATCATATTCGGATATTCGGTTTTTGGCCAACTGTTTCCTATATTCGGTATTGGCCAAGAATTTCCCTTTCGGTGCATCCCTAGTATAGTGTGTAGAGAAAAGGACTGAGACACAACCTTGAACAACACCCCTGTGTTGGTGATAACGGTTGATGAGAATGATGAATTTTTAGCAGCTAGCGTTTTTTTGATGAATTGAACATGGTGGACCCTCTTGTAAACAAGTGTAATGCTTAATTGGGTCGTCCACTCACAGTTAACAGTCTTTGTATTGAGTTTGTACTGTGTACTGTAATTCTGCAAACTGTTAATAAATATTTCAATCAATCAATGAACCTACTTTAACCGTTTGTGGTCCATTACTCAAAAAGTTGTGAGTCAAACTCAAAACAGAGTTGCTGTCATATAAGCAAGTGCTGGGAGAAGTGGGTACAAGCTGTGGGTCTCGAAGTGATACTCACAGTGCCTGACAGAATGTCATGAGGACATGAATCCAAAAGGTGACTCTTGCAGACCCGCTCATCTGAGAATTTGATTCTCTGTCGCATGGTGTCTCCTATAAAAGAAATAGCACAGGAAAAAACATGTACTATCCATGACAAACAGCATAACAAATGCTCGTTGTAAAAGGAGGTGCACGCGATTGCGATGCAGACTTAAAGTTACCACCAACAAATAACACATTCTGTAACAGATAAGTGCAAAGTGATGTTCCTGTCCTGACATATCAACACAAAACGACAGCAGCTGGAAACAAACAAGGGGCCGCAGGTAAGTCATGAGAGTAAAATATGCAAAACATCTTAATGTTCTTCTCGGGCATTTCAGCCATGCAGACAGACAGACAGTCAATGTTTACTGTCTGGTAAAGTAAATGGGTTTAGTTAGTTTACGTCGCTCATCATAACAGACAACAGGTAGCTAGCCGAGTGGCTAAGTTAGCCATGGGGCTAGGTTCACACAGAGGCTAGGTTAGCAAAGCATGCCTCATCATTAGTCGGTCTGGCAGGCTAACGCTAGCTGCTAATAAGGCTAGCCTTCAAATACCAACGCGGCGGTTGGAGAAGGATCATAATCGCGGTTGTCATCAACAGCGCCAGCCAGCCCCGGGGCTTACCGTCTCTCCCCGTCCCCATGAGCTGGTCCAGCATCGCTCTCATCTGGGCCTGGGCCGACATGTTCTCCCCGGTGTTTATCCACGATGCTCCTCGGCCACACGCAGGCCTCTCTGGTCCTCCTCCTCCACCGCGGACAACTTTTAACCGAGAGGAGCCCCCAATTAAGTTCCCTCGAAAACACCAGCCAGTATCCACTCGAGAAAATGTTCTGCTTGGTTTATTATCCCTCTACGTGTTTTATGTGTAGATGTATGTGATGAATAGAGGCACGTTTAGTATCTAAACGGGTCTAACGTTGTTTTCCAAAAGTGTGGCTGGATGATGTGGATCCACCTCGTCTTCGGTCTCAGTTACAAACTGCTCGTGTGGCGAGACTGCGAGTTGAGACACACAGAGACAGACATTGGTTGGAAAATAGTTTTTGTATTAAAATAAATCAGTCAGTTGTACTGTGGGTGAAAATGTTGAGCACAGCATATTCTATACTTCTGGCGGTTTGACCTAGAAGTTGGCAAGTTTTAATATTCCCTTTCTTTCTTCTCTCTCTCGACTTCCTATCTTTTTGGTAAGCGTCGTAAAGCTAGCCGCGCTTCTGCGCCTGGAGGAAGTGCGGCAGTTTTTCTCGCGCACGGGGTACCTTTTTTTGCCTGCTTGTATTTGTTTAAGGCAATGGTTTTCAACCATTTTGATACCACTGAGGGCCCATTATTTTTATTATGCATTTGAGCCACGGACCATTTGATGAGGTTTAGTCTCTGCAGACCCAAAACGAAAGAATTCTTTGTTTTTGTCCACAATTCCATGCTTTGATATTGTTACATTAGGAGAGCTAACCATGAGCAAAAATAACAATTCTACATTTTCTAATTGTGTAGACTTCTTGTAAATTAAGTAATTCAGATGTTTAACACTAAAGATCTATAAGGGTCCATTTGGTTACCAACTCTCCATCATTTAGCTGGGGACCCCCTGGAATCCTCTCAAGGACCACTGGTTGAAAACACATTTTACATCTTTGCTCATCGTGATATACTTAACTCGAAGGCCCTACCCTGACCCGCTATGATACAATTTAATTATTTACTGTTGATCATGCTGAAATGTTGAAACAAGATGCTGAAACAATTTAATGTGTTCGTTAATTGTTGTGATTAACTGAAAGCGCGCACCACTGTATTTATTAGCAAACTGTAAATTATAAAGTACCAAAAAAATGTTTTTTTCCCCCGCTGCGGCGGGGGGGGGGGGGGGGGGGGGGGGGCAGGGAGGCGGGGCCGGGGGGCACCCACTGCCGTTATAGGAACCTGCCGCCCCTGCCGCTATCTATAATACATTTTACATTTAAAAAAATATATGTTGTGCTGTAAATTGTGATGTCACCAGTCCATAAACAACAAAGCCTCCATTAAGGAAAATAAATGGTAACAGGTACGTACGGTCGCCCCTTTTCCATCTCGCCCCACTACTCTACCTAGCTGTAAATAACAAACATAATTCATGTTGGAGATTATATAATATATAAAAGGTATTATCATATTAATCATATCATATTACTAGCCAGCCATGGTTCACATGTACCTCGTCATGGCGGAACGTCCCCCTGTTTTGGGCAACTTGATACATTTGCAACGTTAACGTCTCCATAAACGTTAAAAATCTAAAATATATGCTCACCCCGGAGCCACGTATATTTATAATTTTGCACGGGCTGGTATTAGCACCCGTGCATTCCGTATTCTTCAATAAAACAAATGTAATCCTATCGGTGGCCATTTTCTAAAACCGTTGTAATGAATCAGACATAGGTATCAGAGTGCAATACACGTCCCAACCGCGAGGGGTGCGCAGTTGAAGCATGGCGAAAAAAACTGAGAAATTGCCCGGCGGTCGGATACAAATGCTTTTTATTGAACAATACGGAATGAACGGGTGCTATTATCCGCCCGAGCAATATTCTAACATCCGTGGCTCCGGGGGTGAGTACTTTATATCAGAAATATGAACGTTTATGTTGACATTAACCGTGTAATGTAGCAAGTGCGCAAAACAGGACGAAGTAGCGTCATGACTATGTTTCAGGGCAAAAAAATTACCGCATGTTCTTCGCATGATTGGCAGGCGAGGAAGTGTAGCCATCATCAATCCCAATTATTATTATTTTGTTTTGTTAAGTAATAACCCGGTTATTTATTTCGCCGGTGGTATTGACTGAACTGCTGTTTTGATGAATTATACATTTCATCGGTAGTATAGATGAGTCATGCTAATACGATCATCCAGCCATATATTTTATTATTTTGTTATTTGTTTTGTTGTTAGGGCACGCCCATACAGCCAGACAGTCATCCACAAAGTAGAGCCTCAGCCAACACAACCCAACCCAAACCCACTCACTCACACCCTGCTCCCGCCCCTACTGGAAAAATGGCGACAGCGATATTGCGGCTCTCACGCCGATTTGCCACGAAAAACGTGGGATTGAGCCGTAACGGTGGCTCCAAAACGCCGAATTTAAGCAGCGGAGTTCCATGTCGGACTGCGGTGTCAACGACCTCGGGCGCAATCCTACCGAAACCGGATAAAGTAAGTGTTTTTCGTTCTGTTGTGATCGGACCCAGTTTAAAGCTGTTCATTTCGGTTGATGATTGACACGAGCAGTAACCAATCGGGTGGACGATACGTTCTAGAAAATTATTCGGTAGCCAATTAACGTGTGTTTGTTTACGTAAAGGCAACCTCAAGGAAGTAGCACTGTGTTCGAGAAAAATTCCATGGAAAAATGTTGAAATTTCATGTACTAAATCAAATGTACGCTGCATTAATTGTCTGCCCGTGATGCAAATAATTTAGTAAACAATCTAATCTAGATACTATAGCCATAAACTATTTACTATTAGCAAAGATAACGATTGGCAACAAACTGTACTGAGACTTCAAATCGCTCTGATGTAATGTGAAACCCTGTCCTTAAATTAGAATCTACATCTTAGACAATTCATTAAAGCCAACACGAGCATGTCCCCCTCAAAGCCAAGTAATTCATTTATAATGACAAGAGAAGAGGAGGTTGTATCTATCGAGATTTGACTGCGTTTCTGTTAGCCCGTGTGCGGGGGGGGGGGGGTTGCTGCTGGTGGTAATATCATACCATCCATACCACCAGTCGATACCCTAATTCTTAAGAGGAACACCGACTATTAAAACTTGAGTTACATTACATAAAATGTATGAATAGCTCATGGATTTCCAATGAATTATATCAAGGTTAAGTTAAAACTCCCCCGATAATGCTAATTATTTACAGTTTTATATGGAGTTGTCCCCTCTATAGAGCGTCGCAGTCCCGCCTCCTACCCTGGACCAGGAAATGAAACCCAATGCATTTTTCCCATAGACATTTCTTAAAGTATTTATTTAAAGACGATTACGCCGTGGACAAAGCCAACTCGAGTCGTGACAACTCATGACAACACAAGCAATATTTTGGACCAAACAAATAATTAGAAAGAAGAAAAAAACGCTTTTTTTGTTGTTTTTCTTCTTTGTAATTATTTGTTTGGGTTTCACGACTAAGAAATGTCTATGAGGAAAATGCATTGGGTTTCATTTCCTGGTCCAGGGTAGGAGGCGGGACTGCGACGCTCTATATGAACAGAGCTATTCAAAGTTTTATTTGGGAAACGCAAGAAGCCAAAAGTCCTACTATTTGTCACACATGTTACCACAGTGAAATTTGTTCTCCGCATTTACCTAGCCCCTTTCGAAACCCTCGGTTAAGCTTTTTCTGAAGTTCGGGCACGTTTACCCCGGGGTCCCTGAGTGCTTATACCACTCTCCATGGGAGACAGATGTACATACCCTCCGTTCACGCCGAGCGGCGCTCCGCATGAGTTGGTGAGATGTTTCAAAGATGCATAAAGCGGCTATAGGAGACAACGGAAACGTGGGAGAAACGGGGGACCCTGGGGTAAGCGTGTCCGAACTTCAGCGTTCAGAAATAATTTGTAGTTGATCTGAGTCTGACCCTCCCAATCCAACCCTTGATGCTGAGTGTCAAGCAGGCAGGGATTTTTACAGTCTTTGGTTTGGTATGACCCGGCCAGGGATCGAACCCCGACCTCCCAGTTTCAAGGCGGACACTAAGGCCACTGTCTGGTACAGAGGCAAAGTCGATGTTCACACACATGTAAATCTTTGTACAAGTACAAATGATTGTAGTTTGCTGAATGATCGATCAGTGGATTTTCCTATGAAAATGTATTATTTAGATTGTAACTAAACAGCTCCTTGTCTCCCCCAGTTTATATCCCATTCCAGTTTAATATAGCCATTTCCCCCCTTGTTTTTCAGACATCCTTTGGCCTCATCCGAATGACAGCAGTGGTCGTGCCTTTCCTTTATGTTGGAACACTTATCAGCAAGAACTTTGCTGCACTGCTGGAAGAGCACGACATCTTTGTTCCAGAGGATGATGATGACGACGACTAAATTAACGTTAGTAAATGAGGAGAAAGGACAGCGTGAATGTCATTACAGATGCACAATTCTAACATTCAAACATAAGCTCTTATACAACATTTTTTTATTTGTAATCTTAACCTATTTGTAAAGCATGTGTGACTGTGAACTTCATTATAGAAATGGATAAAAATGAAAATTGCAATGATGACAATTCGACAGATGTTAACTGAAATCTATTTGCCTATGTAGGGTCTGTTCAATCATGACTTGGGGCATGGATGGTAGTGCCAGGAAGGAGTGAAGGAGATCGAATGATGATTGAATGCAACATCACTGTGACCACTGTGTCCATCCAGCTCTTCCGTCCCTCATTCACACCTTTTTTAAATAGATTCCATATCATATTTATGTGAGGCTATCATGGCTATCAGTCAGGCCTTCACTCTTGTTTGCATGTGCCTGTCAAGGTTAATAAAGTCTATAAATATTAAAGAAAATCGTAAGTATTTTCATTCTTTGTTCTCCTGTTCTCCTCGTGTTGAATCTTCATTGAGGCAGCAATTGCAGTGGTGTGCTGAAGCAAATGTCCAAGAGTAAATGTAATAGTCCCAGTCATATTCTGCCAGAGCCATGACAAGTCATGTAAGTTATTGTTATTGTAACAGGCTAACAGTCATAGCAGGTGTCCCCACCAATCAGGTGTCTCTTGTCCCTTCCTGCAGTGCAGCATTGGCCAGTCTCAGATGTTCTTTGAGGGAGCTTGTTTCCAATTGGCTGCGGCCCTTCATCTCGTTTAGTTCCACATATGCTGTCTTATAGCGCTCATACGCTGCTTCCTTCTCCTGGAGTAACGGTTAATAGCACATGGCAAACATGTCAAAAGTACAGGAGACATGCTAACTAGACTGTTGTATAATACAGTAGTTATACACATTTGTGATCATTGTTTGTATGTTTTACATTATTGTCCTTACAAATGGCCCAAATAGAAAAAGACCGAAGCATCAGACAGTAAGTACCTTAATGAGGGATTGAACCTCAGACCGTAGACAGCTAATTTCCTTTTGAAGATATTCCACCTCCTTTTCTTTTGCTCTTAACTGAACCTGAAACAGAAATATACCATCTTACTATTATTTCACACATGCACTTGCAGAGATGGAGGGTTTTTGTCTATGGGGAGTACAACAGGGTACATAAAATGCTATTTATTTAGTTGACCGGGGTCCCCCAGGGCTCTGTGCCCTCCTTTTTCCCCCTCTCTATGCCAAACCTCTTTGCTGCAAATAGCCGATAAACACACTCGCAACGTGTCGGAGCAAGGTGACGCGTGAGCTTTTAGATATGCTATTTTTGCTGACTGTTCGTCCCTGAATATGTTTCATCATTCATGTAGTTAAATTGATTGCCTCTGCTACCATTGCACAACCAAGACCTAAAGAACATTGGAGTGAGCTGGCAGGAAGCAAAAGCCCAGGCCCAGAACAGAAGAGGGTGAGATGGAGAGCTCTGGTGACTGCCTGCCACTCAACGGGGTAAAGAGGATTAAGTCAAAGTAAGTCACATTGCACAGGGTTCATATCCTGTCACAAAAGCTTAAATTCATTAATGTATTTCCGGCAGTAGATGGCAGTATGTTCTGCCCCAGAATGTGTCCAATCAGAGGTTGGTTGATGACGCAAATGTGGTCCCTGGGGATATTGCCAAAAGATAAAAATCAAAAAGAACCGTTATTGCCACAGGGAGTGTAATGTGGGCATGACCTGCAATATGAATGACCTGGTTAATTTATTTGTGTTGGGGTGCACGAGGCTCCGACCATGCAATCATCAGAGAACTGTTTACTTGGACGCTAAATAAAAGTATTCCTCGATGAGTTGGAGTGAATTGTAAGAGAATATTAGAGCGGATCATAATGTTCTCTTAATTGACACGTTTACACGAGGCATTTTTATTCTGATTGAGCCGTCATTCTGAATATTAGTGGAATATTCCGGATCTTGTAAATTGCCTCCCAAATTGTTTCAAAGCTCTTCTGCATCAATTCGGTATTTATGAGAATCACAGATCCTGACATGAAATTGAAAGTCCTAACTAAACTCACACAACTAATGTACCACACAACTATTTCAGGTCACTCATTTGTTTTTAAAATACCTCTGTGTCTGGCGCACTACGCTCGGCGCTTCCGAGGGTAGGTAAATCTGACTTCTGTCCTGTGACCAGGAGACGCATTCGACTGATTTCCTCAGAAAGTTTGGCCCTGAGATCCTAAAAGAAGATGTCAATTTTATAATATTATATAGAAAAATTGGAGTTTACTGATGCTGATGCTCTCTCTCTCTCTCTCTCTCTCTCTCCAACCTGGTTCTCTTTGCGGAGCTGGTCCATCTCCCTCTGCTTGGAACCCAGTTCCATCTCTTTGCGTCTGCCACTCTGCTCTGTCACATTCAGCTCCAGGCACTTCTGAGAGTAGTGTTCAGACAGAACATCCAGCTCACTGTGTAAGGAGTCAGCCTGCAGGGGCCTGACACACAGACATTATGGGCTGTCTTATCATGTGATGTCACACAAGTCAAGAGGTCATGGAACATCTAAAGCCTTCGGCAAGATGGAGAATACACAGTACAATCCTAAATGGACCCTCATGGGACCCTCATTGTTACATTTCTACATTCAGAGTTACACATGGATATGTTAACACAAAACATGAATAATCTTACCTTTGTCCTCTGTATGTTTTGTCCATGTGTGAACCCCCTACTGGCGTCCTACTGGTCATCTCTTCTCTGTGAAGCTGTTTTAGTGCCTCCATAGCTATAGTGCAGTGAATTAAAATGGTATGAAGAAAAACAAAAACAAGGTGGCATATGGGTACTGTATAGATAGAAAGTGAAGCTGTACAGCATGTTTGTGGTAAAGGGACCTTCATGCAAGCCATTGCCAGCTAATAGGGTTGTTGTAGAAAATCTTCTGGTTCTGTAGGTGTACGTGTGCAGTACATTTACACCACCTAAACCAGAGCCCCGTTGGTCCCATTGCCACTTTTGTCAAAGTTAGATGTATAAGGTCAGTTTTTCTATAGAATAAATTCTTTGTGGCTACATTAATATAGCTGTACTATATATATTTAAATTAGTAGTACCACATCACTAAGATTAATTCAGGTCTAAAGGTCAGCTTTAGACACAAACACACATACACACTAAAGGCATCCTAAAAAATATGTATGGTTTGGTTTACTGAGAAGTGCATTAATGAGAGCATGTATGCCATGACAGCCTTCTAGTCTAGGTACTGCATGTTCTCAACCCATGGAGCTGCATTTTTAGAACCTCACTGCACTCTGTTATTGCTGTCGGGCATGCGTGATTTGGAATCCCACCAACGCTCCAGGATCCCACCGCCGTTCCAGGATCCAGGACCCGCCTTACCGTGTGTCTGATTGGCTCCCGGGCAGGCATAGTTTTACTGAGGTTAGGTTTAGGCATAGTTTTACTGAGGTTAGGTTTAGGGTTAGGTTTAGGCATAGTTTTACTGAGGTTAGGGTTAGGTTTAAGCATAGTTGCAAAAACGAGAACTGTCATCACAGCGAAAACTGGCCAATCACAGCAGGGTTTCCTGGAGCGAGGGTGGGATTCCAAATCACGCGCCAGGCATATTACCTTTGGTGGCAGCCTCACTCTCCTCCTGTAGCAGCCGGTCCTTCTCTCTCTCCAGCTCCCTGAGCTCCCTGCCGTGTTTCTCCTGCAGCTCCTCCAGTGTTTTGTGATGAGCCGACACCATGGCTTCCAGTTTGGCCCTACAAGGAGCCCCAGGGCCGCATGGACTGTCTATCTCGATCCCCATGGCCACCCGGTCCTTTTTGATGCTCTCCACCTGCAGTCTCAGGGACAGGGCCTGCAGGGACACACAGAAAACAATAAGGAGGGAAAGCGTGGGATGGTGGAAGAAGAGAGAGAGTAGATGGAGAGTGAGGAAGAGGAGTAAGAAGAAAGGGAAAGGAAGCGGTCTAGAGATTTGTTATTGCTCCAGATGTGTATGTATATGCACTGATGTATCACCACATATTGGTATCGGCATTTTTTTGGACATTAACACACTCTGTTCCAATCGGCAGTAGCCGATATTTATATGTTGTTGATAAGCATACATTTTGCACTGGCTATGTTGGTGTGTTGGTTATGTGCAGCATACCAAGCTGTAGATTCAGAACAGTTATTTCTTATAATGAAGATTTATTTGTTTCCTTGGCACAAAAGCCTGAAACAATAACACCAAAAACTAAATAAACAAATATCAGTATCGGCTTTTGTGGTCTTATCTTATAGATAGAGTACATTCATGATGTAAATGTTCTCCATTTCGGTGTTTCCTACCTCCCTTTGAAGGGCTTCGGCTGTGCTTGATTTATTGGTTTGGGCACCATTCACAAATGGAAGAGCCTCTTTGGAGCTAGATTCATTAGCTTGGGAACCAATCACACAAGAGATGTCCAGCTCTGGGCTTGCTCTTGATTGAATAGCCGATTGGCAGCCAATGGGAGGCTGGAATGCGTCTTGAGCGCTTGATTGATGAGTCTGAGCTCCAATGAGAGACGACACAGGGATGTCCCTATCATGAGATATCCTCTCCAGTTCTGCCCACTTCTCGTTGACCTCTGAGTCTACGGTGTCAATTACAGGCACAGGGACACTTCCCTTCTTCAGCTCAACCGAGTCCCACCTGCTCCTGCTGCCCATCTCACTGTACGGGACGCCCTCTTCAAACCACTTATTCCTATGTTCCAATCGCTTTGCTTGCTCTCTGTCCCAGCCCTCCCCGGCTTCTCTCTGACTGGCTGGATATAAGCCAGATGGTGTTCTGTCCAGGTCCGGGTCTACAGAGCCATCTTGGTAGTGGTCAGCATGATCACGAGAGTTAGCAGAACGAGAAGGTTTATAGCTGGAGTCTTTGTGGGTGAGCCGAGAGGGAGGTTGGCATGGCGACGCGGGGTTCTCTTTCTCACGGCCGGTATCTGATTGGCTGGGGTTGGAATCAGGGGAGAGACAAGAGGATAATGTTACCCATCTTAGCCGTAATAATAGACTGTGTCCAGTACACAGTGGTCCACAGATCATATTGTCTGCATTTCTTCACTATGTTCTGGAATTCAGAAAATGATCTTTGCAACATCTGTTCTCCATATTTGCCAGTGGATTTTGAGTACATTCCGTTATCCAAAAAGACATACAAAAGCGTCAATTACTGATGCTACATCTATCATTCCCTCACATGTCTATGAAATGATAGCAAGCATATGATATTATATATACATCACACATGATATATTCTGTAAGTGTTGGCAATACTGACAGCATTTGATATAACTTGCTTTGTAATAGGCTCATTTACAAAGCCATTTTTTTCTTTTCACTTTCAAAGTTAAAACAACACTGAGGACTTTTACTCTGTAGGCTATATTAGTAAGACCTCTACTTCAAGAATCTAATTTTCTCCAAAGTGCTTCTTGGAAGTGAGTGAAACTCGGCACCCTTTTCCAGCAGGATGTGCTCCTTGGAAGTAAAGGCAGACTCACAGTTTTGTTGCTGTATTGAATTGCTGTCATTTAAACCACTGTTCTCAACATCGGTTCAGAGGAGGACCACCAGGGGTCCAAGTGGACCGCTACGGGTCCATTTGGTTCAATCAGAGAGTTAAATTAACGCTGATGATTTTACAGTGTAGATTGGGGAACCAGAGATAAAAAAAAAATCCCCAAAAAAATCACACTTGTGTGAAGTGAGGGGCGCCTGACTTATAGAAGCCTGCACTTATATTATATGGCAGGCCGGGTCACTTTCATTCATTGCAGATTTACTGCCACAACAATATACATTACAAGACATGAATGCTGCAGTGTGTGTAAAACAAAACCAGTCACAATATTTATATCGCCGCACATGGAGTCACGTTACATTCACTGCCGTAAACAAACATTAAAAGTCCATAGACTTTGGCTGCCATATGACGTCATTTCAAACGGCATACGGTGGAGGGGCTATAGCGCCTCTCAGAAAAAGACAATATATCAATCCGGGGGTCCTTGAAATTAAAAAATCACACCCGTGTGAACTGAGTGGTGTAAGGTCTTATATAGACTGATCAGCTGTGGTCTGACGTAATGTCTGACGTAATGAAATCACACCCGTGTGAACTGGGTGACCATAGCAACCATGCTCATTTTTTGGTACGAACAGACAGACAGACACGTAAACTAACAAAGCCAGTTGTAGGAGTGGTTTACACCACTCAAAAATGTGAGAATCACTGGTTTAAACACAGCATGTAACAGCAGTGCAAACAAAGTACACGCGGCAAGCACAGCACACTGTGTTCAGACTCACTGTGTGTTCGTCTGAATGACCTGCTTCAGTAGCTTCACCCAGTTCCGTCGCAGTTTAGAGGTAGTGGCAGAGAGACTGAACACTGTTCTCTTTGTCTGGAGGAGATGAAACGATAAGGGGAAAGAAAAGAACGTGCACAATTAAGTCGAATTTATGGGCTTCGGTGAAAAATGTCAATTGTGATATATATATTTTTTGTTTTGTTTTTGCTTTACTGTGATCGGTGTCGTGATCGGAGCGTTCAACTGAACAAATGTGGGTTATTTTTGTCGAGACGCAACACTTATTTGCCAAAGCAGAAATTAGGCCTTAATTAAGGAAGGAAGTGAATATAGGCAAAGCATGTGACTGCTGTGTTTGGCTGCCTACTGTCTGTTACAGTCTGTGTAGTGTGTGTAGAGCACTTTTTAGACTTTAGAGCTACTTTCAAAAGGACCAGCTCAACCAGATCTACCCACCAAAAAAAACAATATATATATATATATATTATCCCATTGCTGAAAATACATTGCATAGAATGCTATTCATTTCAGTGGAAGTTGCTCAGTGGCGTTTTGAAGCAATACTTCCGCATTTGCCAACCAAAGTTTGGTTGGCAAATGCGGAAGTGCAACCGGAGTGCTCAATGTTAAAGCCCAGCTGCACTAGCCTGGTTAATAAACCAGACCGAATCAGCCGTTGGCAAAAAAAAGTTGCCTACCAGCGGATTTCGGTCTGGCGAGGCTCAGTAGCACGCCTCTTTCCTACAATCGAGAACAGGTCGGACCAATCGGGACACGGTATGCAATATAGGCGGGCTTTGGTACAGTGACGTTCAATGCTTGAGACTTTTGACTGACAGTAGCTCTGACCAATTGCGTCAAAGAGAAAATGTTCCCCGGGAAATGAAATCCAAGTGGAGCCAGCCCAGACTGATATACCGCGACAGTGTTGTGTGATATTAGTCTGGCTTATTAGCCAGGCTACAGCTGCACTAGCCTGGCTAATAAGCCAGACTAATATCACACAACACTGTCGCGGTATATCAGTCTGGGCTGGCTCCACTTGGATTTCATTTCCCGGGGAACATTTTCTCTTTGACGCAATTGGTCAGAGCTACTGTCAGTCAAAAGTCTCAAGCATTGAACGTCACTGTACCAAAGCCCGCCTATATTGCATACCGTGTCCCGATTGGTCCGACCTGTTCTCTGCTGTAGGAAAGAGGCGTGCTACTGAGCCTCGCCAGACCGTAATCCGCTGGTAGGCAACTTTTTTTTGCCAACGGCTGATTCGGTCTGGTTTATTAACCAGGCTACAGCTGCACAGGGTTTCCTCGTCATGAATCCACGGGTCCGCCTGCAGTTCAAGCTCCAACCACTAGGGCCGAGTGCTTCAATGCTGGAGAGCCTCACTGGGGGCTTGGTGCAAAACACTTGAAAACAAAGTATTGCATTTTGGTTTTGAGCTGGCAGGCCTTTTTTATGTCAATCAAGTGAAGTCACCTTAATTCAAGTGGCAGATGCCAAAAATAGTTTTTGATTCATTTAAATGATATATGTTTAGGGGCATGTCATGTCACTGTGGTATACATGCACAGCCTGTGTGATCTACTCTACAGATCACGATCTGCCCTGTGTGTGTGTGTGTGTGTGTGTGTGTGTGTGTGTGTGTGTGTGTGTGTGTGTGTGTGTGTGTGTGTGTGTGTGTGTGTGTGTGTGTGTGTGTGTGTGTGTGTAAATTTGCATAAATACATTTATTTGCAAGCCATAGTTCTTCTCGATATCACATTCGGACACATTAACACAGGATGTTAGATCAATCTCTCCATCCAGGTCACCTGACTGCAACACAATGAAAGGAATAAAAGATTACACAACTAAGATGAACATGTTTTGAAAAGGGGCACACATAAATTGAACACTTGGCATGAATCTCCCATAGTGTATAATGCTGCAATCGTTTATTGGGTGGTGTATTTCAAGGGGTTTAGGTCATGACCCAAGTGGGCATGAGAACATTAAAATGGGTCCTAAAACTGTTGAAATGTTATACATACACTGTACAAATACAAACATTACTGGCTGTGCTATCCACAAAGCCTTCAACATTCCTGTGAGGTTCCTGTAGGGCAGGCCTATATAGCAAGGAACATATTTGAATCTTACCTCTGCCTCAGAGTCTCTGTAAAACCTCAATGAAGTATCACCCAAGACAAACCAGTGTTTCCTCCACTGTTGAACACACAGAGGAGCCAATTTTCACCACTTTCATTTAAAGCTCAACAGTTCATTAAGAGTTATATTCACTTAGTGTAAACGCAAACATCTTCTTACCTTGCCATTTCCATCGAGTCTGGACATCCATCCCTTAAGATGAAAAAGATCCAGCTTCAAGCGAGACAGAACAAAACAGTAGTCACAGCTATGAACTGTACAGGAAACTGAACTGAACTGTTTCTGTTACAAGTGTTAAGTGTCCTAACTGTTGAATTTCCTTCTTCTGAGACAGAGGCATGCTGCACTCAATAACCACCAGTGGTGGAAAGTACATGTACTCAAGTACTGTACATAAGAACAATTTTCAGGTACTTTGACTTTACTGTAGTATTTCCAATTTTCATTACTTTTACTTTTACTCCACTACATCTCAGAGGCAAATATGGTACTTTTACTCCATTACAATTATTTGAAAACTTTAGTTACTAGTTACTTTGTAGATTTTGATTATTATTACAATACATACATTATACCCACTTCAGCACTATTTCGGCCATTTGAAAATAGCAGATCTAAAAACTCACACTGTTGCATCGTGACTCACTGTGAGCTTGTAGATCTGCTATTTTCAAGACATTTTCATACATTTGAAAAATTCTGCATATGACACATGAGTACTTTTACTTTTGTAACTTTAAGTACATTTTTATGCCAATACGTAGATTTTGAATTCCGCCTTTCACTTATAACAGAGTATTTATATATTGCAGTATTGATACTTTTAAGTAAAACATGCGGGGGCAGTGTCTTGAGTATACAGGGTTTGATGAGGTCTGGCCATATACGGAGCGTGTCTTGAGTGTACAGGGTTTGATGAGGTCAGATCAACATATGGAATGTCAGAACAGGTCAGCTCCATATATGGAGATCTAAGGGTGGCAGCAGGGGAAGTGTCTTGAGTGTACAGGGTTTTATGAGGGCCCAGGTAGGGCCGGGCCTTAATTTTCGGGCAGATGCAGATTAATGCAGATCTAAGTGATGATCCAGTCTTCTCCATGTATTGCTATCCAGGGTTTGATGAGGTCAGTGTCGTGATCTTCATATATGGAGACGGTCATATATGGAACGTGGCGAGGCGTGACAGTCTGACGGCAATATATGATGGCGTGATGGAGACTGACAGGTTTTGCAGGTTTTCATAGTAATCTGCGACCTACAGTCGCAATGAGTGAAATAGAGTCTGTGTTCCAATCGATCCAATGTAGTTATTATTTATTACAAGCTCTTTTTTTATACTTTTCATTTGTTAACTGTTTATGTCATCTACAAGCTCACAATGTCACACTGCGATGCATTGTGAGCTTGTAGATGGTAGAAGTGTATGGGGCATATAAAACATAAATAATTGAATTATGTAGATACCAGGTTTCTGACCATAAGCAACGGGCGGCATACAAATGTTATGCATAATTGAACATGAAAACACATTCTGAAAACTAGCACTGACCCCACAACAGGAAGCACAATAAAGAGGAACTGAGACATCACTCAAAAGAAGAAGAGAAGTGAAATAGAAATAGGCATATTTTTGTCCTACACCACCCCCTCATTTTGTAGTAAATATGGTTGGACTTATGCATCTCAAAGCATGCAAGACAAGTCGGAATATATGAACAAAAGATAACGGAAAATACTTACTGTGCATACATGTGGTGCCCAGTATGACATTGTATGTAAATAACAGAAGAAAATAGGGAGGTTCCAAAGTTGTATTTTAAAAGTTAAAATATTTTAAGGTATGTTGTAATGTTTGTAATGCTGCTTTGTACTGAACCTAGATTTTGTACGATTTTGAAAAACAAATAAAAATTTGAATTATAAAAAAAAAATAATAATAATAATATTTAAAAAACTATAAAACATTTCAAAGTGAAAAGTACAAACATACGTGTCCACAGTAAGCTGGATTTTGTTTTACAATTTGAATGGATTTTCTAATTGAACGTATGTAGGAGTAGTTAAGGCGCCAAACCTTTGAGGAGAATATAGTATAGAAATAGTGTAGCATATCTTGAGTGCGTGCGCTTGCTGATGCTGCAGCAAGCGCATACAAAATATGACTATTTATCTCACACAGAAGAAGTAGGTCTACATTTGAAACAGTGACCTACCCTATAACCTAATATGTCTCATGCATCTGGTGGCTGTGTTCCATCATGTGAAGTTTTCATTTAAGTGGGTTTATGTTTGTTATGTGATCATTACATTACATCATCATCCGGTGAACTTTTTAGACCATCCCACAAGTTCTCTTCTTGACATTAAAACGCTGAGCTTGCGGCGTACATTATAGTGTGTGATACATCCTAGAAGCTATTAATAAGCATGATGCATCAACGTGAACATTCTGCCCTGAAAACTATAGTGCTAACTAATAGCTTTTTCTGCAAGGTGCTTCCATACAGGTGGGCCCCGCCCCCGCCTGAGGTGAGAACTGAACTAAATGTCAGGGAGCTTATAAAGTATTCATGTATGAATAAGTCATTTCTTTCTTCATTGTTTTATGAAGGGGTTGAACTCTCACCGTTTGGCTATCTTCTGGTAGACCCCGATCCTTTCCTCTTGATGATCTGTGCTTTCCACTTTTATCTGAACCCTAGTATGGAATATGAGGGCAGATTGTGTTTAATACTATATATATATATATATATATATATATATATATATATATATATATATGTCTTTCTTTCTACAGTACCTGTGAGTGAAGAGATGTTGTTGACTGCCTTCGAGACATTCCATCATCTGAGTCACGATATTTCTCCCGCCTGTCTCTCCCTCTCTCTCTGCCTCTCCCTCGCTCGTCTGACTCAACTCTTGAACTGGACATATATGTTTCATCTTGACATCTTAAAAAAAAGAGAAAGAATGAATGTAGGAGCATATTAGCTTAAAATGCAGACAAAAACCGCAGCAGCATCGTTCTATGCAAATCTTTCCTGCTAAAATGAACCTTCACATTCCTCTGTAGAAACTCTATAACTCAAGGACATACTACATTATACTTTTTATACTCTTTTTATATGACCAGAGTGCAATTTATTTAGTTTTTAGCTCAACTATAGCAAACCTGCTTTGAAGCTAATTTGAAAGCAAACTGACATTGAAAACAAAAAGTCAAAACGAAATGAAAAATCACACCTGTGTGAACTGAGTGGTGCAACTCCCCTCTACCCCCCCCCCCCCCCCTCTCTCATTAGCAGGCAACAGTGCAGCACTATCTCTCTCTCTGTTTCTGGCACAACAGCGCCACTTTTGCCCCTACTGGTACTCATAGTCACACACATAGGTTAACACACAGTCTGTCTGAAATTTCTTTATTAGGAACAATCCCTTGAGATGAACCATCTCGTTTTCAAGGGGGTCCGCGATTCACAGTCACATAGGTTAACACGGACATTGCTGTTCCTTGGAGTGCACTCAAAAATAAAAGCTTATAAGCTAATATTAAATAACTCCATACTGCCCACCTAGGTGTTCTTGGCCCCTGGGCCCTTCGTGGGCTAGGACTCTGGGTCCTCCTCCTCAGCCCTTGTAACTCCTCCTCTGAGTCCATGTTGAGTTTTGGAATGTCAGCAATCTCGATGTAGTCATCAATGGTCATTCCCACCTCAGATTTAGGTCAGATTTACATTCAGATTTGTGTTGTTGTTATCATGGCCATTATAATATCATGTTAATAATAATGTTTGTCGTATAACATACAGAATACTGTATGCCTTTGAACAAAACAAAATGCAAAGCGATACAAATAACAGCAGCAGGTATACCTCTTCAGCTGCTACCTCAGATTTCTTAGGTTCTGAGGTCAGCAAGGCGCCCAAGCCGCGCGCCATGTTGCTCCTACTCCTGTCACTGCTAGCTTTATTATTGCTGTTATTAACCTGATCCGTTGCTCCCGGTGCTGCATGGGAGTGCAGCGAGTCGGCGAGACGTTCAGAATCCACGGCCCGCCTCGATGGAGAGGAGCCATGATGAGAGTGGGTGGGGCTGAGTAAGGAATGTGAGGAGCCGTGCCAAGAACCTTGAGCAGGGCTGATTCTCTCCTCCCGAGAGTAGGTTTGTTGTGTTGTGTCAGGTCTGCTGTCCCTGGAACGCGGTTCCCTCTCACTGTTTCTATCTGAGTAGGTTTGTTGTGTTGTGTCAGGTCTGCTGTCCCTGGAACGCGGTTCCCTCTCACTGTTTCTATCTGAGTAGGTTTGTTGTGTTGTGTCAGGTCTGCTGTCCCTGGAATGCGGTTCCCTCTCACTGTTTCTATCTGAGTAGGTTTGTTGTGTTGTGTCAGGTCTGCTGTCCCTGGAATGCGGTTCCCTCTCACTGTTTCTATCTGAGTAGGTTTGTTGTGTTGTGTCAGGCCTGCTGTCCCTGGAACGCGGTTCCCTCTCACTGTTTCTTTCTGAGTAGGTTTGTGTTGCGTCAGGTATGCTGTCCCTAGAGCGGGGCTCTCTCTCACTGTTCCTATCTGAGTAGGTTTGTGTTGTGTCAGGTCTGCTGTCCCTGGAACGCGGTTCCCTCTCACTGTTCCTATCTGAGTAGGTTTGTGGGGTTGTGTCAGGTCTGCTGTCCCTGGAACGCGGTTCCCTCTCACTGTTTCTATCTGAGTAGGTTTGTGTTGTGTCAGGCCTGCTGTCCCTGGAACGCGG
This sequence comes from Electrona antarctica, assembly GCF_951216825.1. Taxonomy (NCBI): domain Eukaryota; kingdom Metazoa; phylum Chordata; class Actinopteri; order Myctophiformes; family Myctophidae; genus Electrona; species Electrona antarctica. Next base: position 48,302,036 of record NC_136809.1, read on the forward strand.
TTCCCTCTCACTGTTTCTATCTGAGTAGGTTTGTGTTGTGTCAGGTCTGCTGTCCCTGGAACGCGGTTCCCTCTCACTGTTCCTATCTGAGTAGGTTTGTGTTGTGTCAGGTCTGCTGTCCCTGGAACGCGGTTCCCTCTGTGGAATGTGGTCGTGTGTGCCGTGTCCACTCCTGGACGGGGAAACATGATGGCTATTGCGTGTTCGAGGAGACGCTTGTGATCCCTGATATGAGTTGAGTTGAATGGCTGCGGAGGATCCACGGCGAGAAATTGATTCCAGATTCTTGTACAGCTTCTCAGAGTCTAAGCTGTGACCGTTTGAAGCTTGGGACGGACGCCTCGACTCTCGGCTGCGTCCGTTCAAAGTGCCGTTCTCTAAGTGCGAGGAGTCTGTACGCTTGTGATACGGGCTGGCGCGAGAGGGTGAGGCAGGCCGAGACAGAACGGAACCCCTCCGGCGTGATGGACTGGACCTGCCCGATGTCTGCCGAGATGCAACGTGCGATGGAGCGTGCGACGGGGCTTGAGACATGGGACGACTCCTAGAGTGTGAACTCCTTCGTTGGGATGCCGGCGGAGATGCTGTCACTTTGCGGTCTGGGCTCTTGGAGTAGTGGCGAGTTGGAGAATTTTCTTGCGACCGTCTGAAGTTGGAGTGGTAAGAGTATCTCTGTGGAGACTCACTTCTCCACGACTCCTGCGAGAATGTATCCGCAGTCCTCCTCTGGGATGGGACACCAAGATTAACAGTCCTGTAAGGGACACAGGCTTTGGGATCAGGGACGTGGTTGTAAGGCAGGGCATGTCCTCTCTCATAGTGACGATATGCACGTTTTTGGACGTCCTCCGGCTGCCGTTCACCAACACTTTTTCTGTCTGGTGAGAAGTAGCCACTCTCTTGTTGCCTGTCTCCTCTGGATTCTGAAATTTGTACAAATTCATCATATCACTAGTGATCACATAATGTACACAGCGGCTGCTACTCGCACCAAAAGAAGCCCGTGGCTGTACGGCTGTAGAGCCTGTAAATAAGCTTTTATGTTTTAAAGAAACTTTAGTTAATAAATAATTTGTCAGGCTTGGTAAGGATCAAAAATGCAGAACTCACGGACACAAGGAATAAACTTAAAGTCTTTACTTGGCAAAAGTAGAAAACAGGTACACCTTACAAGGCAAGAATTAATGAATACACAAGGCAGAGCAAAATGATAAACCAACAACCACATGAGAGCATCATATATAGACTAGGTTCATTAGGGAGCAGGTGAGGTGAGACACACAGGTGGGCCCAGGTAGTCATCAGGGCAGTGGATGAGTGGGTGTGGCACAGACTGTGGCCAGGGCTGTGACATAAATGATTCATTTCTAGAAAACTCTTGCCACTATAGTGTCTATACCCACTCTACAAGCGTCACATATTTTCACTATTTATTTAATTTTGTTTTAAATTCATGAAAATGTTCACTTTCTGGGAATGTTTTTTGAAAATGCTGAAATAATATGAATAATAATAATAATAATTTAAAACAAAATCTAGGAAACAGAAAAATAAAGGGATCCACAAAAATGTGTCCGCGACCCACAAATGGGTCCGGACCCACTGTTCGGGAACCAGTGGTCTCCTCTACACCTTCTGTGATTGTGAATAATGTGTTATTTCTAACCTGATGGCTGCCGTGACCGGTCTCTTCCACTTCTCTCGTCCATCAAGGAGCTGTTGCTGGCTCTGTGGGGAGACGGGTCCAGTCGGGTCATATCTGGCCAGGCCAGGCCGTGCCTTGCTGGGCTGAGGGAGCCACTTGTCCCTGCGCTGTGCCACCGGTCTGGAGACCTACAGGAGGGGGTAACAGGTCAGGTCGCCCCAATTCCATCTCGCCCCAGCTTTTTTCCGCCGACCTCACACCGACAGCTCGGTGCGGCGGTTCTTGTATTCTTTATTTTGTTTTACTGAGAATAAGGTTAGAAATAAGTTTAGGGTTAGGCATAGTTTTACTGGGGTTAAGTTTAGGAATAGGGTTAGGTTTAGGCTTAGTTTTACTGAGGTTGAGGTTAGGAATAAGGTTAGGTTTAACCGTTTAAGCATAATTTACTTAGATTACTTTAGGAATACCAGGCCGCGCTGTTCCGCCGGCTGTACGCCTGGGGCGAGTTGGTAAAAGGGCGAGCAGTCTCGTATTCCAGGAGGGTAACAGAAGGTCCTCCACAATATTGACACGGGTAAAGTGGACGTGTACTCTGCATAGAGATTTATGTAGCATAATCATAATCACAAAACTGTCAATAATGAAATACAATGGAATTTTGTTCATTGTTATTTTTCATGTCATGTTTATGAATTGAATACATAGGCCTCGAATGGAAACAAGACCGCAAGGACTTTCTTTTGGTACTGCTATCCCTTTAGACCAAATGTTTGACTGTACTCTGTTGCTGTTTTCAACCTTTTTCATTTTAAGGAGTTTGATATGCATTAAGCCTAAGTTAAAAAGAATCAGGCCTAAATCTTCCACCACTGGTAACATGTTGTACAAAACATGTGCACAAATCATCAATATAGCCTATACTGTAGGCCCTACAGTATATGCTGTGTGGAAGCCTGTGAATGTGTGATTATACCTACTAGCACAGTACACCTTTGCAAAGAGTGATCTCTCAGCCTATTCTTGGCACAATGTGCTTAGCAAAAATCAGGTCACAGGGTGACAGGGTACATTTACCTAGATTGTGTGTCACTGTCGCAGATATTTAGTTCCCAGTCTGGACTCAAAGTGTGGACCAGACTCCACTCAAAGGTCCAGCCACCGCTGGTGGCATCACTGGTGGCACTGGTGGCATCAGAGGAGGCATCGTCGTCATCCTGATGGTGCACAAGAACACAGATGACACTGAATAATTCAAATAATTAAAGGACCACTTCACCACTTTTCAACTTCTCTTCCTATAATTGGTCCTAACTAATGTTCATGATAAAATACCACCATTTGTTCCTACTCAGTCTGTGTCTCATAGGAAGGCTGTGGGCAGTTCAGAAACCCGTCCCACCAGTGACATCATCGATGGTGAATCCAAGCTAATAGAAATGGCAGGCTTTCTTTTCCTGAAAAGTTGCAATGCAAAAGTTGAAGCCATCGTTCTCACAATAATACAAATCTAAATATATTTTAAAACAAATCTTGCCTAATGATGATGTCACTGGTGGACGGGTGTCCGAAACTGCCCAAAGCCCTCCTATGAGACACAGACTGAGTAGGAAAAAATTGTGGTGTTTATCATGAACATTAGTGAGGACCAATTATATGAAGAGATGTTGAAAAGTGGTGAAGTGGTCCTTTAAGTGTTCGTAAATTAATAATGTCTAAAATCAGTGTATCTGCACGTCGTCGGTATATCTGTGGAACAATATTTGCATTATTTCTGTAAGCAATTTCTGGACGATCTATCCCTCTGCATTCCACAACACACCTCTGCATGTGATGTGCCAATTAACATACCGGTCGCGTGAATTCACATTTTCATGTGTCTTCACATTTTCATGTGAATTCCGCGACCAGGATGGTTTACCATGTTATTTTTAACCTATGAAGTTGATGAACTGAATACATAGGACCACAACGGAAACAAATCCCATGGACGTTTTTGTCTTATCCTTTTAGCTTTAATGTCTTACTGTACCACGTGCTGTTTATATTTCTGAATAATAAAGTATGCAATCAATGAATCAATCAAAACCCTATAGCATCTCTATTCCGTGCTGAACATTCTGCAAAAATAGCGGATCAGCTATTTTCAGCAAAGAGATTTGGGTGCAGATTAGTGAAAACATGAAGACCTAGAAGAGTAATGCAAGAACTATAACACAAAAATTACAATGACAAACATATAGCTCATCAGTTACTTGACTTGACTTGATCACCCTTCCATTTATGAAGGGGAAACATTAGAAAACAATGCAGAAACATACACATTGCATTTGCGGACATATATAGTCCTAGATTATGAGAAATCAAAGAATTACAAAGTGTGGGACTTACTTGATTGTCCTATAACTCTCATCAGTCTAATATGCTGCCAACTCTTCCGGGAGCTGTCCTGGTTCCTTCTCTACACTTGTCTAGCTTAGCCAATCCATTAGAACGGCACTGGCCGTAACTCAACCTAGTCTCGGGCCAAGCTCATCATTATTTCATTGCTCTAGTGCTTTTGCATTACCAGAACCGCCCACCCTCTTCTTGCCCTTATCTTGATTCCTCATTCACCTTTACCCTACTTAACAGAAAAAAAGACACAGTTTAATTGTGGATTAATTGTGTGTTCGGTTTATTCATGAAGAATACTGTACTAGAATAGATGGTGCTACCCCTTTTCGCTTAATATGAAACTGTAATTTGTCACATTATTTTACAGTACTGTAATTGTTGTTGTTATATTAGTAATTTGCTCGTGATGTTCCTTAGAGTAAAATTAACTTACAGTGCTCCTACAGTGAGCTGGGGTTGCACCAGGCCTACACGTGCATATGTTGTTTGGGTATATTAGATTACAACCTATTCCCCTAGGGTTGTAATGCGCGTTCATTAATTAATAATACAGAATCAAATGCCATCCATGATCCTAGTGCTTCTTCCTCTCCCTGTGGGGAGTATACGGCCTGGTTAATGTGCTGTATACTGGAGGTTTACGTCAATACCTTATAGTCAACTTAAACCCTATATTAGTTGACCAGCTGGGTCTCCCACCCCCCCACGGCTCTGTAATGCATTGGTTCTTTACTCAAACTCCCTTTTCCTCCCTCAATCACTTTGACAAACCTTTTCACAGAATGTTCACCCCATATGTATAGGGTTCATATGGGCTGCTGAACACAACAGATGCTGAGCCCTCTCACCATGTCAGTCACATAAACCAGTGGTTTTCAACCATTTTCATATCAAGGCCCATTATTTATTCAGCATTTTGAGTCACGGACCACCATTTGATGACATACAGCCTCTCAGACCCAAAACGTAGATTGGATAAGATTGGCAAACGTTGCTCAAAATAACAGTTCTTCTACATTCACTCATTGTGTATTTCTTGGAAATTAACTAATGCAGATTTTACTCTTGAGAGCGTGAAATGAAACCAAATGGACCCGTACGGGTCCATTTGGTTTCATTTCACGCTCTCAAGAGTTAAAGATCTACAGTATAAGGGTCCATGTGGTTAACAACTCTCCAACATGTAGCTGGGGACCACCTGGAATCCCTTCCCGGACCACTGGTGGTCCCTGGGCCACTGGTTGAAAACCACTGACATAAACTGTATGCTCCTATTACACTAGCACTATGACGCTATGTACAGACTGTGAATATACTCCATTCCCACACACTATTTGATATCTGCTGCTATGCAATGATTTACCTGGCCAAGAGTCTTGAGGCACTCTGGTTTATTTTATTTATTTACTTATTTTAATTCTAGAAGTAGGTCTCTACACACTTGGTTTCCATTTGCTCTTTTCTTTTTAAATTCATATATGTTTAAACTATTACACAGTAGTACCTATAACCTATAATCTGTCTTCACCATTACTCAAATTGCAATCTGGTCTCATTTGGCATTTAGCTTTATATAGTTCATGTATGTCAATAGCAGAAAAGGCCAATCTACAGCTTGTAGATCTTATACTGTATTTTAGCCGAATGTTCATCTATTTTCGCCTAGTATGACATGCCCAGAATAGGGAGCTGTTGTTATAGGGTTCATGTGGATAAGGTTACTGTCTGTATCTTCGAGCATATGGACTGAAACCTTTGCCGCCATCATATATTCATCTTTCACTATAACTCGTTAGCTCACCTGTTGTGCACCTGCTGCAGCAGTGCTAGCGTTCAGGTGCATGAGGCCTGGCCGCAGGCAGGCGCCACAACGAGATGGGTCAAAGGTGTTGGGCTGGAATTGGTTACAGTAATGATCCCCACATGGTACGTCCATGCTGTTCCTCCTTGGATGTCTCCTGTTTTTGTCATGCCAAAAAGTACACAGAAAACCTTAGCACTTGTGTCTTATTGATTGATTTTCACTGGAACTAATATGATCTTTGCCACCAAGCCCCTTGGTAGCCGTGCATTTTCATTTCAGTAACCACGTAAAATGCATTTTTTTGTATGTATACGGTCAGGACTATCATAGGGTAAACAAAAGGATAACAGTAGGACAAGCGTAGTACAGGTATTCATGGTCATTATTTATTTTAGGTGAACAATAAATCGCAGAGTAACATCAAAACGTATCACTCAGTTTTTAGGAATATAACTCAGCGAAATGCATGCAGTGACACAGCAACATCATCGGAGTAGTTTTTAAGCATTCTTTGAGGCTAAGCATACTTACTTAGATAGCTTTTTTAAGTGAAACACACACCACTATTCATGGGATACCTTTACAGCTCTGTCAAGAAAATTGTGACACTGAATACTCAGGCAGTCCAAAGCATCTATGTCAAAAAGAACCTGCAAAATATAAGAGTCCAAAGGGACTATAGGGAGAAAGAAGATCATCTACCTTACAACCTTTTTCCAAATTCTTCATTAGAGCACAAAGGTACAGATATTGTTCCCGGGGAAAGAAAGAAAGAAAGACCCTTTTTTTTAAATAAAAGCTCAGCTGCTGCTGCTGCAGACCTGGCTATGAATGATCAAGAGGAACATTCAGACTGGGGTCTTTTTTCATGAAGAAAACATTCATTGGTTCTCACTTGAACTCAATGTGGGGACTGTGGCCTATCAAATATCATCATCGTTACAGAGTGAACCGTATGACTTTCTTCCATGGACAGATGTCCTATGGTGGGCTAGTTACACAGATGGCTGCCCAATGCTACCCCGGAGAGATCACCATGAACACAATGCAGCGTATGGCTGATACGGGTAGTAGTGCCTTAGTAGGGCCTAACTACAAAAGGTTGCATCATGGTTTAGTTATGGAAAGATAATAATTTTAGGACATCTACAGACATGTAAGATGATCTCTCTAAGTTGAGTATTGTTTTTTTTTTTTTTAAATACAGCAAATAATTGATTTTGACCTTATAGGCCTATAAGGTCAATCCTATAATATACAGGGTATGCTCAAATTGCATCGCATGCATAAAGTGAGTGGAAAATCAAGTGGCAAATGTAAATTATGCTAATGAGGAAATGTTGCATGACTGCACCATGGATTAGATAGATATTTGTACCTCACAAACATGTACCTAGTCCTAGATTCATAAATCATATTTCTACATTAATTAGAAGCAACATTTTCCAGTTCTACTGACTGACACTGACAGTTCACTGATACAGCGGGACTGGCAATTGAATCTCGCCCCTTATGCGAATACTGGAACCAAACCCAACAGAAAAAATAATCAGACATCTTTATTTGACTTTCTTGGAACCCCAATCATTGAGATTTACCACTATCCCAACATTAAAAAAGCTAAAATCATGGCCACCAAAATTAGATAGATGGCTACTCTACAACATTCATTTTACAATGGCCATTGTATTTGCTTGTATTCCATGAACAAACCTAAAACTATATGGTGCTACTCTCAAAACAGAAATGATATAACTGTGTCATCAGAATAATAAATTCATATTGTGTCTGAAGTAGCATAAGAACTAAAAAAGCATGATGCACCTGGGACGTATCCTCAGTGATGTATCCCAAGGTCATTGGGGTTTCGGGTCTCGCAACACCGTCACCATACCCCTCACTCAGGTGACCCAGCCGGGGTGATCAAGTCCCCACTTACTTCCCAGTTGCTACCCATGATCAGTCACATTAGGTAGGGAAAGACAGGGTCACACAGTCCGCCGCTCCCGAACTACTCTGCCGGGACTGGGAGGTCTGGCGCGTGGAAGGACTAGTCACTAGGCTGTGGGTTGATTCCTGTCTGGGCCCCTCCTACGTCTCACCAGGTTAACTCCTGCTCTCACCAGGTGCAGCGCATGACCTGTGCGTTGCACCAGACTCCCAGCACTTCCCACACTTCATTCAGGAGTGGCGGATTATTGAGCCGCAATTATTGTTCCGCAGGCTCCACCGTTGTTGGTATATAGGTATAGTGGGAAAATTGTGGACCAAGGCAGAGGGTGTTCTGGGTCTGCCCCATAGAGTTGGTCTGCCCCATAGAGTTGGTCTGCCCCATAGAGTTGGTCTGCCCATAGAGTTGGTCTGCCCATAGAGTTGGTCTGCCCCATAGAGTTGGTCTGCCCCATAGAGTTGGTCTGCCCCGTAGAGTTGGTCTGCCCCATAGAGTTGGTCTGCCTATAGAGTTGGTCTGCCCATAGAGTTGGTCTGCCCATAGAGTTGGTCTGCCCCATAGAGTTGGTCTGCCCCATAGAGTTGGTCTGCCCATAGAGTTGGTCTGCCCATAGAGTTGATCTGCCCCATAGAGTTGGTCTGCCCCATAGAGTTGGTCTGCCCCATAGAGTTGGTCTGCCCATAGAGTTGATCTGCCCCATAGAGTTGGTCTGCCCCATAGAGTTGGTCTGCCCCGTAGAGTTGGTCTGCCTATAGAGTTGGTCTGCCCCATAGAGTTGGTCTGCCCCATAGAGTTGGTCTGCCTATAGAGTTGGTCTGCCCATAGAGTTGGTCTGCCCATAGAGTTGGTCTGCCCCATAGAGTTGGTCTGCCCCATAGAGTTGGTCTGCCCATAGAGTTGATCTGCCCCATAGAGTGGGTCTGCCCATAGAGTTGGTCTGCCCATAGAGTTGGTCTGCCCATAGAGTTGGTCTGCCCATAGAGTTGGTCTGCCCCATAGAGTTGGTCTGCCCATAGAGTTGGTCTGCCCCATAGAGTTGGTCTGCCCCATAGAGTTGGTCTGCCCCGTAGAGTTGGTCTGCCCATAGAGTTGGTCTGCCCCATAGAGTTGGTCTGCCCCATAGAGTTGGTCTGCCCCATAGAGTTCGTCTGCCCATAGAGTTGGTCTGCCCCGTAGAGTTGGTCTGCCCCATAGAGTTGGTCTGCCCATAGAGTTGGTCTGCCCCATAGAGTTGGTCTGCCCCATAGAGTTGGTCTGCCCATAGAGTTGGTCTGCCCATAGAGTTGGTCTGCCCATAGAGTTGGTCTGCCCCATAGAGTTGGTCTGCCCATAGAGTTGGTCTGCCCCATAGAGTTGGTCTGCCCATAGAGTTGGTCTGCCCCATAGAGTTGGTCTGCCCCATAGAGTTGGTCTGCCCATAGAGTTGGTCTGCCCATAGAGTTGGTCTGCCCCATAGAGTTGGTCTGCCCATAGAGTTGGTCTGCCCCATATAGTTGGTCTGCCCCCAGAAGACATTGAGTTTGTCAGGAAGTAGCATCGGTACCCGTGCATTGTTGGAAGGAATGGTTATTAATTACATTCAAGTTGTTTATTGTCAGGTAGGCCTATTTGTGCACAACAACCTTATGCTTTAGGCTTTGTGAGGGCTGCATTTTATTTTTCTCCATTTCGCATCTGATGACAAAATGCTTAGTCCACCATAGATAGCCTACTGTAGGTCCAGTCACCAGTGGGAATATTAGTGTTCAAAGAAGCCACCAGAGGGTGCCAATAACACACGCACACGCACACACGCACACACGCACACGCACACACACACATTCACACAGGTAGGCCTACAAGACTATACACAGACAGAGAAATAAAAAATATCTGACTGTTGTCCATCAAAAAATAGGCTAGGTGATGAAAACAGGTGAAATTTCTTGAGTGTTAAATTCAGGCATGTTGAAAGACTGTGATGATTAATTGCAGTGTGAGTAATTGCAGCTGGGAAAGAAAGTGTATATTCCTCAATGGCATAGATGCCTTTACAGAACTCATTACATAACACACTCAACAAGAAAGACACTGATGATAATTTGGTAGATTTATTTTTGCCTAATACTTATACACTGTCACAGTCTGTCTCAGTTGCTCCGGCAACAGTCAGTGGCACTAATGAGAGAGGAGATCAGTATCCATGGAAATGGGATTGGAAAAGTTTGACACACAACTTCATACTCGTGTAAGAATGCCAAAACTATTCAAAGGATCACTGCGGAAATTTGATATTAAAATACGGCCTGTTCTACACTATGTGACTTAATAACTATAAAGAATAATGTAAATAATATCAAGCCAGCCTAATATGGAAACGCAGTCCTCAGTTGTCCCCAGTGTTGTTTTTGGCAGCAAAGTTTGATTTTAGTTTTAGTCATAGTCTCTTGAATAGTTTTCATTTGGTTTCAGTCACATTTTAGTCACCTGGAATGTCTTGGTGTTTGTCTAGTTTTAGTCGACTAAATATCATAAGATTTTAGTCGACTAAATCTACAGTTGATTTAGTCGACTAAAATGTATTTTGGCGGCTCTTGATGCCGTCGTAATGACGCGCTGCGACAGGTTGTGAGCTTGTAGATCTGCTATTTTCAGCATGCAACTGATTCATACTGGATCTCTTGTCCACTATAGTCCCTTCCTAACATTTTAGTCTAGTTTGTCTTTGTTGACGAAATTGTCAGTATATTTAGTCTTAGTTTTAGTCATCATAGCTTAGTTTTTATTTAGTTTCCATTTAGTTTTCGTCAGTGGAAAAAGGTAGTCATTTTTTGTCTTAGTTTTAGTCGACGAAATCAACACCGGTTGTCCCATGCAGGTACGATTCTAGGCCTGGCCAGTTTTCTCTTGAGTACTGAAGATAAGCCAATTGTCAGTGTTGGCCTTTTCCGGTCACTTTTCAGGTTGAGACCCAAAAGAGAGATTAGAAATGTTTTTGTTTTTTTACATTTAATTAAAAAGCAGCCCCCTCCGCACGCACGCATGCACGCACGCACGCACGCACGCACGCACGCACGCACGCACACACACACACACACACACACACACACACACACACACACACACACACACACACACACACACACACACACACACACACACACACACACACACACACACACACACACACACACACACACACACACACACACGTTGAAAACCTGTGGCCTACATGACATCCTCTCTCTCGGTCACTCCCATATCTCTGGTCCCCTATTCTTTCTACACTCTACACTATCAAGTGGAGAACATGGTTTTAAAAATAATCTTTATGAAAAACATCCCATATAAATATGAGATCAATCCCATCTGACACTCCTAACCTAATCATAACCCATAACCCAAGGCAACTATTGATCCTTACCAGCACTCCCACTCTGGGATACGTAATGGATGCCTCTACAGTATAACCCGAAACACTCTTTTTTCTCAGGTAAACCACCCCCTAATATATTCTATATTCATAATATTTATTCTGTTTCATGCAGATAGCAGTTTATCATGTCATACCTAGAACACAAAATCAATAATAATTGTTGCTGTATCCATAACCTCAGTCATCAGTCATGATTTCTAAGAATGTGCAACTGCAACATCATCTCAATGATGGTGGTGACTATGCTGAGTAATTAAGTATTTAACATTTCGTCACCTTCTTAATATAGTGGTCTACTGTAAGTAATTTTTTGAGGAAAGTGTTATTTTTGCCTAAGTCAGCACTTCATGACACTGGCCTGCACCACTGGTAAAATGTCTGGTAAAAAAGTCCCAATTGAAAAGGATCATGCTGTTCCCACCCCTTTTAGTAAAATGGCCTATTTATGTGACTTAAGCCATTTCTTTTGGCTTAAGTCAAATTGGTCTTGTGACTTATTAGACCAAAATCATTTGCCTAATAGTTCGTGAGCCAGGGGGGGTTAGGGTCGGTTGCCTATCAACTGAGGGGAATAATGTTCATAGTGATTTCTGACCTGTTCCCAGACCAAATGACCTGTTCCCAGACCTGTTCCCAGACCAAATGACCTGTTCCCAGACCAAATGACCTGTTCCCAGACATGTTCCCAGACCAAATGACCTGTTCCCAGACCTGTTCCCAGACCTGTTCCCAGACCAAATGACCTGTTCCCAGACCAAATGACCTGTTCCCAGACCTGTTCCCAGACCAAATGACCTGTTCCCAGACCAAATGACCTGTTCCCAGACCTGTTCCCAGACCTGTTCCCAGACCAAATGACCTGTTCCCAGACTAAATGACCTGTTCCCAGACCGCGCGCGTGCGTGCGTGCTTGCCTGCCTGCCTGCCTGCCTGCCTGCCTGCCTGCCTGCCTGCCTGCCTGCCTGCCTGCCTGCCTGCCTGCCTGCCTGCCTGCCTGCCTGCGTGCGTGCGTGCGTGCGTGCGTAGTTCATCCTCACCTGCCCATGGCTCAAATGTCAAATAAATAATGGGCCTTGATATGAAAAGGGTTGAAAACCACGGGTAACCAACATGAATAGCCCACATGTGCAATCAGTCTGTCTATGCCCCAGTTTGCGCACTCAAAGAAGTGCCACCCCGTGGCTGCATTTGGAACTACACTGCATGACCTAAGTGCATGAAGTGATGAGGGAGTGTGTGAAGTGAGTGAGATGAAAACAAGCTGCATGAAATGATTGCATGCCGATTTCATTGAAATCTGACAAACTCAGTAAGGCAACAACTGTACATTAAAGAAAAGCATCAGGAGGCGTCACGTGGCACGGAGTGAGTTTTAACCCCCCCACCCCCCCCCCTACCCTTTTTTGCATTGTTGTGTTTTTGTTGTTGTAATCTCATCTCGGCCCTGCTGAAAAAGAGGGTCCAGAGTCCAGCCCTCAGTGTGTTCTCCGAGAACTAAATAAAGGTTGAAATGAAAATGAAAAGTGGCAAAAACATAGCAGGCAAGAATTACACTTTGGCACTTTTGGTGTTAAAAATACACTAAATTCATTACTTATTTAGAGTAAATTCATCCACGGGGAGTGATTGGCCTGTCACTGCCTCCCCCCCAGCCTGCATTTCTAAAAACATGTTGGCCTGGATCTGCTTTGAAAGTGAGAAATGAGCCGGCTGCCTTCTGCTTCTAACCAAATTGGCTCTAAAGGCATAAAGGGGGGAGTCATCAACCAACCAAGGACACCAGGGCTCATTTGTACTTCGCACAGCTGTGGCGCTCCATGTAAATAACCGAGTCAGTCCTCAATTAACTCACATCAGTTGCCTGACATTCCTAACTTGACCGGCAGCTATGCTTGTGTCAGGAATGTGTTTTTGTCTTCTGTGTGGATCGAGGCGGGGAAGAAATCAATAAAACAATGTTAGAAAATGTGTGTGTGTGTGTGTGTGTGTGTGTGTGCGTGTGTGCGTGCGTGCGTGCGTGCGTGCGTGCGTGCGTTTGTGTAGGGAGTGTATTTGTGTAGGGAGTGGTAATAATGCCTGATGGTTACTACTCGGACAGAAATAAAATAGTGCTTTCAGAAAGACTATGCTGTTTCTAAACAGGCATTCACACTGTGTCTGACTCATGCTTTGTCACAGTGACGGCCATGCATTTTGCCAGTGAGGGCGGTCTTCCCTTCACTTTACCTAGTGTTTGATGATTAGAGGGTCCGGCTATAATCTCAGCTGTATGTAATCCTAAATGAAACCTGCTGAAATCCAAGGCTAGTTTCATGCTTCCCTGCAGTTATCCTATCAATCAGTCAGCTGAGCCAAACCACCCCCACAAAAGACTATTTTCACCCAACAAGTCAAAAAGGGTGAAGGGGTACAAGATCCTCCCAGCACGCACAAGCAGGCTGAGGAACAGTTTCTTCCCACAGGCTGTCAGGATGCTAAATGCAAAGTGACTATATGAAGGTGCAGTAACCTTCCGCACTATGCACTCTGAGTACACTGCACTATGCACCTTTTGACAGATTGCCCTGTGTTTTGTATTGTTTAGTGTTTTATAGGTTTTTACCATGTTTTATGTCATGTTTTATTATATTGGAGCTTCCGAGCGTAAGATTTATGTACCTGACCGTGCAACTAAGTGACAATAAAGTGAATCTATCTGTCTGTCTGTCTGTCTGTCTGTCTGTCTGTCTGTCTGTCTGTCTGTCTGTCTGTCTGTCTATCTGTCTGGCGAGAGCCACACTGGAGAGAGTGAAAGAGAGAGCGAGACAGAGAGAGAGAGAGGGGGGGGGGGGATGGGGTGAACATTTATTTTCATTTTCAGAGTCCTGGAACTAAGCATTCCCCTCTGGCACTGGTACAGTCTGTGCTGTAATAAGACATGACAAACCCAGTCGTTGACTCGTTAGGTTGTACAGTGTGACCAACTCACATGGGTACAAGGTGTGTGTGTGTGTGTGTGTGTGTGTGTGTGTGTGTGTGTGTGTGTGTGTGTGTGTGTGTGTGTGTGTGTGTGTGTGTGTGTGTGTGTGTGTGTGTGTGTGTGTGTGTGTGTGTGTGTGTGCGCGTCTGTGTGTGAGAGAGAGAGAGAGAGAGAGAGATAGAGGAGCAGAAATAGAAAACATAATAGTAATGGTTTCCATAGAAACTAGTTGTCTAATTGCCAATAACCTCTCAAAGAAATGAGAAACCATGGAGTGATGCTTGCTAACACTGAGCTGACATTATTGGTTCACACATTTTTGTCTCCACCAGGCCGAAGGCATGGGGAGAGAGTATGTTTTGCACTCCGTCCGTGTGTGTGTGTGTGTGTGTCCGTCCGTCCGTCCTTCCGTCCGTCCGTTACCAGCTAATCTCCGGCACCGTTAACCCGGTCGATGCCAAACTTTGCACACACACTCCCTGGATGCCAACGATGAACCTCTGCCCCACATTTTCCAGAACGGCCTGTTATAGCGCCACCATGAGGCAGCTTTTCACATTTTGTACCTAAAACTGCACCGATCTGCGTGAAACGTTGCATGCACACTCCCTAGAGGCCCAGGACAAACCGTTGACCTGCATTTTCCGCATCTGCCTTTTATAGCGTCACCAGGAGGCCGACTTTTGTAAAACACATTTTTTTATATTACTCCTCCAGATTCTGTCCAAAAATCTCACAAATCGTTACACAGTATCTCTATGGTCATGTGCTCAAGTCGGATCTGTCCGATATTTCATATTCCATCCTAATTGGCTATAATTGGCTTTCACAGTTTGCAAGATTGCCCCGTTTTGAACAAAAGCCTCAAATCATGAACGCAGCATGCAATTTACGTGAAATCTTTCACACATTTTCTTACTAGGCTGAGGAATATATCCCACCCTTTTCACATTGGCCTGTTATAGCGCCACCAACAGGTTGATTTTTGCAAAACACATTTTTGGAACAAAATGCCTCAAAAACATGTTTATATTAATCCTAAACATTTTGCCAAACATCTCACAGTCATATCCTCCTGGTGGAGACCTGTGCCCAGAAGGGCACTTTTTCTAGTTACAGTCTATGGTTCACACATGGCCAGTGGTGGTGGAAGTACTGGAAGTACTTGAGTCAAACTCAACCTCATTGGTCAAATTTGTACTCGAGTTAAAGAGTTAAATTTCCGAAATAAGTATTCAAAAGTATATTTTATTTTTTTATTAACGATGCATTGCTGTATTGAAATGGAGATTTTTCAGACATTCAAATTCTAATTTCAATAATAGTGAAAATAGCACACGATTTACAATTTGCATTTAGCAGACACTCTTAATCCAGAGCGATTTACAGTAAGCAAGTACAACACAAGTTAATACATCAAACGCATGATAGAAATAGTCATCTCTAGAATCACAAGTAAACTAAGAAGAACCTATCATCCGTCTAACATCCGTACATTGAAACTAAGAATGCTACAGAACAGTGGTTTTCTACCAGTGGTCCGGGGACCACCAGTGGGCCTTGAGGGGGTTCCAGGTGGTCTCCAGCTAAATGATGGAGAGTTGCATAAAAGGAAACCAAATGGACCCTTACCGGTTCATTTGGTTTCATTTTACGCTCTCAAGAGTTAAATTATATCTGCATTGCATTGTTTACAAGAAGACTATACAATTCAATGTTTGCCTGTTGTCTCTCCTAATGGTACCAACATCAGATTTGATACAAAAGGTTTTTCGATGGATTCTGGTAGTATTGGGCATGCTTAATAACATACTAAAAGTCTACCAAAATCTACTCCCCAGAAAGCCGAGTTTAAAAAAAGTATTTTTCAACTTATTCTAGTACCTCTGGACATGCTTAAGAACATACTACAAATGTAGGAAAATATATGTACGGGAAAGGCGTCATTTCCATGATAGCGTTAAAAATGGAAGCTGGACAAGCTTATAAACGGTTTATACTGTATATCTCAATTGAAAAAAATATATATACAAAAGATTTTTCACTTGATTCTTGTGCTTGTAGACATGCTTATGAACATACAAGAGATTTAGGAAAATACACCTTCCGGAAAGGTTTCATTTTCAAGATGGCATCCAAAATGGCAGCCCGGTGTGTATGTATGTACTACAATGATTTTTACATATTTAATAATTACATATTTTAGCCTTTGCATAAGCCTGCAAGGTCGTCGAGGCAAGTGAAGTGTTACGGCAAGTGCTATAGGAGCTCAGAACGCCTCGCATCACGACGGCGATATTCCCTATATTTGAAATAGTGGAGTGAAATGTCATATAAGTAGGCTATCTAAAAACGTACTGATGCATAAAAATGCACTTAAGTACAGACTAGTACAGTGCTCATGTTAATGCACTTAGTCACACTCCGCCACTGCCGTTCAGACATTGCGTGACACATGAGTGACAGACTTTGATGGATCCATCATGCCAAGCGTGACTCGTGAGTGGTTTCGGTATATGACCGATTATGTCAGCTTGACCTCGACCTTTGACCTTTTTGATCCAAAACGTTACTCACCTCTCCGGGGCATTCTACTGATTTCACCCAAGATCATGCCCGTCCGTTTCTCGTGTGATTCTTTGCTCACTGTCACAGACACACATGCAGACAGGAGCTAATAACCCTGCTTTTGAATTGCTGAGGGTCCATTTTTAGAGCATGCTTATTTAAATGATCTATCAATCGATTGGTTTTAATCATCATGATGATGATGTATCATAATGATGACATCAGTCAATCAAATCATCACATTCCGTGCTACAAACACACAAAGCTGTGCATAGGAGGGGCTAGCGCACCTCAAAAATATTCCTAAAAATCACACCCGTGTGAAGTGAGGGGCGCTCTTATCATCGTACAATTAGAGGTACAAGATATCAATGTTTGTGTCAGAGAATTTCTCATCATGAAGTAACATGTCTATTTGCTCTAATTGTCTATCTTTGTGTAGGACCGACATAGCCAATTTGCTTGTCTACATATGACGTAAATTCTCCATTCCTTGTCAATGACATTGAATGTGTTTGTGTTAGGACAAAAATCTACACTATAGCTGAATACAGGAAGGGTTAGCGCCCCTCAGAAACAATAATAGAGGTGGGAACTTCTCCTTTGGTCCACCCATTCCTGGGATATGTGAGAATGGTCAAGTGATAATTGCATCAACTGCCCATTGTGGTAGTATGGGATAAGTTTTGAGTGGTGCAGCCAGATTTGTGTGTCTGTCTGTCTGTCTGTTTGAGCACGGAATGTCTGTGATGTCATGTTTACCCTCTATTACTAATCCCAGGTGAAATTCACCTACACACCTGCCTGTATAAAAATACAGGGAAATATAACCTAGGCCTACCTTCTATGAGACTTCAGTCTCAATGTGGTTTTTACTGGTTAAATAAAGGTTAAAATGCACCCATGCACCTCAGACATCAGCACAATTATGAAAATCACATCAACATAATTGTCTGGGTGAAAATCACCCAGGTTAAGTGTTCTATGGTTAAACAAACATTACCAGGCGCCCACTTCACACGAGTGTGATATTTCTTTTAGAGATGTCCCGATACTGTATCGGTATCGGCCCTTATTTGGTCATATCGGGTCATATCGGTATCGGCGAATATGCCAGTCAAACCACCGATCCGACACAGGGGTAAGGGCTTGACACTATGGCAGGTAAATAAAATGTTGGGGCATGTGGAGTTTGCTTTGGAGTTGCCCAAACTGCAAGAGCACATTTGAGTGAGGAGTCTGCTAAACACAACACGAGATATATAGCTAGATTGCTATAAACACAACACGAGATATAGCTAGATAGCTATAAACACAACACGAGATATAGCTAGATAGCTATAAACACAACACGAGATATAGCTAGATAGCTATAAACACAACACGAGATATAGCTAGATAGCTATAAACACAACACGAGATATAGCTAGATAGCTATAAACACAACATGAGATATAGCTAGATAGCTATAAACACAACACGAGATATAGCTAGATAGCTATAAACACAACACGAGATATAGCTAGATAGCTATAAACACAACACGAGATATAGCTAGATAGCTATAAACACAACTGGTATCGGGATCGGAACGGGAACGAAAGAAAAGTGTATGGCGACATCCCTAATTTATTTTCCATACATTTTCATATGAATGTGACATGCTCGTTAGGCCTATCCCTGAACTAGACCATGAGAGCTGTACTTGTACGTCCGCTCAGATCATCTCAGACTGATACCACTGCCACTGTTAAGACATCTATACTTTGCTGTAGACCGAAAATAGCTGATCTACATTTGTGCATGACATCATCGTACAGCAGAGGATAAATGAGGCATTAATGTTCTCATACCTCATTTTACAGTGCTTACGGCGATACTCACTTTAAAACACTTTGGGGGACATTCTAACTTTTTTTTTAGAAGCGCTACCCCCTCCTACTGTATGTGTCCAGCTTTGTGTGTGCGTGTGTACCCCACAGCGATGATTTGATTGGCTGAGCACGAAATTGAGGATAAATAGTGAGGACAGAAAATTGAGGATGCCAATTGTGATTGGCCGTAATGTGATGATGTATGATGATGTATGACGATAAGAGCGCCCCTCACTTCACACGGGTGGGATTTTTAAATACAAGATAAAAACTCTCCTTTGAATTTGGGGCCGCCCTATTTCCTGTGTAGTAGAGACCGGATATCGGACCCTTCACTCTCCCTCAACCGCCCCCTTCCGGTGTTTTCATTCCTACTAACAACAAGCTATATTCACGTTGTAACGGGAGTTGCCAACAAACGACAAAAACAACAAAAGATTCAGCTGCAGAGAGATTACTGTCCTTCTAGTCTAGTGTACTGCATGCATGCAGGGAACCATTATTGTTCTAATCTAATACTTTTTTCTTGTTATTGTATTACACTTTTCTTTTTACATTTAAATAGTAATAAAGAAATCGAAATATTATGGTCCCTTCATGCACTAGAAGGTCAGTATCAGTCATCAGAACCAGGGATGTGTGTGTTTTAAATGAGTCTATAACATGGAGTGAAGTTGAATGGGAATACATATTGATCAAATTAATATCAAACATCTAGATAGCAATCAAGCAGCTGAAACACTGTCTCAGGAGCACAGAAAAGTAGATGTGGAAATGAACCCAGAAGTATTTTTAAAGTGAAATACCAGTTTAAAGGTTCTGATAAGGTCTTTTTTTTCGGGTAGAAACCTCATACTGTATGTCAAAAACTGTTACTTTTCAGGATTCAAATAAAAACAAAATAGCAAAAATAGAAGTTGTTGTTGTGACACAAAAACACAAAAGGTTAGATTATGGAGATCAGAGGTTTCTGCCCGACAGAAACGGTGTGTATCAAAGCCCATGGTGACTGAGTGGAGGAAGTGATGACAGATCACTGTGTTACATAATCTGTGTTCTGTTATAGACGAAATACAAGTCTCACATAAAATAAATCTGTCGCCACCACAGTATGGGAAGGCTAGGGGACGATTGAGGACAATGTCTATCTATATAATACTATAAAGACAAGAGATGTATAATAGAAATGAATGATGCTATAAGCCACTTTACTTGAGCCTTTCATCAAATCCAATAACACATCTGACATAATTATAGGCTATACATTAGGCTACGGGCGGCAGTGGCTCAGGGGTAGAGTATCCGGTAGAGTGGCCGGATGGGTTCCACGAGGTTCCCAGTTCGATCCCGGGCTCCCCCAGAGTTAGTCTCGAAGTGTCCTTGAGCAAGATGCCGAACCCCTAATTGCTCCCGATGTGCAGGTTGGTGCCTTGCATGGTTTCCTCTGCCATGTGTGTGTGAATGGTTGAATGTAATTCACAATCTATGTAAAGCGCTTTCGATAAAAGCAACATGTCCACAAAATAACAAAACCAAACAATGTTTTTATTTGATGATGCAAACTGCTTGACCTAATTTCTTTGTTCCAACATTTGACAGTGTGGTTGTTGTGCGCAGGGTGGCTGTGCTGGAGTCTAAGCCCCAGTGACAGTCTAGCAGGGAGAAGGAACAAGCAGAGAGTTATTGGAAGCTACAGAGGTCATGGTAATTGTCCCGCTCTCTTCCACCTATCTGAATATGTCAGAGCGGTTCATCGTGGTTATAACAAGCTTTTCGTTCCCTCCTGTGTGCTAGCTACTGCTAGTACACTTTTAGTACACTTTCCTCATTCTTAATCCAGTTATGTAAGACATTGGTTGTCAAACATTTTCATCTCAAATGTTTGGCTGAAAGGATGATGCACCAGGGACCCCTGATTTGTCTTGTTAAGAAAAAACATAAAATACAAAATTAGATGTTTTCCAAAATAGCAGATCTACAATCTCACAACGAGGCACATCGCGATACATTGTGAGCTCTTAGATCTGCTATTTTGTTTTTGCCAAAGTATAAAATAGGGTTAATGTGGTCAATGTGCATCTTTAATTTGTTGGGGACCCCTCAAGGACCCCTGGCAGTCCCCGGACCCCACTTTGAGATCCACTGATGTAAGATATATATTGCTCCACAAACATAAACAATTATAATAATAATACCGTAATAATAATAATAACCAGTAAGACGCCCTAAGGGCGAGAAGCGAGGTTGTGTGCATGCATCCGCCTTGATGACGTCAGACTGTTGGGCTGGTGCTTTGGCATGGGGGGTCAGATCAACATATGGAATGAATTCTGTACTGGAGCGTGTCTGATGAGGTCAGATCAACATATGGAATGTCAGGACAGGTCAGCTCCATACTGTATATGGAGATCTGAGGGTGGCAGCGGAGGCAGTGTCTTGAGTCTACATGGTTTGATGAGGTCTGGCCATATATGGAGCGTGTCTTGAGTGTACAGGGTTTGATGAGGTCAGATCGACATATGGAATGTCAGAACAGGTCAACTCCATATATGGAGATATACGGGTGGCAGCGTGGGCAGTGTCTTGAGTGTACAGGGTTGGATGAGCGCCCAGGTATGGCCGGGCCATACTTTTCAGGCCTGTTGAATGGACAGGTGTGAGTCAAAAGGGAGACATCGACGAGGAAGGACGGATGGGGAAGGATCAACATATGGAATGTCAGAACAGGTCAGCTCCATATGGATCTGAGGTTTGAGGTCATGCAGATGTATAGAGTTGCTGGCCGGCTCCATATATGCAGATCTAGGTGATGATCCATTCTCCTCCACGGTTGATGAGGTCAGTGTCGTGATCTTCATATATGGAGAAGGCCTTATATGGAGACGTGATGTCACGAGGCGTGATGTCACGAGGCGATGAGGTCAGTGTCGTGATCTTATGGAGATCGGCCATATATGGAGACGTGATGTCACGAGGTGTGATGTCACGAGGCGTGATGGACTGATGGACCATTATGCAGGCGTGACACGACAACATAACTGGCCTCACATCAGGAATGGCAATGGAATACATATTCCAAATTACATGCTGCACACCTACACTCCCTTGGGGACACAATAGCATATAAATAGAATCATAACCAGAGTGACAAGCGGCCTCATCCGTTCCCTTCCTCCCTCCCTCCCGCCCTCTCTCTCTCTCTCTCTCTCGCTCTCGCTCTCTCTCACCCACACACTGTCAGGGACACGGAGAGATGCGCACACGGTGCGATGGTGTCTGAGGGCGAGTGAAGTTCCTGCATGTAGCTGAATGGAGAAGTGTGATCCACGATTAAGGACTATATTATGGTGCAAAAAGACATGAAGAACGGACAGCTATCACTATTTGTGAAAGTGCTATTTGTAAAAACATTTTTGCCTTGTAAACAGATTACCAGGAAAGCTCACAAACAAGGATTCAGATATATATGTTTTTAGGATGATGTCAGCTTTATTTTTCAAGTATAGCCTCTAAACAAAAGGTAAGTGAGTTAAATCTTTAGCCAATATACTTTGGTTATTTTGTGTTATTCCTTATGCATGTGCTGAAACTAATAAGCATACGCATTTAGGCTACAGTATACTCAAGTGCTGTACTCAAGGTATGGGGCAGCTATACTTTCACTTTACTTGAGTATAGTTCCATTTTTGATAGGTTACTTTTTACTTCTATAGTCAACATCTCAGAGGCAAATGTTCCTACTTTAAAGGGCCACTTCACCACTTGTCAACTTATCTTTATATAATTGGTGCTCACTAATGTTCATGATAAAATATCACAATTTTATTCTACTGACTCTGTGTCTCATAGGAGGACTGTGGGCAGTTCATAAATCCGTCCACCAGTGACATCATCGTTAGGCTTTTTAAAAAAATATATATTTAGATTTTTATTATCATGAGAAGGATGGCTTCCATTATCACATTGCAACTTTTCAGGAATAGAAAGCCTGCCGTTTCTATTTGCTTGGATTCCCCATCGATGATGTCACTGCAGGTGGACGGGTTTCTGAACTGCCCACAGCCCTCCCATGAGGCAGACCGAGTAGAACAAATTATGGCATTTTATAATGAACTTTAGTGGGGACCAATTATATGAAGGTAGGTTGAAAAGTGGTGAAGTGGTCCTTTAACTGATTATAGGTGAATCTATACCCAGCAGCACATGCAGTTCAATCAGCCCCACTTTTACCAGCTGCAACAATAAAGTGATGAACACATTAAGGCATTACTAGGCTTAGGCTAATTAAAATCCAACAATATGATTGTGAAATTTGCATTTCACTTGTGTGCAATTATGAATAAAGGACTTTTACTTATTATACTACTTTCTATTTAGTGGTATTTAAGTAAGCAATCTATAAGTACTTATTCCATATCACAGTTTCTTTTGAAAGTTATTTCAGTGTTAATTTTTACCCAACACCTCTATGATGAAGATCTTAATTTATGTATTTTCTCAACATGATTGGTTTGTTTCCATCCATGCCAGTGATGCAGCTATACAGTATCTCCTCTCGGCAAACGCACCACCTTTAGATGTTGACACCATTATGTCACCATGCTCCATGTCTGTGGGTGGTCTGCTCTACCAGAATAACAACCCCAAGCAACTCAGCTGTAAACACTGTGAGGGTGGGAAATAATTAAGAGACCGAAATAATGGAAAGCAAATAGGATATATCCTTCAGGCTGATATGTCAGAGACTCCAGTTAACTCCAGCCCATGTGAGCGAGGTGCCTCGGTAGTAGATATATAATTAGAATAAAGCAGAATGTTCATTCATTTTCATGCATTGGTCAAATACATTTTGAGCTCTATTTTGAGGCCAACCTTGTGTTTTACCATTTCAGAAAATTGTACTCCAAATTCCACGATGAAATGTTTTGAAAATATATTTTCTTATACTGGCAACGCAGTAGGCTAAATACTTCTTACAGGTATCGCATGTCTGCAGGGAGGTTTAGTAAAATGTGCAGATGTTTCGCAGTACTCAATCATCTTCCAGCTGTGTACCATGACTGCCCATAATAGACTAATCACCTATTTCATCACCTTAAGCCTGATTCGCAAACCAGTTATTTTTGGCAAGTGTACAGGTTGCCTGTTCCTGCACAAAATGTTAACTTTAATTTAGTCTCTTCTTGTGGATGCGTATATCATGAAGGAAGCAGAGATAATGCCCAACAGCATGAACCTTATAGCCTATACGTGGGCTGATTCATCCACAGATGATGGCCTATTGTCCCATTCGATCTGCACAGGAACCACCAAAAGAACGCAATGCCACACGAACCCTTACTCTGGTCCTGGTGACCAAGTACTGTAGTACAATTTACAATGTAGACGTTTGACAGTATAGCAGACACAATTGTATCCAAAGTGCGAGATCAGAATTGAGTTCAGTTCAGTTTTAGTTTTAGTTTAGTTTAGTTTAGTTTAGTTTAGTTTAGTTTAGTTTAGTTTAGTTTAGTTTAGTTTAGTTTAGTTTAGTTTAGTTTAGTTGTTACACCTGGCAACCGCTATTCTTCCTGGAGTCCTCACGGAATAATTTACATACAAAAATCAAAAACAAGTTTACAGATATCACAAAAGAAAATAAGACAATATACTTGTATATAAAAGCATGGTTAGTGCATTCACCTTATAGTGATATTACATGGTATAGTTAAATAAACAGAATTAGAATTATTTCTCTATATTTATAAGAAAGTGCTTCAGTCTTTTCTTAAAATGCCCTTTATATTACCTTAAATGTCTGTGATGCATACTGGTGGAGAGTTCCAGAAAGTCATTGCACTGTACATGACTGTCCTTCATTGCATCACTTCTTGGCTTGGGTACTGTAAATCGACCCATCACCACATGTCTGCTATTATATCTGTGTCTATTACTGGTATAATGAATATTTTTTACAAGCATTTTTAGTCTTTTATTTGAACAAATGTTACTAAAAATATTAGGAATAAGCAGAATAAGAATGAACAACACTAGTCAATAAGCAATAAGGTAGTCACATAAGTAGAGTACAGAGAGAACAATGAATAGTGCCTCAAATAAACTAGGACACCAGGTAAACATCTACATAACAATTTTAACATTTGTGGTCAATAAAAACAAGTATTATGTAACAAAAACATGTGACCACGATATACAGCATCTGCAATGTAAGCAAGCATCTAGTATCTATGTATAAGCAGGGATACAAGGAGAGAGTGCTAGGGGGTGAGGTGCAGTCTAATAGAGTGTGGGGTTTACGTAGGGTTTAAGTAACAAAAAAGGAATTCTGTTTACAATACAAACTCCAGGCACTTATGGAACAGTAATAAAACAGTGTGAATAAATCAGGTTATTTATCTGCGTCCGGAATCCAGATTCTTTAGGATTTTAGTGTCCAAGACATCTCCATATACTTCTTAATGACATATGCATATATTGCAGTGTCATCGCGTGGTGCCATAATCGTTTCATCCACATGCGCTTTCTTCTAACTCTCCTCCTCTGTCATTTCTTTCCTGATTTCTTTCTTTCTGCCATAATTCATTCCACTTGTAACTCCATCCTTCTTTCAATCCTGCCTACGTACTGTATATCTACCCCCTCCTTTCTTTTGCTCCATGTCTCTCATCTTCACGATCATCAGATCAGATCACAGATTAAATAAGGTCTTATAATATAAGGTCTTAAACCGTGGGATCGCACATTGACGGCCATCCACAGTAAAATCCTCAGTGTTAATTCATCCAATCCAACTGTAACCGAGGGTGTACAAATGAACCCTTTCGGGTCTATTCGGTTGCACTCAGAGTTGAACTACACTGATGATTTTACTGTGTAGCTTTCATGTTGTTGTTTGTATTGTGAGATTAAGGAAATTGTAATCTCATGTTTTGACATAGGCCTCTACAATCCTCGGCAGACACAAACACAGATTCATAACAATTCCCATTCAATGGGATTATTATACCGTGGTGTACACTGTACAGTACATTGATTTGGCTCCTCTGATGCTGTTGAATAAAACGTATACGTCAAACTGACAGTGACGTTCTCTAACCCGATTAGTTATCTGCACTTCCTCTTACTTTGGACAGAGTGTGGAGTAACAAACAAATAGGTTGTGCCAAATAAAGAATAGCAAAGCAAGAGTGGCTAAATAAACCATAAATGTGCCGTATTCGAACTGGAGTGTGTGTGTGTGTGTGTGTGTGTGTGTGTGTGTGTGTGTGTGTGTGTGTGTGTGTGTGTGACTGTGTGTGTGTGTGTGTGTGTGTGTGTGTGTGTGTGTGTGTGTGTGTGTGTGTGTGTGTGTGTGTGTGTGTGTGTGTGTGTGTGTGTGTGTGTGTGTGTGTGTGTGTGTGTGTGTGTGTGTGTGTGTGCGTGTGTGTGTGTGTGTGTGTGTGCGTGTGTGCGTGCGTGTGTGCAGTGTACGTGCGTGTGTGCAGTGTACGTGTGCAGGTGCATCCTTGTAGCTGCATGCATTTGCATGTGTGTGCTGTACAGTCTGTCTGTGTGTGCTGTACAGTACAGTCTGTACTGTCATGCACACACGTGCGCGCACACACACATGTGTGTACTGTCTTTATGTCTACCGGTATATATATACCGGTAGTGAGTATAATAAAGGTGTAGTGGTTAATCAGACTAATACACTTAATTTTTAAAACAGGTAAAAGAAAGAAAGAAAGAAAGAAAGAAAGAAAGACCCCTGCTTCTGGATTAATCAAACCTACAAGAGTGAGATGAAGTGGTTTATTGGTTCTAAATATGGGCTTTGATATATATTTTAGCTTAAGTGCCCATGCAGCCCTAGTATATCACATAACAAACCTCTGACCACTCAGTCAGTCAACAACACAGAGATCTGAAGAAAGGGGAGAGAGGTTCCTATGGAGACACAAATGACTACCTTTAACCATTAATTACCACAGCTCTCCCACAGGGAGTATCATGTCTGCAGGGAATGGAGTTTCTGCCATTTGTTTTAAAATAATACTCACAACAACAGTGGTTCCCAAACCACTGTCAAGGACCCCCAAATCGACACTAATTAGCCCGCGGACCTTGACCTTTGACATACATAACATAACATTAATTTAATCATTTTTATATTTATCATATAATTAGCACATGAATTCTTCAGTTATGGCCAAAAACACGTCTTCTGAGCTAACAGACAGTAACCTTAGCCTCGGAGACTGCAGGCGTTTTGTTTTCAAAGGAGAAAGAAACGCCCGGGGCGAGGCTGGCATACGAGTGGGAGTGAGCCTTGTATTTCAGCTAAATACAGTACAGAGTGCAGAGCGGCGTCACTCCAAATGTGGTGACATCGAGCCTCGGTCTCATGCCTTCATCTGCGAAGAGAAAATCGGCAGCGACATAACAATGAGAATAGCAGTGATTCTACAGTCACTGCAATCATGTATTGGGCCTTGACGACCTACCAGTATACAGAGAGATTCATGCCACACACTGAAAATACATTCTTAGGCCTCACTCAGACCTTTACAACAGATTGCTGTATGCTTGCTGTATACAAAGGGTGTGACACAGCTTGCCCCAATGCATTTCCAATGGGAGTCACATGGTCTGACACAACACTTGTGTTGTATGAGGGGGAGGGGCGCAGTCGAAACACAGCCGAAACACAGCCGAAAGCCATACAACAGCTTGTAGTCCAAAATGTAGTCCTCAAACCATGTGACTTCCATTGGAAATGCATTGGGGCGGCCATGACACTCACAGCATTCATACAACAAGCATGCAGCAATGCTGCAAAGGTCTAAGTGAGGCCTTAGAGCTAATTCAGTCCGAGTTAAAAGTATTTTGTTTATTAATCTAAATGTGCAGCTTATTTTTTTCTACTGACGTCAGTCATTTAAACCCTACTGTTCTTGGTTGACAGGGCTCTATAATAATTTGATCCGCTCCTATTTCCCCCTCTACACCTGTCTTCGCTGAAAATAGCCAGGGTGTCAAAAAAATCGATTCGAATTAAAATCGCGATTCCGTTATGAACGATGCAAAATCGATTCATAATTTCCAAAGATTTGGATTGAGAATCGTTGAATCGAAAAGAAAAATTTTTTGAATCGAATTGTGACCCCAAGAATCGGAATCGAATCGAATCGTGGGACACCCAAAGATTCAGGAAGATAAAGTCTGCATTTAGTGCATCAGTTCTGTGATGCTGTTATGTGATTATTATTTTTAAATTATTCTAATCTTTTCCACACAGTTTTAGCCCATTCACATACATTTAGATGTCACCAGTCATCAGTAGTCGAAGCGCTTTGATCCTCTGTCTACAAAGACTTGTCTGACAAAGTCTGCAGTAATGCTAAAGTAATACCATGAGTCACAGTCACACCGACATGGTCCTTTAAGCGCCCTATAAGATATAGGTTGATGATGTCACATAGAGTAGATGTCATTTGCCAAGCTGCGAATGTTACCAAGCTTACATAATCCTGTCATCTTGCGAC
Source organism: Electrona antarctica (assembly GCF_951216825.1). Taxonomy (NCBI): domain Eukaryota; kingdom Metazoa; phylum Chordata; class Actinopteri; order Myctophiformes; family Myctophidae; genus Electrona; species Electrona antarctica. The sequence continues at coordinate 48,330,170 of NC_136809.1, forward strand.
TATTTGATTGGTTATGCATTGTAATCTCGTCATTTATTTATATGCCAAGTTACAACATCTGTCCTGGATGTGTATGGAAGGAGTATGGAAGCGCCACACAAAGGATATCAGCAGTGTGTGCCACGTGATCCCAAATGAATGTGGTGGGAAAAGTACTTGCATGTTTTACTTAAGTAAAAGTATCAATACTGCAATGTAGAAACATTCTGTTACAAGTAAGGCCTGACTCACACCTTCGCAACAGATTGATGTATGCTTGTTGTATGAGATGTATAGCTGATGTAAGCTCGCAATGCATTTCCAATGGGAGTCACAAATGTTGTGTCAAACCATGTGACTCCCATTGGAAATGCATTGCGAGCTTGCATCAGCTATACATCTCATGCATCAGCCATACATCAGTCTGTTGCGAAGGTGTGAGTCAGGCCTTAGTCTGGAATTCAAAATGTACTAAAAGTACAAAAGTATTGGTATCAAAATGTACCAATTTAAGTACCAAAAATACAAAGTACTATTTACCATTTTCAAAATGGCCAAATAAGGCCTCACTCACACGGTCGCAACAGATTGATGTATGCTTGTTGTATACAAAGGGTGTGACACATCTTGCCCCAATGCATTTCCAATGGGAGTCACATGGTCTGACACAACATTTGTGTTGTATGAGGGGGAGGGGGGCAGTCGAAACACAGCCGAAAGCCATACAACAGCTTGTAGTCCAAAATGTGGACTACAAACCATGTGACTTGGGGCGGCCATGACACTCACAACATTCATACAACAAGCATGCATCAATGTTGTATGCTAGATCGAAAGGTGTGAGTGAGGCCTAGGGCTGAAGTGGTTCATGTTTTGTAATAATAATCCAAAATATACAAAATAACTAGTATAGGTTTTCAAATAAATGTAGTGGAGTAAAGGTATAGGCTACATTATTTGGATTTAAGATGTAGTGGAGTATAGAAGTAAAAATATTGGAAAATGGAAATACTCAACTAAAGTACAAATACATTAAAATTGTACTTAATTACAGCACATAAGTTAATGTACTTAGTTACTTTCCAACACTGGACATTAAAACTATCTTTAACCCATTTTGGGCGGGAACCCCTTTTGGTGTTAGCATTATGTCATGCTTTAGCTATTTTTGAAAAATCGAAGAACGACGGACATAGAAACATAGCTTTTTCAGAAAACTGTCAGGATGTAGAAGACATTTTTAGAATCTGATCTCAGGTCAAAATGGGTTAAACCACTTAAACCCTATTTACTCGGGGTCCCCCAGGGTTCTATACTAGATCCACTGGTATTTCTCTCTATAGTGTCTATAGTCTAGACCAGTGTTTCCCAAAGTGTCTGACATGTTGACTCCCCTACGTCAGTGAAGGTATAATCCATTTCCGCCCACAACCGTGAAACCTAAACTGCAATGCACTGCTGTCTTGCGTGAGCCCCTGCAGACGCCTGTTATGCAACCTGATGCTTTACATTGCTTTTCCGTCCTCCTGTCTCCCCCAGCTTACTGTGGTCCGACGGCCAAACAGCAGATTGATTGTACATTACCACGTCATTTATCTCTTCATTTTGACCTTTTCCCCCTCCAATGCCCCGTCTGGTGGTTTTTCCAGTCCCACGGCATGCAGGGTCCCTGCGGGCTAACTGCTAGTGCGGTGCGGGGACCCAATCAATAGGCTTTCATTACGCAATAAATGTCGTGGCGGCCTCATGCACAGGATATGGACATCATCGGGATTTCCAATACGTGGTAATGGTTTTGTGGCACACGTCACGTCCAGCAATTAGCCTCGTTTACGGGGTGGTGACCTGTAGCATAGAGCGGGTTGAGTAAGAGGCAGTCTAGGAATGGGGAGGTTCGCCAGTTCAACCCTCGGTTTGCCCAGTACACGTGTTCCCCGTTTTCCCCGAGCAAGACACTTGACCTCTAATGGTTTCCACCATGCACTCATCATCAGAGCCATCTGAGTAGCCATCAGCTGGATGAAATAGTAAAAGTAATTCCCCCTCCCCAGTCGCCGGAGAACGGAACACAGTACTAACCCTGTATTTGCCTCGTTGAGAATACATTTGAACAAAAAGCAGAAAGTGCACATGCACACATCCAATCTTTAATCCTAGGTGCTGGAGAAAAAAATATATCAACAGTCAAAATGAATATAGTCTGCACACTGGTTCTCAGCTCCACTTGTTTTTTATTGCCGCTGGTCAACGTTTCAATCTTATATGATCTTCATAAGGAATAACTTTTGAACAGGGAAATTTTTAACCTCCCACAGGGCAGCACACCTAAACCTAACCTTAACCCATGTCTAACCAATGACAATGACTAGTCTAAACTAAGTATGCAACCCAGTATAACTTTGTTGTTTTATTCTCAGAAGATGCATCATCATCATCATCATCATCAGGGCCCAGCGCTGGTACCTCCTGTAAGACAGACCTGAGCACATACTGCCTCATCGCTTGCCTCCTCTATTTTAATGGTTGGAACTGCCCGCCCCAACCTGCATTACTGCCCTTGCAGACACAGCCTGATAATCAGCAGCAGCACCATGGAATCAGTGCAACTCAGCAGGTACAGATGAGAGTCAAAAGCGTTACTTTTTACCCCCAATTTAGTAGTTATGCCAATTGGCTCTATATGCACACAGAATAACTCTTCCTACTTTCCATGTAGTGTGCAGTGGTTCTCAAACTTAATAACTCTGGCCTGGGAGTGTACAATTGGAACCAAATGCACCACAAGTACATTTGGTTCCATTTGTACACTCTCAGAGTTACACACCCGTACGGGGCTATTTGTAACCCACTCAAGGACACTTTGAGACCCACTGGTGCAGCAGAGTGTTTCCAGTGAGCCAACATGCACAATAACATCACTCTGACTCTGACTTTGACCAGAATGGATAACAGTGTGTGTGCATATATCCCATTATGTCCTCCCCAGTCACATACATGTCTGTGTTGTCACTGTTGTGTCCTACTGACTCACCTGTCAGTAGGTGCGGTTCCATTAAGCCTTTGCGAAAAAAGGAAGCGTATGTTCATAAAGAAAAGCGAATTGTCGGTGTTTCCAACTTTCCATTAAACTGATAAAATGCGCATATGACATAAGTTCATTAAATATGCAGTAGTTGGCACTGTTTTGCCAGTAAAGTGAGGCTCATGTAAAGTATAGTCCTAATCCATGTTCACACCATTGATTTAGGGATTTGATGGGCTTTCTTTACAGTCAAAGAACGATTTGTTGTGTAATACTTGTCTTAATATATTCGGGGCACATGTAGCCTATATGTCGCGGGACTCGATTGGAGCATACTGGTCGTTTATACTGTAAATGGATTGCAGCTGCAGCTGCACAACAGTTGTGGATAACTTGTTTCATCGGCTATATAGACTATAGCCTACACGTTTAGGTTGCTTATCTTATGCAATGAATATAAATATATAAGAATAGATGAAGCGTATGCATGGATCGAAATCGAATAGCCTGCAGGGACCCGGCAGCTATATATAAAAGTTTAGTCTACTACGCTACTCGTAGTCCACGTGTGTGTGTGTGTGTGTGTGTGTGTGTGTGTGTGTGTGTCTTGCATCCATACAGTAGCGATCCAGATATCAAAATGATCGGATCGCCCCGATCAACTCGGGAGGATTCAGACTTCATAAGGGATCTTTGAACACACTACACAATTATTAATCGGACGGGTCGGGTTGTAGTAAATTGGGACCTTATCCTCTCCCTCTCTCTATCCACCATCCCATGCACCGTTCACTCCACGGCCTCCCCATCGTTTTTTATTTTATTTTCCAACTGTTCAAAAGCGATATAATGCGAGTTCAATGCTTTCTAATTAAAAACCTTTTCCGCAAGTGTTTCCATACACTATTTGCGCATTTCCCTTTTTTCGAAAAAGCCTAAATCCGCAACCTCCAAGCGAAAAAGAGTTTTTGCGAAAAATGGAGACTTATTCGCATATTGATGTGTTTCCATCCAGGAGATTTTGCGCAAGAGCCTTAATGCGCATAAAAACGGCTTTATGGAAACGCACCTAGTGAGGAGTCCCCACAGGTGTCCCTATTTCGGCATGTCATTGTATTATGTTTTCTTTTCTTTTTTCTTTTCTTTTTTAAATAGCAGAGCTTGTAGATCGGCTATCTTTGCCACACATCACTGCCGTGTGATGAAGTAAAAATTATTTTGTTGCAGTTGTAAGGAATATGTACTGTTACTAAGTTTAAAAAAAAAGGTTAACATTACTTACTGGATGTGAAGGATCTCCTTACAGTGTAAGGAGATCCTTTTCTCACCTGAATAAATTAAACAGAAAAGGTGTAAGGCTTACACCTTTTCTCACCTGTTTAATTTATTCATTCATTCTTTTTTTTCCTTTTTTTTTTACCAGATACAGCATTGTATCTACAGATGAAGATGCCATAAAGATCTCCACCCTGGGCCTTCACAACGGCCACGGTCCTCTGATGCAGCACTCGCTGACGGGGCTCCGGGCAGGTGGAGACGGAGGAGGGGGACGTGGAGAAGGAGAGCGTCACGGCACCGAGGAAGGAGCAGGCGTATTATCCCTGAGAGTGAACAATGAACCTGTCATTCACACCCGCCGCTCGTCCCCGTCGTGCCACTCGGGCCTGGACCTGGGGCCGAGTCGCCTTCGCAGCCGCTTCGTGAGGAAGAACGGCCAGTGCAACGTGGAGTTCAACAACATGGAGGACAAGCCGCGGCGCTACCTGGCCGACATATTCACCACCTGCGTGGACATCCGCTGGCGCTACATGCTGATGCTCTTCACCGCCGCGTTCCTCCTGTCGTGGCTGCTGTTCGGGCTGGTGTTCTGGGGCGTGGCCCTGGCCCACGGGGACTTTGACCTCCTTGGCCCCTCTCGCGGCGAGGAGCCCGTGGGCGCCCCGGAGGGAAGAGGAGCAGACTGGCGCCCGTGCATCCTTCACGTCCAGGGCTTGCTGGGAGCGTTCCTCTTCTCCATAGAGACCCAGACCACCATCGGATACGGCTTCCGCTGTGTGACGGAGGAATGCCCGGTCGCCGTGGTGACCGTGGTGGTGCAGTCCATCGTGGGCTGCATCATTGACTCCTTCATGATCGGCACCATCATGGCCAAGATGGTGCGGCCCAAGAAGCGGGCGCAGACGCTGCTGTTCTCGCACCACGCCGTGATCGCGCTGCGCGACGGCAAGCTGTGCCTCATGTGGCGGCTGGGGAACATGCGCAAGAGCCACATCGTGGAGGCCCACGTGCGCGCGCAGTTCCTCCGGCCGCACGTGACCCGAGAGGGCGAGTTCCTCCCGCTGGAGCAGAGGGACATCGACGTGGGCTACGACGACGGGCTGGACCGGCTGTTCCTGGTGATGCCGCTGGTGGTCGTCCACGAGATCAACGAGAGCAGCCCTCTGTACGGACTGAGCCGCGCCGACCTGCAGAAGGAGGACTTCGAGATCATCGTGATCCTGGAGGGCATGGTGGAGGCCACGGCCATGACCACGCAGGCACGCACCTCCTACCTGGCCAGGGAGGTCCTGTGGGGCCACCGCTTTGAGCCCCTGATCTTCGAGAAGGGCGACCGCTACCACGTGGACTACTCCCGCTTCCACAAGACGTACGAGGTGCAGTCCACGCCGCACTGCAGCGCCAGGGAGCTGAGTCACATGGCCGGCCGGGGGAGCCAGTGCTCGTCCTCCACCGCCACCTTCTCGCGGTCGCCGTCACCGTTCGGCCCGCGGAGGACGCGCAACCTCCTGGCCCCGCACTCTCCCAGCGCATTCTGCTACGAGAACGAGGTGGCCTTGTGCTGCGGGGAGGAGGACGAGGAGGAGGAGGAGGCGGGGGAGACCAAGGTGGCAAAGGACGATGTGGCGGGGAACCTGGGCGCAAAGGGCGATCGAGAGAGAGAGGAGAGAGGCGAGACGCACCTCTTTGTGGCGGAGCAGACAGTGGAAGTGCTGTGCGTGCTGGACATAGAGAGCCAAATCACCTATGACAGACTGGCTCCGCCTTCGTATGTTAGCAAGGAATCGGGAGTTTGAAGCTCGTCAATTAATAGTTTTAAAGACTGGAATAAAATATGTGCCCTTTTGATTTGTGTTTTCAGCCTGTCTGTGGGTATCCACCAAAGCTCTTTGATGTATAGTCTACTAAATAAAACTGAGGAATGTAGATTGCACGTTCACAGAAAGAGAAACAAAAATGTTTTATTTTTTAAATAATAATAATAATTTGTTACTAAGTATTGTCTATGTTTAATTACAACATGAATCAGTATAGTACATACAACACTCCAGGGTGTGACTGCATTGGGACTTCTTTGAAGTCACACTGATTATACTTGTACTCAGCATGGCTTTGTGTGTATATAGGTCTATGGAATTATACGGTTGTTGGGAAAGGGGTCAGTTTCTGATTCCCATTCTCATCTTGTAAATATGATAAGCTTTTGTTTTCTTTTATGATTATTAGACCAAATTGTAAGTAAATCATATAAAAGGCAAATAATGATGAATGACAATGTCCATAAAGTGAATGTGAATGTGTGCTCTCTCTGCCAATATGTACATCATTTCTTTTCTCAGTGTAAAAATAAATATGTGATTTCTTCTGTACTTAAAAACCTATGCATGGCCGCTCATGTCTTACTGTTTGAGTGTGGTCACTGCTTTGTTTGATAAATTAGATCTTTCCAAAATATTCATAATAAATACTGGATGAAGGGTTGAAAACAGCAACAACGTCTCTCTGAATCCTATATAGCACTTAAACAGTGAATCTAACTACCATGTACTGTATATATGTAAATGAAGGACAAGCACTTTATTCCGAATTTTATCTTAAAGTCACTGTCAGATGGAAATAATCGGCTATTCTTGCTACTTTTCTGTGACACTGTAGTGTGACACAGTAGGGCATTAATTTACGCCGAAAAAGAAAGCCACAAAATGTTGTAATTATGGAGAAACAAGGTTTTGAATCAATTTTGTATCAATAAAAAGCACCCAATGAAACAAATAACAGCGTCTGCTGTTCTGCTTGACTCACGACGTCGAGTCACGTTCACTTCCCTTTAGAGCACTGGCTCTGTGTCAGTCAGAGGTCAACCCAGTACCTGTGTTGACGGCCACCTGTTTTGATCACTCGACTCCGGTGAAAAATGCTGTCGTATTGGCTGGCTCGATCTCCGTTTCGAAGCAGCAGGGAAGTTCCTCTAAATATCCTTGTAACAAGGACAAAAATCTATAATCCTTAACCCACCTGTCTCGTTCATCATGAGTCAGTCCTCAGCAGCCAGCCAGAGAGATCGAGGGAGCCCAAACTGGGGTAGTATTAGCCAGAATTAAAAAAACAGTGTCACAGCACAACACTTTTAATGTCACAGCCAAGATTATTTCTGGTTTTGGCTCTGCGTGAGCGCGTGCGTGCGTGCGTGTGTATGTGTGTGTGTGTGTGTGTGTGTGTGTGTGTGTGTGTGTGTGTGTGTGTGTGTGCGTACGTGCGTGCGTGCGTGTGTGTGTGTGCCAGAGACTGAAGGACAGATAGAAATAGACAAGATGTAGGCCTGTTGGACATGTATAGCATGTGGACAAGGACAGCTGACGCGGAGGAAGGACAGACAGGACTGTGAGCAGTGGTGTAAAGTAACTAAGTAGACCACATTTACTCAAATACTGTACTTGGCTATACAATTTTGAGTTGTTGTTTTTTTTACTTGACTGGAGTATTTGCAATTTTCAGCACTTTGTTTTACATCTACTCCACTATATCTCATCTCAGAGGCAAATATTTTACTCCACCAGAATTATTTGAAAACTTTACTATAGTTACTTTGTAGATTTTGATTATTATTATAATAATAATAATAATAATTATTATTATTATTATAATAATAATAATAATTATTATTATTATTATTATTATTATTATTACTTGCGCAAGCAGAGCGTGCAAGTCATGTTTTCAGTCAGGTGCTACGATGCGCGTGTTTGGGGCCAGCACATGTTATGACGTCATATGCTGGCCCCAAGCTGACCGCGCAGGTGTGTTTTTGTCATGCTACGAAGCATATGTCCCATGACGTGATGAAGATATGTACCAATGTCCCTTAGAATGCACGTGATATGATGTCATACGGACATACGGAAGCTGACCGTGCAGGTATGTTTTCCGTGAATCGTGATGAAGATTATGTACCAATGCCAGGGTATAATTGGTTGACGATGGTGACGTAATGATGATACGTTTCAGTGTCAAGTACATACGCATCAAACCACCCAGCCGATCACATTATACCACCAACCACTCAGAAAACTACATATATAGACATGTACACATATATGGACATATGAGCATACAGTATGACGTGATGAATATATGTACCAATGCCAGGGTATAGTTGACGGTGACGTAACGATGATTTTACCATACTTAAAAATACTACTTTTTTTCCTTCAGAAGCAAGGTACGTAGCAAATAGGTAAATCTAATAATTCAATATGTGAGACTAAGATTTGAAAGTTTATAGCGGTCTACAGCACTTGTACGCTCTGCTTGCGCAATAGTAGGCCATTTATGGCCTACTTTTGTGCAACAAGCAAGTAGGCACTCGACAGAGTGCAGTTCTAGTTATTATTATTATTAGTTACTAGAGAGGTGCCTCATGGGGCCTCTACGGTGGTGCCCGTTGGGCACTGACCTACTTGGAATGATGCAAGTTGGAAATGAATGCCCCACCCAGATATTATGTCTGTGTCCTTTTATGCCCGGCGTCAGAATGATGTCAGATTTCTGTATGTGTCTCTCTGTGTCCCTGTATTCCTATATATGGAGTTCTCTGTCAGCCATGCCCAAATATGGAGCGTTGTTGATGTCAGAACAGGCCAGCTCCATATATGGACCCTGGGCCCCTGCCAGGCTTTTGCACGGGGACCCGGTCCAGAGCCCGAGCAGAGGCCTTTTGGGGGCGGTTCTGGACAACCGTGGGTCAGACCGACTCGACACCGGGCACTGCACCCCCTGCGGTGGTGTGGAACGCGTGTGTCGAATTTGAAGTCGGTGGGGCTAACGGTTCTCGAGTTACGTGGATTACACACAGACAGACGTACAGACAGACGTACAGACAGACAGACAGACAGACAGACAGACAGACAGAGACTTGGTACATTTATAGATAGATAGATTACTGCCCGCTGCCACCCTTAGATCTCCATATGTGGAGCTGACCTGTTCTGACATTCCATATGTTGATCTGACCTCATCAAACCCTGTAGACTCAAGACATGCGACCTTGTGTGGTAAACTGGTCATTAGTTAGGCCTACTTCAGCCCTATATAGTGTACATTCAGGCCATTTGAAAAAGATATTTATACATTTTATACATTTGAAAACTTGTGAAATGGGACAGTCTGCTGCAGTGTAATGAGTACTTTCTACTTTTAGTACTTTTGTTATTTTGATACCAATAGAGGGTATGCGCGTGACCCATCATCATCAAAAGTTATGCAGGAATGCCTACTGAGTGGCAAAAAAACGACTTTCTGGCCTTGACAACCCATTCATCCAAACAGAAAGGTCCTATCTGATTGCATTAAACAACGTTAAACAATGTTAAACTCACTTTGCATGTTTCTTTGCCACTCGATGTGCCATTCACGTTAAGCATGCGCATACCCTCTTGTACTTTCACTCAAGTAAACATTGAATTCCGAACTTTTACTTGTAACAGAGTATTTCTCCATTGCATTATTGATACTTTTACTTTACTAAAAAAAAAACTTTTTCCACAGGCATTACATTTAGCTTGCTATTTTCACAATTCAGTCCCTGGGGTCTGTGTATATGGCATATTGAGACTGAGAGCAGGATTCTGCGTACCATTCTCTTCTTTTCCCTGGTGTGAGCTAGTGTGAGGTGATCTGCTGAGAGTGATACGTGACAGCTGACAGGTGTGTGAGCTAAGGGAGTGGCACAGGTATGATTGAGTGAGTGATTGAGTGAATGATTGACAGAGTAGGTGGTGACCAAGAGGTGATTGGTCCCAGGCTGGCGTGGAGGAGGATAAAAGGCCAGTTCTCCTCAGTGTCGACGAATGGGCTCGATCCTCTCGTCACTCCCATTGTGGACTGCCAGCCCAGCAGACATGCACCACACCCATGTATGTTCTTCTCTGCATTGTAAAAACTTAAGTTCTGGGATGATTTAAAAGCCATGGTTTTGGTCAGGGTGGGGGTTTATTTGCATAATGTAAATGTGCTGATGATTGGCTAAGGTTAGGTTAAGGATTGTATTTTGGAATATTCATTTGGTTAGGGTTCTGTTCTTTAGTTTATTATTTCATTAATACATAACCCAATGATGAAAATAATTATAAAAATCACACCCGTGTGAAGTGAGGGGCGCTCTTATCGTCATACATCACATTCCGTGCTCAACCAATCAAATCATCACAAATGTCACTCCGTCCAATCACAATTTGCGTTTTCACTTTTATGTCCTCACTTTTGTCTTTAATGTTTGTGTTTACAGTACACAAACACGAAAAACTGGGCATAGGAGGGGCTATATGGGCATATAGGAGGGGCTGGTGCCCCTCAAAAACCCATCCTATGACTGAAGCAGCTTTTTGCGGGTGTTTCATTGGGAGGTTCACTCGTCTTCATGTTGCACCTCAGTTCCCCTATAGGGGCCGTAACACTTTCTTATATTATTTGACAATATGACCAATTTATCCATTTTATACAGTAGTTTGCTGATTACTTTTGATGCAGTAATGGACTTTTTATTTTTTTAATTTTTATTTTTAATAAAAAGGTCAACTCCTACTTCACTGTCATCTGTGAAACCAATACGTCTGTCTTTGAAAGCCTTGAAGAGATATATTTTGTAACCTGCCTCTGGAAGCCGTGAGAAAGACTGCTTTGTGCCATGCATGACCAACTTTAGTCTTGCTTATTTATTTGTGTTATTTGATTTGTGTTCAGCTTAGGTTTGTAGTTTGGGTTTTGTTAGTTAAATTAGGTTTGTTTATATTGTATATTTTTGTATATATTCCTTTGGCCGTAATAAATATATAAATATATAGCCTATTCCTTTTGTCCTTTTGCATTTTATGTTGCTTCTCCTAACCCTGGGGGCGTAACATAAATGGACTCTGGACTGTACTGTAGTGTAGAGAGAGCATACATGGGCTTGGCAATACATGGGCGACCCATGTCCAATGTATTTGCATTTAAGTTCATCAAGTTAACATAAGTAAAGTAACCTATAACTAAATGCATTTAATAAACATTTTCATGATTACAATTCAAAATTGCAAAAAAATAATAATCAGGATTTCAATTCAAATATAGCAAAAATAGCAGATCTACTAGCTCAAAACACGTCTCATGGCGTTTTGAGCTTGTAAGGATCTGCTATTTTTGATACAACAGTATGCAATGTGGCCCTCTGGAGTGAGTGTGGAACTATAGTGGCCCTCTGGAGAGAGCGTGGAACTATAGTGGCCCTCTGGAGAGAGTGTGGAACTATAGTGGCCCTCTGGAGTGAGTGTGGAACTATAGTGGCCCTCTGGAGTGAGTGTGGAACTATAGTGGCCGGTGGCCCTCTGGAGAGAGTGTGGAACTATAGTGGCCCTCTGGAGTGAGTGTGGAACTATAGTGTTGCCCACCCCTGCTGTAGAGAGACAGAGAGGGACCGCGCTCCGGTACTTACCAGGAAAAGCGTTAGGGGGCGCTGGAGTCCATTGCAAGGCAAGATGACCAACATTGTCGTTGTTGTTGTGTGGGCTCCCTCAAGTGGCTGGCCATAGTACCACATTGTTGAATGCAAAGAATATGGAGCTCTGTATCTGCATAATGTAGGGCAGGCTATGCTGGGATAAAATCATTTTTATCCCAGGGATTTTTACTTTATATAACTTTTCTATAGACATGAAGCTAACCGACCATGTAAATAGCCTACTGTTTGTAAATATAAACATATACAGGTTTTAGGTTTATACTGTACACAGTGTTGTAGAGTCTGTAGACTGTAGTATTCCTGCACTGTTTGCACCAGTGATCTTGGTAGAAATACTGTGCATACAAACAGAGCAACTATACCTTTAAATGCTATTTGTCATAGCATTTCTGACAGCAAATGCATAATTCTTGTGGTTTGGATGTAATGTAACACAGCTCTGTTTACACGTTTCTTTACTCCCTTTGGCAATGTAAACATATGTTTTCTCATGCCAATAAAGCCCCTTTTAATTGAATTGAACTAAATTAACAGAGCACTCTGTCGATTCAGAGAGAGACAGAGAGAATGAGACACAGAGAGAGAGAGAATGAGACACACAGAGAGAGAGAGAGAGAGAAATAGCACCATGCTTTGTGTGCCATGTGTGTCTATTTGTAAGCATGTGACAACACACAGATCACAGTATAGCAACTGATAATGATGATGGACAATAATAATAATAATAATAATTTGACACTTAAGTTAAATACAATGTTTATCAGTAGCCTACTATTATGTTCCATGCAGTTAATAGTAAAAATGAATGTTCTGTCAGTATCTATACTCCTCATCATGCCACTGGAACACAGGTGAAGCTTCTACAAACACAGGGAGGTTGATTAAACACAGGTGAAGCTTCTACAAACACAGGGAGGTTGATTAAACACAGGTGAAGCTTCTACAAACACAGGGAGGTTGATTAAACACAGGTGAAGCTTCTACAAACACAGGGAGGTTGATTAAACACAGGTGAAGCTTCTACAAACACAGGGAGGTTGATTAAACACAGGTGAAGCTTCTACAAACACAGGGAGGTTGATTAAACACAGGTGAAGCTTCTACAAACACAGGGAGGTTGATTAAACACAGGTGAAGCTTCTACAAACACAGGGAGGTTGATTAAACACAGGTGAAGCTTCTACAAACACAGGGAGGTTGATTAAACACAGGTGAAGCTTCTACAAACACAGGGAGGTTGATTAAACACAGGTGAAGCTTCTACAAACACAGGGAGGTTGATTCTCAAAATCACTAACCAGTTCCTTAAAGTTCCCTAAAAACATCACCTTAAAAACTCTCCAACTCATCCAAGTCAGTCCAAGTCTTCTGAAGCCAAATTATCACATTGTGAGTGGGAAAAAAAACTATATTTACACCATTATTGAGTGCTCTACTCTCCCCCACTCATGTGATTAGACACACAATGTCTTGATGTGCATTTTGAATTCTTTTGATTCAGCTGGCAATAATGATGAGTACAATGACATAATGTAAACTTTCCCAGTGAACAATTTATTGAATCTTATAAGGAAGTGTGTATTCAGGTAGATATATGCAGAATAATTTCTCAACTCTCTGTTACAACTTTAAGGTATAGTGTAAAAGTCTCAATGTAGGCCTACTTAATCTATGGCTCATTGGCTCATATTGTTTCACAATATTTAACAGTAAGGACTGTATATAGGCAGAGAATTTGACATTTTCATGCACAATTCCACAAGTCAATTAGTGTGGGAAGGACCATACCGGTAAGTACTTTTACGCAAGTATAGGCTACAATTTTGCAGAATTTTTACTTTACTGGAGTATTTCAAAATTTCAATACTTAAAATGTTCTACTCCATTACATCTCAGAGGCAAATAAAAGATTGTACTTCCACTACGATTATTATTATTTATTTAGTTATTACTAGTAGTTATTTACTACTAAAAAAACCATACATTAACCACTTCAGCCCTATAATACATTTTGGCCAAATATAGCACATTGTGAGCTTATTTGCTATTTTCAAAAGATGTGTATATATTTGAAAACTTGTGAAATGGAACATACTGCACAATATTGTACTTTCTACTTTTGGTACTTTAAGTACATTTTGATACCAACTTTTGTAGCCTGTATACTTTTACTGAACAAAGTTTTGAATTCCTGACTTTTACTTGTAACAGAGTATTTCTACATTGTAGTATTGATACTTTTACTTAAGTAAAACATGTGAGTACTTTTTCCACCACATGGGTGAATGCAATCAATGATGTCAAGAAGTGCCACCATGCACCTATTTACCTGCACTGAGCTTTGCATTAATTCTGAGCTTAACTTTCTGATTTGCAGCCAAACCAGGTAGCAACTATAACAGGTAGCAACGTCTGCTCTGCTTAGAAATGTTGCACTTATACCAAGTAGGTGAATAAATTAAGGGAAACTCCCATCTCAGATTTCCCTATCATCTCCCTCTCATATAATATAATCTAATCACCTCTTGGTTTAATATTGTTAAATGTCCTCTCATCTTGTGTCTAATGAGCCATTTCCCCTTCATCCACTCTCCCCATGTTTCCATCACCATCACCCCTTTCTTCTCCTCCTGTCCCCCTTGTGCCAGTTAATTACCCTTTATGTGGGTTAATTAGGCAGATCGTCACACTCTCTGTCGTCGGTGTCCATAAAAAGGAGCAGCTGTGTGACCTTTGTGACCCTTGTAAGGACTATAAAGGCAATGGTATGATCTTGCCTTGTAGGCAGACGGTGAGTGTGTATATGCACCTATTTCTGCGTGCGTGCGTGCGTGCGTGCGTGCGTGCGTGCGTGCGTGCGTGTATGCTTGCGCACATGCGTGCGTGTGTGAGTGCGTGTAGGTCCTTGACCTCTCCGGCCTTGGTGGCGGTTCGTTCCCCGGGGCTATATACGTACGCAGAAGCCAGCGGTGGAAACTGTGCCCTCACGGCAGGGGACAGTATTTAGGCACTAAGTGCTGTGGTTTGGGGGAATCTTTTGATTCTGTTGCTGCGTCGTCTTGCGAGGCTGTGTGTGAACTGTGAAGAAGCAGCAGCAGCTCCCTTGGCAGGACAGAGGAGCATTGTTCACAGCAGCGCTGCAGTGTAGGACCGGCTCTAACTGGGATGGGAACCACCACACATGAGGACAACATAACAACAAGCATCTTCTGGTCAACAGTCTGACCGTTGGTCCCTCTGTTTGTCTGCTCACAGTGAAGTCCATATAAGTCAGAGAGGGTGTACAAAATAATGTGACCGGATTTGGTCACATTTGTACACTCTCTGAGTTATAAATGGAGTTAACGTTGAGGATTTTACTTTGTTAGGTCTCCGTTAGGCCTGCCTACAGACAAGAGTGTCTGTCTGTCAACCTGTTAGGATTTGTGTTTCGTCGACGAAAAGTGTTCGTCGACTACCTTTTTTGTCTGACGAGAACTTAATAAAAACTAAGTTATGGTGACTAGAGTAAAACTAAGACTAAATATATTGACAATTTCATCAACAAATACAAACTAGACTAAAATGATAGGGAAGGACTATAATGGCGAAGAGATCCAGTAGAACTAAAAGACAAGTCATTTTAAGTTTGGTTGTGCTCTGAAAATAGCATATCCACAAGCTCATAACGCAGCGCTGCATATTGTGAGCTTGTAGATCTGCTATTTTCAGCATACAACTTAGTGTAAAATCAGGCATTACGACGCCATCAAGGCCCACCAAAATGCATTTTTGTCAACAAAATCAACTGTAGATTTAGTCGACTTCAATCTTTTGATATTTAGTCGACTAAAACTAGACTAATACTAAAACATTTTCAGATTACTAAAATATGACTAACTGAATTACATTTAATCAAAAGACTACGACTAAACTATATCAACATTTGCTGTCAAAATCAACACTGGTTAGGATCTGTCACCTGTCCACCTCTCTTCGAAGCATGTCTGACGTCGCTCTTTCTATAATGCTGTGCAGCACTTTGGTCAACCTTGGTTCATTTTTAAATGTGCTTTATAAATAAAGTTTACTTCACTTGTATTGTGTTTTAGTATGTGGCTTGTTATGGCGAGTGAAGAACCTACGTAATGCATAATTCTTTCCACACAAATGTATCAAGAGGCTGCTCATATCTGCATGCATGCTTGTGTTCGAGAGAAGAGGAAGAAAAATGGAGATGAAGAATCCAATAAATCTCCATATTCTCTCTCTCTCTCTCTCTTTCTCTCTGTCTCTGTCTGTCTATATGTCTGTATGTCTCTCTCTCTCTCTCTCTCTCTCTCTCTCTCTCTCTCTCTCTCTCTCTCTCTCTCTCTCTCTCTCTCTCTCTCTCTGTCTTTCCTCTCTCTCTCTCTGGCTGAAAATCCCCCAACTATCTTTCTGTTTCATTCCCTTTTATCTCTGCTCAGCCAACAACAGACTCTTTCATGCGGGCATCTTGCCCACGGAGCCCTCAGGCCTTCTCTCCCGCTCACACAGACTAATTGAATGTTCTGAGGAAAACTCATGATTGCAAGTCAGTTGCTGCTGCCTCTCTCTCTCTCTCTCTCTCTCTGTCTCTCTCTCTCTCTCTCTCTCTCTCTCTCTCTCTCTCTCTCTCTGGACAGATACTCATCATTTGATACAAATTTGAAATCAAGACGTTTTCCTTAACACCACACCAGCATTGCTTTATTTGTAAGATCAGAGATCACATAAGATTCAGGTAATTGAGTAACACGAGACAAATAACACATCCACATCAAAAGTGAAAATCTTCCCTCCTGGGAAAAGTTAACAGCGGCCAGAGTGAGCGGGTGAACTGTAATAGAAGAGTCTTGTTCCAGATAGAGGATCTATACTTTGTCAAAGTGTTATTTTATCTCTTTACAAAGACTCACCTATAGCTATTTAAGTATACTACTTCTTTTTAAATGAGCCACAGCTTTATTTTCATTTTGAACATTTATATAACATTATAATATTACAGGAGTCCAGTTTTGTGGTATAGCTAGATTAATTAGTGGTACAGTCAATCGGTAATTGCTGGTACAGTTTCTATTCACATTATTCCAAACAAGAAATTATGAACTGGAGTGAATTATGTGTCAATTAGCCTATATGTGTTGGCTACCACTCTACTTTGTAGAGATGAAGGGTTTTTACTGAGGCCTATGCACAAAAATAAATTATAATAATGTTTTGGGTCAAATTGTCTGTTAAAATCACACCCATGTGAAGTGAGGGGCACTCTTATCATCATACGTCATCATACATCATCTCATTCTCAACCAATGGGACATCTCCCACCCAATCACGTCGGCCAATCACAATTGAGTGTTTGTGTAAACACCAACATTGTGAAAACACAAACATTGAAGACAAAAAAATGTTTGTGTTTTTCACACTTTTCACACAAAGCTGGGCATAGGAGGGGCCAGCGTCCCTCTACAACAGGAAATGTATTTAATGAGGTATTTATTGTCTTGTAGTCATGTTTTGACTACTACTTTTCACTGATTGAGAATTCACCTGAAATATACTCAATTCATAACACACGTGTTACTCCAAAGAAGTAAAACACAGATTATAACTATACTGTTCAACCAAGATTGCGATTTCAGTGCTATGGGGGTCAAAGGTCATGCAGGTGGAGAGCAGATCTGACAGCATTATTATCCCCCATTTCTAAACCACTCATCACACATCTTAATGAAGGCACCTGTGTGTGTGTGTGTGTGTGTGTGTGTGTGTGTGTGTGTGTGTGTGTGTGTGTGTGTGTGTGTGTGTGTGTGTGTGTGTGTGTGTGTGTGTGTGTGTGTGTGTGTGTGTGTGTGTGTGTGTGTGTGCGTGTGCGTGCGTGCGTGCGTGCCTTTGATTCAGAACGATTCAGTTGTGAAACTGCAGAAACCAGATCTGTGTTTGGTTAATATTGTTCTCTCATGTTTGGTGTATTTTAGTAAATTATTCTAGCCTATTACATGGTTTAGCCATTTAGAAAAAGGCAAAATATGCAGTCGTAAAATGCAATAAAAATACATATTCAAGCAGTTTCTCTTATCCACAATAAACAGTGACACATTCAATTAGTTTTACAACATTACATGACTGGATACGTGTGTATATATAACAGAAAATACTTGCTCAAAACAACAGCAGTGTAAATCAAAACATAGAAACGAAGGGAGATACTCTGTCAGTTTCATATTAATAAAACTATGAAACAGAGTCAAATCTTCTATATATATCTTTATATATATCGGCCTAATCGGCAAGTCCAAAACAAAGCCATGGCTGCTTCTAACTGAAACAGCTCTGCTGGCAAGTAATGTTGTGAAACTGGTGTCTCAGTAGTAGCTACTACGATCCGTGACCAATAGAGAGTTATAGACTGATCTTGAAGCGATATATACAACATCGCCTTAGGGCCTTTCCAACAGTTGATTTGCATTGTTCTTTTGCTGCATGCCATCATTTAGTGCATTGCACGAAACGGGTCTTGTGAGTCTGGCCAGTAGAATCAACCATTAACGTCCAAGACTTGTGACAACATGACATTGCCATGACTGACCCCGTGAGCTGGCACATATGACAAAGGGGTGAAACAGTCAGTCACAGAGTCATAATTTAAATGCCACTATTGTCCTTCTTTGCCATCGTCATCTTCTTCGTCATACCACCATCATCATCATCATCATCATCATCATCGTCAGCATCATACCCTGATATTTAACATTGATTGGTATTTGAGTCAGATGCACAACTCCATTAGTTTCCTCTCTCCCTCTTTCTCTTTCTCCCTTTGTCTCCCTCTCTCCGTGTCTCTCTCCCTATCCCTCCCTCTCTCTCTCTGTGTGGGTTGAATTAATTTTCAAAAAAGCTAAATCAGTATTAGTGGGCACCGTCTACAGACCGCCTGACCAACATGGGTTCTATGATATACTTGAGGGGTGCTTAGCTGAGGAGGAATGTGTAGAGAAAATCCTGATTGGCGACTACAATACAGACATGCAACGAAAGGAAGCACCTGTGTTTAAGTCATTCAGTAAGTTCTGTGATCTACATAGTGTCAGTCAGCTAATTACCCAACCCACTAGAGTGTGTGATTCTACTCAAACTGTCATTGATCTCATTCTGTCCTCGGACAAATCCAGAATCTCCAAGAAAGGGGTTATTGTATGTGGGCTTAGTGATCATTTTATGATATTCTGTACCCGCAAAATACAAAAACTTAAGACCGGCTGCCACAAAACAGTCATATCAAGGGACCTCAAAACCTACTCTAGTGAGGTCTTTAACCAAGTATTGGAGAGTCTGGATTGGTCCGATGAGCTTAATAGCACACATGTCGAAGAAGCTTGGCTTGGCTTCAAAACCAAATTTACATCAGTACTGAACAACATGGCTCCTTTGAGAACCACCAGGGGCAAAACCCGCTCGGAACCATGGATGAATCCGGACATACTGGCTGCAATGAAAGCCAGAGACAAAAAATGCTCTGAAGTTCTAAAATGCAAGTCAAAGCTAGCCAAGCGCTTCGACAGTGTTCGCCAAGCTCGTTTGAACAACCTAAATACACAACGAATCAAACTACGAAACAATGTAACTGCCATGACCAAATCAGCTAAAAGTAACTTCATTAATGATAAAGCTGAGGAAAACAAAAACAATCCTCATGAGCTCTGGAAGCTACTAAACAATCAACTAAGCTATGGTCAGAAACTAAAAACCAGATTTTCGAACATAAACATCAAATCTGACAACACTCTCATCACTGACAACCTTGATGTGGCCAACTACTTGAATATCTTCTTTACAAACATATCAACAACTCTGGTTAACAAACTGCCCTCCCACTCTGGGCTCTTTGGTGTAGAGCACATTACAACCTTCTACAAAAACCTAGGTGTTTGTAAAGACGATTTTAAACTAGTTATGGTAACAACTGATGAGGTAACTAAGAAACTGAGTGCCCTCCAACCCCACAAGGCCACAGGCCATGACAACATTCCCTCCAAATTTCTCAGAGACTCAGCCATCTCTATAGCTCCAATCATCACCCACATAGTAAACCTCTCCATCAAACAGGGACAGGTCCCCCAAGATTTCAAACTGGCCAAAGTAACCCCCTTGCACAAGAAAGGGAGTAAATTAGACCCCGGCAACTACCGCCCTATTTCTATTCTTAGTTCCATCTCGAAAGTGATGGAAAAAATAGTCTATGAACAGGTTGAAAAGTATCTTGCCACTAATAAATTATTGTACGAGTTCCAATCTGGCTTCAGAACATCCCACTCCACTGACACATGCCTCCTCTATTTGAGCGACCACATCAAACAAGAGGTGGACGCTGGCAAATACTGCGGCATGGTCATGCTGGACCTCCAAAAGGCTTTTGACACCGTGAACCACTCCATACTGGTTAACAAGCTAAAAGCAATTGGTTTCGATAGCACATCAGTGAGCTGGATGCAATCCTACCTGGAGGGGAGAGAACAGATGGTGGAAGTGAACGGAACACTGTCCCCCCCCCTCCCAGTGAGCTGTGGCGTTCCACAAGGAAGCATACTAGGGCCTCTACTGTTCCTAATATATGTAAACGACATGACTTCAGCCTGTGACTGCAACTTGTTCCTGTTCGCAGATGACTCAGCACTGCTGGTCTCGGACAGGGACAAACTGCAGGTTGAAAATGCCCTCAGCTCTGAACTCGGTAGAATCTGCACCTGGCTCGCTGATAACAAACTATCTTTACACCTGGGAAAAACTGAATCCATTCTCTTTGGCTCTATTAGTAATCTCAGCAAGGCAAATGGCTTCTTGGTTAGAGTGGGTGACAATGTTATCACACGTAAAGATGAAATTACCTACCTAGGTTCCATCCTGGAGGCTAATCTTTCCGGTGATAAAATGGCCACCAACGTAATCAAAAAAGTCAACCATAGAACAAGATTCCTCTACAGGATCTCCTCACTGGTCAACAAAAACACCTTGAAGACCTTAACAGGAGCCCTTGTACAGGGTTTCTTTGACTATGCATGCACCTCCTGGTACCACAGCACCTCAAAGGCCCTTAAAACCAGGCTCCAGACTTCCCAAAACAAACTGGTCAGGCTCCTACTTGATCTAGCCCCCCGAACCCACCTCACCCCTGCCCACTTCGACAGGCTGGAATGGCTTAGGGTCGACGACAGAGTACAGCATCTTGCAATGGGTCTGGTCCACAAGATTCGATACACCACCAAGATACCCATGTACTTGTCTAGATACTTCCTTAATGTTAACGAAGTCCACACCCACAACACCAGAGGGAGTGCAACGAACCATGTACAACCCAGATTCGGCACAAACAAGGGACTAAATTCTTTTCGCTCCTATGCCACCAAAATGTGGAACGCCCTACCAACTGTCATTAAGACATGCGAATCCCTTGACTCCTTCAAAACCGCTCTCAAAGGGCACCTACGGATGGCTGCAATTCGAAACTGGCCCCCGTAAAATCTGAATCCCCCCCCCCGCCCCCCCCTTTTTTCCCCTCACTGTATATATTTCTTTTCCCTTTTTACCTCCTTTTTGATGAATTCTTTTTTGATGAATTCCTGTTCTGTCTATAGAAGTGTCTATTTGTACGTCTCTAAATGTTTTGATGATTTGAACATGGTGGACCCTGTTGGAAACAAGTGTAATGCTTAATTGGGTCGTCCACTCACAGTTAACAGCCTTTGTATTGAGTTTGTGCTTGAAATGTACTGTAATTCTGCAAACTGTTAATAAATTCTTCAATCAATCAATCAAATCTCCTGTTTCCTCATTCCCCTCCAAATGAGCCTTCTCCTATATATTCTTCCTGAAATGCTATATAGAGTCACTCGTATGTTTCTCCCTATGTCTCCTCGTCTTTCTTTCCCTCGCCCTCTCGTCCTCCTTAACCCTGTCTCCCATGCTATGACTGAGGGCTAGTGGCCGTGGCCAGCGCACGCACGCAGGGAGACGTGGACAGCAGCGGAGCCCAGACAATAGGCCATTCATGATGCCCTGCAATGCAATGATGATCCTGCTATACCCTCCATCACCCTCTTGCTCCTGCCTCCCACCCTCCACCAGCCTCCACAGCTGCACAGGAATGTGGTCCAACTAGTTACCCCCTCCTCCTCCACCACCACTACTTCACCAGTACCACCACCACCATCGCAACCTCAGCCAACCCAACCTCAGCTCAGCCCCCTCCCCTGTCCAAAATATACATAAAAAATAAAAAGACGAAGAAGGCAAGAAACGACGAAGCGGTGGGGGGGAATTCTGTAGACGGAACACAAAGAGAGGATTCATGGCTGGTCACAGACACTCGTACAAGAAAAAGAAAAAAAAGGGGGACCCATTTAAGTGTTGCGCAGCTGCACTAATTCACTGGGCGAAAATAGTCGACAGGAGAAGACAAAGGTCAGATAGCAGAATCACTCATTTCATGCCTGATGTGGGTGACATCTCAATAAATCACAGGTTGTAAGACACATCCACTCATAAAATACATTTTGAATAGGGTGCAACTAACGATTATCTTCTTATCAATTAGTATTCTATTGATTACTTTTTTTTTGTATTAATCAAGAAGCATGTTTTTTAATATATTTTCAATGAACTGATGCAAGAAAGATCTAAGCGTTGTTTTATAATAGACTAAATCGATCAGTCTGATTATCCGCTTAAGCCCTATTTCATTTTCATTGTACGTTGGCACAAAGGCAGACCTATAAAGCTCAATATGCACAAAAACTAATTTCACTCACTTCTTTATTCTGCAATATGAGCCCTTGTTACATTATGAGCAGTTATTACATTATGAGTTGCTACAACAGCTGATTGTGATTTTGATTCTGATTCTGGTTCTAAATCTTACTACTTTTTATTGAATTTTAAACAAACATACATAAAAAAGAAAAGACAAAACATACAACCAAACAAACAATATACATACAAATACACATAAGGCGGTATATCTGCCTCTCTACTCACTCACTTATTGATCACATTCACTATACATAAGTACCTCAAACAGGTGCACAAAGTCCATTAATGTAACAGATTTAACACAACTGAATTTAAATACAATGAGGGGACATGAGTAAACCACCTAAACCAGTTGTCCATGAAGACTTCAATCTGACCTCTATAAACTGAATGTAATTCTCCCCATAATAAACATACTATATAGATGAAATAAATCCATGAATTAATAGTTGGTATATCATTTGTAAGACACAAGGAATGTCAACTCCAAAAACTGCTTCCAGGACACTGCATGTGGACACTCGAATCGGCTGGGACACTTCTCCAAAATGGAACCACAGAAGGGCAACTCCAGAAAACATGAAAATGATTGTCTCCCCACATGTAGGATCTTCAGTTTTTTAATAATCAGTCTATTAGTTTGATGAATAACTGTTGCATCCTAACTTTGTAACATGACTCAAGCATCTCCCTCACTCAGTACTGCATCTCCCTCAGTGCTGCAAGTTTGTGCCGGAACTTTCAACGCAGCATCAGATTAATGAATTTGTCTGCACCTCCTGCACAATCAAATCTTCAGTCTTTAGGCCCACTAAGTCCATATTCCACACAGTTAAATGATCACTTTCCTCGTTTCCTGTGTTCACTGTGTTCCAGAAAGGCCCTGGGTGTGACAGACCATTGCTCAAGCATGAGGCTCTGTGCTAAAACTATCATGATGATGTGCTTCATCCATTTTCCACTCTACATTTTCCTATCCCAGCGTGAGAATACCTAAGATAGCCTCCAGTCCAGACAAGTAATTCTGTGATCTACGCTTATTATGACCACCCATGACCCATAGCGACCCTGGGCCCATGGATAGAAGATCCATTTTCAAAGCATAGAGGAGGACAGCAGCAACGCCATTTGTTTTTTTCTTTTTTTAAACGCTCTTTGCACATTAAACTCCTGACTCTAAGTAAAAAATGACACTTGAGGGTCTTGCGTTGAATTTAACACTAAGCGTTTGATATGCAGGTGTACAGGGAGAGCAAGTGATCGTTGAGATGAGAAGTGTTGATGAGATGAATAGCAGATAACATCAGAAATAGAGTGAAATGTTTGAGTTCTATGAAGGTTTAGGTCGTTCACAGTGAGCACTATAACATTAACTATAACTTTGGAGACACTGGTATGACGTATATTGTACAGTTTATTACATGGTATAGAAGTGCTCTTTTTTGTATGTATAGTGTTTTATGTTGTTTGTTTTTAATGGACACTGTCAATGAACTGTATTTGTCTATAGACTCTAGACAAATAAAGTTCATTGATTGATATATCGTTCACCATTGTATTTTTCTGTATGTAGCACTCTGAGATTCGCTGTGAATGAAAAGTGCAATACTGCTGATTACTGCATGTATTTAGTTATAATTATCAATGTGAACGGCCCTTTACTTGGAATTCCCTCTAGAGCTGAACCCACCATGTTCTGAATCAAACCCTGCAAGGCACTGGCATTCTGTAACGCATTTCTGATTGATACACTACTCTGTAACCCAATACGAATGCATTCATGATTATACACAGTGTCACTGTTGCCAAGTGTTAACTGTAACTGGGAGAAGAAACCCACAGCAGAAGGAAAAGAAACATCTTGAATTTTGGGGGGGGGGCAAATAAACATGGAATAAAGTTTCAAATAGGCAACCATCAAGATCTTAGAAAGCTCTTCTTCTGAGACACACTGGCAGAGAAGTTATATGTGAAACTAGAGGTAAATAATTATGCTAATGCTTCCATTATGTGCCATTCGTGCTGTATAATTTAAGAGCTATTACTGAGTTCATCATTTGGGACAAACAGCACCATTCATTTCTATCCAATGTACCCATTGAGACCGGAATGAATGGCCTTCACCCAATTATACAACAGTTTAATGCAGAATTTGACCCAGACTGTGAATATTTGACCGTTTCTCTTATCTGCTTCCCTCTTGCGCACGTTTTCTCTCTTTTTCTGTCCATTGTCAGACGTCAGGAATTTCCCTAGGGATGGATTATGACCTATGCAAAAGGGCAACAGAACACACTCTAAGTGCCATCGTGGAAAGTATATTTACTGTATTATACTTCTACTCCACTACATCGCAGAGGCAAATAGTGTACTTTTGACAGCTTTAGTTATACTGTAGTAACTTTGCAGATTTATATTATTAATATAAAACATAAATTAGTTGATAAATTATGTTTATGTTAGGTTAACCTATGGTTCAGCTACCCAGCAGCACATGAAGTAATTTCAATTAGACCCACTTTTACCATGTGCAGCTGCAACATTAAAAAGTGATTAAAACATGAACACGTTAATTACAATCCAATATTGTGATTGTGAAATGGGCCAATCTGCATAATATGTACTGCTATGTTTGGTATTGTAATGTAATGATGCCGATACTTTGGGACTTTTATTTTTTAATACAGGAATTTTACTTTCAAAAGAGTATTTCTCCATTGTATTGCTATTTTTACTTGAGAAGTATACTTCCTTCCTAACTTTCCCACCCATGATCTTTGTTAGTTTCTTTCTTTCTTTCTTTCTTTCTTTCTTTCTTTCTTTCTTTCTTTCTTTCTTTCTTTCTTTCTTTCTTTCTCACCTGTTGTGAGAACTGCACCTTAATTTGCAATAAACAGAAGCTGCTTCTCTTGATCTCACTTAGTGGTCTGCAGTATAAGCTATATACAAAAGTGACAGATATAGGCCTATCAAGCTGAAGTATACATACTATACTAACATGTTATATAAAAAAACACCATCCATTGTGTGTGTGTGTGTGTGTGTGTGTGTGTGTGTGTGTGTGTGTGTGTGTGTGTGTGTGTGTGTGTGTGTGTGTGTGTGTGTGTGTGTGTGTGTGTGTGTGTGTGTGTGTGTGTGTGTGTGTGTCCGTTGCGTGTGTGCGTGCGTGCACAATTGCGCGCACACACACACACACACACACACACACACACACACATGCACCTGAGGTGATGTGACTCTTTGACCCCCCCCCCACCCCCCCACCCCCACTAGTCATGAGTTGTTGTCCTCCCATGTATCCTCTCTCTCTCCCCTCTACCCACCACACTACACCACCACCACAGCTCCCGGCCGGAAGGAGCGAGCTCTGGCCTTGTGACACAGTGCTTCAGACAGCTCTATAGACGGGCCCATTACGGAGGTCACATGGCAGGTTAGTACAGGGATGTATGTCTGTGGTTAGTGGGACCATGTGAGTCACCGCACTGCTGCTGCTGCCCCCAGGGCCTTGTTGAAGAGATATTACATACTGATGGACGTTTTATATTGTATATATAGAGCAGTGGTTCCCAAACCTTTTCATGTCAAGGACCCCCAAATTGACACTTATTAGCCTGCGGACCCCCATTTGAAAACATATGCCTGCAGGGACACCCACAAGAGAAGGTTTTTACGGCTCTAGCAGTGATTCTCAACCCGTTTCATTTCAAGGACCCCCAGTTTAACATGCATTAGTCTACAGACCCCCATTTATATTGTAAAATGAATGTTAATTTTAACTCTGAGAGTGTACAAAGGGAACCAAATGGACCCCTTACCATTTGTACACTCTCTGAGTTACAGACCCATAAGGGTCCATTTGGTTACAAACTATCATTTAGCTGGGGGGCCCCCTGGAACTGCCTCAGGGACCCCTGGGGGTCCCCGGACCCCACTTTGGGAACCACTGTTTTATATTGTATAGTAGGAGAGTCTGATTATTATTGTTATTATGTATTTATTTTAGTTATTATAATTCTACAACATTATATATACAGTAAAGTCCTCTGTGTTTAAATGTATGCATTTGTAACTCTGATTTCAGCTACAAAATAACAAAATGGACCCATAAGGGTCAACAAGGGTTATACTTATAATAAGGGTTAACACTAGCATGACTGAAGAATAAAGGGACACAAGTAGCATGTGCTTAAATTCATATTTAGAAAATGTTTCAGATGTCAAAGAATTCTGAGACGATAGAATGATGATCGATGATGATGGTCATGGAAGGGGAACCTTCTAAGCTTAATGGGCCAAATATAATCAACTTCAAAATCTTTTTTAAAAAACGGTCAAAATGACCTCTACGCTGTAAAAGTATGAAATTACTTATTTAAAAGCTGAGGTTCATCCACGTTTTGGTCTAGACTATATTGTTATAGACCTTAAAGTGTGAGTCTTTCCGCAAATCTGGCTGTGGACATTTTTAATAAAAGGTGAACTGAAGCACTGACAAACATTTCAGCATATGATCTGGATATAAATACTGGAATGACTTTTAATTGATCAAAAATAATAAAATTCATCAAAATTAGTACTAGCTAATCTCTTATATTTAATTTGAACATTTTAGCTGTGATTTTTGCTGTGATTTATTTCGCACATATATTATATTGTGCTGAGGCAGACATTAATTCATACAATACAAAGTTGGCCTATTTGATTTACAAAACAGTGAAAATATACTTTTGATCAGTGAAGGGGGAAAAAGATAATATATGATGTTCAGCTTAATGGTCACATTTTATTAATTAAAGAAATAACTTTTAGGAGGAAGTGTTTTCCATGTTTTGTCATTGATCCCGTTTTTTGTGCACTCGGTCGATCATTAAAGATTGTATATTTGATATTCGGAATACTGTTTTGACAACAAGAAATGTTGGCCATTTCATAATGAAACTTTTTTTTAATAGGCCTTTGGGCTTTGGGTTTGAGGACAATGTGGTCTCGCAAAGTTTCTAAAACTTCAAGTTGAAGTTTTAGAAACTTTGCGAGACCACATTGTCCTCAACTGTCATTTACTTTCATTCACAAAATATTCTTCCTTGAAGCATTTTGTCAATGCAGGCTAATAGCCTATATATAGGTTAATTTACAGAGTTTGTTAGAAATATGACATTTTAAATAGCAGCCCATGCAGTCTTTATAGGCCTACTGTCAGCAGAAACACTTGCCAATTTAAGCTATTTTACAATCTACGACAAAAGTAGCCTCATTGAGATAAATATTGTGTCATAGAATAGGCCTATTTGACTTATAGAAAAGTAATCGCAACTGCACTTTTTTCCCCTAACGAAAATACATCAGTATAAACCTATATACAACAAACATGCACTTAAAACTGGAACAATCGTTGTGTGCACCACAATATAATACGGTTATAAGTCCCTTTGAAATATTTAATTAAATATGTATAGGTTGTTTATATATCTAATTGATTGATTAGTTTATTGAAAGCGCATAGCGCCACGGAGGTTCCCCCGAGGCTATACAGCGAGAGAACACACTCCCTGAAGGGACAACAAACCGCTGTCCGCAAAAGCAAAACCACCACAACTCAACCCCTGCAGCACAAAACAACACCACGTCTCTCCGAGGATTTCTCCAAAAATCCAAATAAATAAACCCCAATTCGCATCCTCTGCGAACAAACAGAGACTCACATCAAGCCTACGACGAGGCCTTTAAAGATCCAAGGTGTCGCCGTTTCGTTGGTTGGTTGGTTGGTTGGTCGTGTGGGGTGAAGCAAAGATTAGATCCCCCCCATGCATCAACATCATCATCATCATCTCCAAAGCAGGCCTTCGTTCGCACCCCCCGCTGTATCCTCTCACCAAGGGCCCATGCAGATCCAGGTGTTCATTTGGGGTGTATAAGGCTGTTTGGAAATATAAAAAAAACAACAACAAGAGATGGGTTGGGAAGAGATCCGTGCATGGATGTGTCCTGTCTGGTCCAAGGGTATTTCTATGTGTGTGTGACCACTGTCTATGCTCAGACATAAGGGGAGAAAGACACACACATCTCTCTCTGTTATCAATTTTTTTCCAAGTTTACAGCACAAAACTGCTTTTTGTTCCCCACTTTTTTTTCCTTTTTTTTTTTCATTTACGAGGGTTAATGGAGAGAGGCTTGGGCGTTTGATCACATGGTTACCATTCACCTGAGATGGAGACAAAGAGTGCAAAGAGAAAGAGACGAGAGAGAGAGAGAGAAAACTGAGACACAGATTCAACATGAGAGGCAGAGGGGACACAGGGGTTATTGTTGCATTGTGTGCGTGCGTGTCGTGTGTGTGTGTGTGTGTGTGTGTGTGTGTGTGTGTGTGTGTGTGTGTGAATGGGATGTGATGGGAAATTAAGGGAGTAATGTATAAACATGTATAAATCAATCAACATGCAAAAAGGGCATTCACCTGGCATTGACAAATGCTCAAACCTATAGCGGAGTGTTTTACATTTATTTATTTATTTATTTATTTATTTATTTATTTATTTATTTATTTATTTATTTATTTATTTATTTATTTATTTATTTATTTATTTATTTATTTATTTATTTATTTATTTATTTATTTATTTATTTATTTATTTATTTAGACGTTTAAATGAACTAATCACACTCTTTTTATTGACAATAAACAGTCTGGGACACTTGGATTATATCACAACATGCTATTGGCTGATTTGACTCACCTTCAAATTCCAAACTGATTTGCATATCATTTCATCATATTCATATATAACCCTATCTAAATTAAAAACCCTAACTAAATTAAAAACTTGGCGTCGATTAAGACACTCACCATATAGACAATTTGTCAATATTGTAGTATAATAGGCCTAGGCCTATTATAGTATTATAGCCAGGCTATGGCCCTATAGTCCTACGCCAGATAAATGATAACTGAACCACTCACTCACTCTGTTTGTAGGCCTGCAATGCATGGCCTACATAAAACAAGCATTGACACATAAAGATGCGCAATATTAATTGACGACGAGATACGAACACCAATCGGCCATTATGGGGTCATTACGATTCCTTGTATGTTTGGATCAATTAACATTAAAAAAGGTTGACAAAACGTGTAAAGAAACACCAAAAAAGACGCACAAAAAAGGTAAATAGAGTTTGCGTATATGCCCTCACGTCCCTGCATGGTATGGTTATAGTAAATACAAACTATATAGCCTCCTACAATCCCTTGCCGATATTTGAGAAATGTCACATAATTTGACCACAAAAAAACGCTTCTTACGATTGTTTATTTATTTGATACAACATGTCAGCGCGTCCAACAGAGTTGGCCTTATTTTGGCTCTAAATGGGCGCACTGTAAAGTCACTTTAAAGTCACTTAAAATCTCACCTCTTTTCATTAGAAATATTCACGGTGACGGACAGACAGACGGGCATTGACAGTACTCCCTCTCCGGCCAATCGGCGAGAAGGAGAATATTAGACGACCAATGGCGAGTTGAGCGTGCGCGCGAGAGGGGCGGTGCCGTGCAGCGCTGCTGTGTTGGAATGGGTTGGAATGCTGCCTCTTTGGGAATGTTTTCCACTTTTCAATCACATTTTTTTTCCTCCTTTTTTTTTTCTCGTTCCTTCTCACAAGGGCGCTCTTTAAGCTCCGGTGTGCGACACAGAGCAGCCATTCATCGCCGGGGCAAAACCGAACGAGGGGGCAGGGGGACAGAGCGCCAGCGTCACACTATACCGATCTACAGTGAGGAAAACCTAAAAATCTCCTTTTTAAAAAAAACACTGCAAATCGGTAAGTTTACGAAAGTTTCTATTTATTGTGTGTAAAATAAATGTTCCATATCAATGATTATTAGTGATTATTGGGTCACGTTTAAAATAAATAGGCATATCACTGGCAGGTTTATTTTTAATGTATTTATTAATCCAAAACATGTATAGGCCTATATACTAGACAATATTCTTGTTTTTTTGGATCCGTATTCGTTAAAGGTTGGCCACAAATGTGTCGCACTTTGTGTAGTTATTTGACACGCAGATTATAGGCCTACCACCTGCCCGAGCGCATTGACATTAATCTAACACAATTAGGCTATACATTCGCTACAACTAAGTTACTTTTGCCATGTGTAGGTAGGCCTATAGGCTATATGTGCATATGCTAATCCAAGAGGGCAGTTTATTTTACACGATGACAATTAGACTATACAATTTCTTTCTTTATTTTTTTAATCATTTCCAAATTCCACCCTTTAGGTGTGCTGAAACCCTAAGTGAAAGGGTAGACTTTTACGCGTGTGAAACGGACTGTCACATTTCACGGACCAAACGGTGGAAAGTATTTTTTTATTTTTTATTTATTTTTTTCAACACACAAGCATGGGTTTGTCTGGAAAGAAGTGACGGAGAAAGCGTCGAGCCAGAAGCATCTTGTTCAACTGTAGCCCTTTTTTTCCCTCCCTTCTCCACACCTATAATCCGGGGTTTTGTATTAATTGATTGGAGGGTGGAAGGAAGGGGAAACAACAAATACAAAAATAAAAATGTCCGGTGAGGAGCACAGCCTATCCGAGGCGGAGCTGAGCCCAGGAGGTTCTGATGACGGACACTCGCTGTCGCCGACGCACTCCGGGGCGACAGGTGGCCGGGACTCTCCTCTCATCTCCGGCCCGTCGCCGGCGCACATGGCCTCGCTGTGCGGCGCGGTGGCCGCCGAGGGCGGCGACGGCGGCGCCGGCGGGGAGGACGGCACCAGGACGGCCAAGGAGGAGGCGGACGACGACCGCTTCCCCATCGGCATCCGCGAGGCGGTCAGCCAGGTCCTGGACGGATACGACTGGACGCTCGTGCCCATGCCCGTGCGCGTCAACAACGGCAACAAGAGCAAGCCGCACGTGAAGAGGCCCATGAATGCCTTCATGGTGTGGGCGCAGGCGGCGCGCCGGAAGCTAGCAGACCAGTACCCCCACCTGCACAACGCCGAGCTCAGCAAAACCCTGGGGAAATTATGGAGGTATATATATGGACTGGAGTGGTGTGTGTCAAATAAAACCGGTGCAAACTTAAATCAATTTAAATCCAAGTGTGCTTTAATAAGCACACATATGTTAATCCATAATGGAGTATTCATCATCAGTTTAGGCCTATATATTACAGCCACTCTGTTTTCTCTTCCCTATATACAGGCTGCTGAACGAGGGCGACAAGAGGCCATTCATCGAGGAGGCGGAGAGGCTGAGGAAGCAGCACAAGAAGGACTATCCCGAGTACAAATACCAGCCCCGCAGACGCAAGAACGGGAAGCTCGGGACTAACGCCGAGGGGGCTGACGGCCAGGTTGAAGGAGAGGCCAGCCACTCCCAGTCCCACTACAAGACCCTCCACATTGAACACAACGGAGGGGCCGCGTCCCCGCTGAGCGATCTGCACCACCATCACCACCACCACCATCCTGCTGGTATGCATGTGGCACACATTATTGAATTAATTACTCACAACGGCATGCTTCATTCCAATAGTCTCCCGTGCATCAGAGGCATGACTAAAAGGCCTATTCATACTCCAGTTTTAGGTGATATGGTGACCAAACTATAACACGTGACGTCATGCCGCTCACCCCAACACATCTCTCTGTTTTTACTAACAACCGTTTCGGTGGTCACGTAAAATTGGATGAATATATATAGGCCTTAAGAACAAAAGCAAATAAGCAGCACCCAACACTGAACGTACTGTATAGTTACAAAAGTAGAACCAGACGTTTTTTGAGACATATAACTCTGATCTCTTTGTATAGTTGCACAGTGTTATGAATCCGGTATGACTTTATTTGATATGACGACTCACTTGACTAATTTGCCCTTTTTTTTAAGGTCAAGGTCACAGCCCACCGACTCCCCCCACAACCCCAAAGACAGAGCTTCAATCTGGGAAACTGGCGGAGACCAAGAGGGAGGGGGGAGGCTGCAGTGGGGGGTCGGGAGGGGCCAGAGGAGCTCTGGGGGTCGGAGCAGAAGGGGCGTCCGGTGGCCCCTCATCATCAAGTGCTAAGCCTCACATTGACTTTGGCACGATGGACATTGGCGAGATTACCCACGAAGCCCTCGAGCCCTTTGACGTGAACGAGTTCGACCAATACCTTCCACCCAATGGTCACCCCCAGAGTGGAGCCGGGGCCTCTGTACCTGGGTCCTCTGCAACGTCATATGCCTATGCTCTAGCTGCCGCCAGCGGGCACTCTGCCTGGCTTTCCAAGCAGCAGCAGCAGCAGGCTTCCCCATCCTCAGATCCTTCCAAGGGCCACATCAAGAGTGAGTCAGCTTCTGGGAGCCACTATGCCGAGACCACCTCTGCCCCGTCATCAGGCACCCATGTCACCTACACCCCGCTCAGCCTTCCCCACTATGGTTCTGCCTTCCCGTCTCTGGCCTCCAGGGCTCAATTTGAGTATGCAGAGCACCAGGCGCCGGGGGCTTACTACGCCCACTCCAGCCAGGCCCCGGGGCTGTACTCAGCCTTCTCCTACATGGGCCCCTCACAGAGGCCCCTGTACACTACCATAGGAGACCCCTCCAGCGTGGCCCCCTCTCACAGCCCCACACACTGGGAGCAGCCTGTCTACACCACACTCACAAGACCCTGAGGGAGACAAGTATAGGGCAGAGAGAAATATGGGAAGCGTGTGAAAGTATGTTTCTGTGTGCGTGTGTTGAGTGTGTATGTATGCGTGTGTGTGCGCAGGTGCCATATTGATGTTACATTAGAAGTTTTTACTTGTTTAGCCAATTTTAATGTGAGGTGCATCCACGGGACCTTGCATGTTTATTTTTTGTTGGTCTGAAAACAACCACATACAAATACACAGAACAAGTTCAGAAGCCGTGGTCAATAGCCAATCAAAATAAAAAAGAAACCTAACAAAGGTGTGCCATTTTAAGTGATATAAGGCAAGCGTTAAAGTGAGATATAGGTATGAAATATTGCGCACGTTAAGCTGAATAGATTTTGGATTGATGAATGACTATGATGTGACCCAGAAATGGTGGGTTATTAGACTGAAATAATCAGATCATATTAACCAAACTAAAGATGTTTTTGACGTCATAGTGTTATTTTATATGAGTAGCAAAATTCTTACTCTTTTTGTTGATGTTTTAGGGTGTAACTTTATTGTGACTGATGTTGATATTACATTTATGCATCTGCACCACTGCTTTGGGAAAAGACTATTCTGTTTCAAAATGATGTTCAGTGAGTTTGTTCATTGACCCAGTATATAAGATAGTCGTGACTCAGTTTCATTCTTTATATTTCGATAATCTGTAACGTTATTTCTGTCCATCTTTTCGTTGACTCTGTTAAACTGAAGAACCATTTAAGGAGAAAAAAGGAATAAGGGAGGGAAAGAGGAATTTTAAGAAACATTTCAGCTTATATGCATATACTTGCTCCGTTTTGGAACGATCATACCTCGACTTTATTCATATTGTGCCAATAGCAATAGAAAAATTATATCTTCAGTGCCTAATCAAACATTGTTGATGGTATTATAAATCTCATAGCACTAAACCTTCAGTTTAGTCACACTGGACCTTTTTCATGCCTTCGAGTATACAGTATACCTCTTTGCTGCATTACACTTGAGTTAAAAAATCCATTCGTACACGTTCAAATCCTGAATATGGACCCGGAGGTACATTTTTACACTTTCACAGTTAGATTAAGACTCTGGAATTGAATGTGTACAAGTCTCAACTGATCTTTTGAGATAACTGACCCGCTTTGGGTCTTACTTATAAGGATTAGAATCACATGTAGTTCTGTTCTGAGCTACATGCAGGCCAAAAGCACGTTGTTTTCTTCAAAACTTTTTTTTTTTTTTAACATACTGTGTCAAAATATCACTCTTCCTCTTCTGCAATGTGAATAATGGTCATTACCACATGCTTTATCTGTATTGTATGATGCACACTGTATCATTTTATACTGACCCTCTTACCATGTAGTTATTTTATGCAAGTAATAATGCATTGTGTCATACCTTTGCTTTTTCAGTTTTGTATAATTCTGGATAGTTTTGTACAGTGTTTGCTATACATTTGCTGAGTATTTTGCTTCCTTACAAGAAAAAGCGATATTGAGATATTATTGTCATCTATTAAATCATTTTATTTATAAAGACCCGTGCAAGACATATTTTTCTCTTTGCCACGCTGACATTCGAGGAGAAGACAATAATACATTTAATTTAGTGGCGGACAAATCAAGTTTAAAAGCAAAACATTGCTGACGAGTCAAACTGTAAAACAACGCCATCAGTACAGCACAATCCTAAGCTGTTTAGGTTGTGTTTGTGTCTTTGGTAGGCTAAAATCGACTACTAATTCCCCACATTTAATCGGCTGGGGCTGTGAGTTAGTCAGCAGGACAAGAGAGCCATTCAGTATGAAGGCTGAGGGCGAGGGAGGAAGGGAGGGAGGGGAGGGGGGAGTTGTGGGTAAAGGGCCAGAGGCAGCTCAGTATACATGCCTCCCTTCTCTCTGACCACCTTGTGTACTATATATCTAGGGTTTCTCAAACAGTGGGCCAGGACCCATTTTTGGGTCGCGAATTGAAGTATCACTTTATTTTTCGTTGATGCTATTTTGTTTGTAATATTTCAAAAGATTTCAAATCTAAAATGTTCATAATAAAATAATGAAAACAAAAAATCATACATTTTTAAAGCTTGTAGATCCGCTATTATTTTCACTAGTTTGGGTCCCGGGGCCAGGGAGACAAATGTATCTTTTGGGTCATCATCGAGCTCAAAAGTTGTGTGTGTATAGAATCACAAGAGAACAGTGATATTCTCAACCTTTTTTCAGGACCCCCAGTTTGACATGCATTAGGTCGTGGTGGACCCCCTTTTGATATGATTTTTTAAATCATATCAAATCATATCTACACCATCTCAGAATTACATTGCAGGCCCATAACCTCTCAATGACCACATGCACGTTGAGAACCAACGTTTCAGAATATATACATTAAAAAAAAATGCATTCTGAAAGAGAGAAGACTGTGTGTGTGTGTGTGTGTGTGTGTGTGTGTGTGTGTGTGTGTGTGTGTGTGTGTGTGTGTGTGTGTGTGTGTGTGTGTGTGCGTGCGTGCGTGCGTCATGTGTGCATGTGCGTATCCGTGTGTCCATGTGTGTGAGTGTGTGTGTGTGTACACGTTTGCTCCCATGGGAGTCATACAGTCCTATATTTGGCTCTGCTAGCCTAACCTATAAACACCTAATATTTTCTTAGGGTAGTGTTATTTAACATACGGGAAGACAAGCATTTTTATTGACAAGATTATTTATTTTCAACTGTAAAATTGGAATTCTCCTTGTAGGTAGTTGATTATGTTGACATAATCTTTTAAGTGCATGTGTCAATTAAAGGTGGTATAAATTATATTTTATTTTTGTTAAAATAAGTGTTAAATGATGTCTCTATAAACACTGCTAGAGTGCTAGAGCTATAGTGTCCCTCAGAAAATACATTTTCAGGTCAGGATACCAATTTCATCCAATCAGGAGAGAGCACCCATACAGGATAGTGGTAAAAACAAAAACAATTGAGCATTTTAAATTGGAACACTATTAAATTGAAGCTGATAAATGGATTATCTCTGTGTTTACTAAAGAGCTGGAGAGATGTGGAGATCCTTGTTAATAACCGATAACTGATCGGTTTGGGTCATTTTTTTCTTCCACAAAACACAAAACCTTTAGAAGAGAAAATGGAAATAAATGAATGAATTAATGATTGAATGAATGAATGAATGAATGACGGTAGGACAGAAGAGTTTCTTTCTTTCTTTCTAAAAAAAAGCTGCAGACGGCGAATCGAGTTATATATTTCTGTACTGTAGCGTCCGTCTGCCAGACGCTACAGTACAGAAATATATAATTCGATTCGATTCAACTACGTTTCCCAGCAGACACTGGTATCCTACGTCATTCCAAGGGCGCCAAATGAACAGCGAACCCAGTGAACACACAGGAGGAACATCACATCACACAACAACACACAACTTGTGACATATTTTATCATTTGAGAGGTGAGAATGAATGACTGGCTTTCTGTTTCATCCGTTTTATCATTATGTTTTCATTCATTTAATAAACGAGTCAAAACGACGCTTATTTAAACAATGACAGCAATGGAACCTAAACAAGTTATACAAGCTCATGCCTGCGTTATTGATAATGAACATACTGCAAACTTAACAGCAGGTTAAGGTCATTTTACTGACCTAGGCTTGGGTTAAATGTGTCATTTAGTAATTTAAACGTTATTTACCTGGCACTTATTTACACTTTAAGGAGTTCAGACTGAGTTTGGAACTGCATGGCTGCAGTTGATGAATTGAAAATGGTGGACCCTGTTGTAAACAAGTGTAATGCTTTATCAGTGTGTCGTCCATAGTATCTTTGTATTGAGTTGTGCTTTCATGTGAATACGGTAGTACCCATTCTGCAAACTGTTGATAAATACTTCAATCAATCAAAAATGATGTTTTTTCATAGATTGTATTATGTGTATATTTAATTTAAATGAATTGTTGAGTACGTGAGGACACCAATGGAAACAAGCCGAAAGGCTTTTCTGGTTTAGCAGACCTTGTATTCATTGTACTGTACCTCCCGGCTATAGCAATGTCAGAATTGATCAAATACATCTTGAGAGTCTAAATCTTAGGCTCTCAACCGGCCTGTACCTGTCTGTTAATAAAGTATTCAATCAATCAATCAATCAATCAATAAAATTCCTCACATAATATAGTCAGAGAACTAGCTAAGACAGACACAACGCAAGGGGACATGAAGATACAAAATGGAACAACAACGCAAATAATCAGGCCCACTCCTGTTTTAGTAGTAAGTAATAACTTCTAGGTCTTTTGTCTGTATATGTTTCCTTTCAGTGTTGACCCAGAGCAGCAGTGATGGATCTCGGTGACTTTGAGGCAGATAACTCC
Organism: Electrona antarctica; assembly: GCF_951216825.1. NCBI lineage: Eukaryota > Metazoa > Chordata > Actinopteri > Myctophiformes > Myctophidae > Electrona > Electrona antarctica. The sequence continues at coordinate 48,367,791 of NC_136809.1, forward strand.
GTTAGCTGCCGCCTGGCTTCAGAAATCCCAGACATCTGCAAGACGGAAGATTGCTGTTTGGGCATTGATGAGGCGGGCAGAGGGCCTGTGCTGGGTGGGTATGACCATTTAGATGCATTTCCCCACACTCACTTTTTCAAATACCAATTAATTCTATAATACACTTGCACAATAAGGACAACTTTATTTAGGCAATGTTTCGGTCAATAGACAGATGCCCGCCCCGAATTTGGTCTATTTTACCCGAAATGTTTGCCTAAATAAAGTTGTCCTTAGTTTTTGTGCAAGTGTTGACGGTGTTTCTGTGCATTTATACTGCACATGTGAAAGAGGTGAAAACAGGCCAATTCTAATCACCTTGTGTAAATTTATCTGACTATGGATTGCATTTTTATAGCGCTTACTTTATAGAGTGCTTACTCAAAGTGCTTTACAATGGCCCATTCATTCATACATTGGGAGATGAAGCGGCGAACAGTCAACAGAAATTCCATGAATTAAAAAATAGAAGAAAAAAAGTCTATGCACACCTACAGAGGACAGGTGCGTTGGACAACTGGAACTGGAGAAGTAGATCCCACACACTGTCTTCACTTACAGCATTATTTCTTTGAGCAACGTTTCGGTCGTTCAGACCTTCATCACCATGCCTGATGACGGTCTGAACGACTCAATACAAATAATGCTTTAACCCATTTTGGGCGGGAACCCCTTTTGGTGTTAGCATTATGTTATGCTTTAGCTATTGAAAAATAGCAGATCTACAAGCTCATAGCGCGCCACCGAGTGGCGCGCTACGAGCTTGTAGGTCTGCTATTTTTGAAAAATCGAAGAACGACAGAAAACTGTCAGGATGTAGAAGACATTTTTAGAATCTGATCTCAGGCCTAAATGGGTTAAGTGAAGTGCGGGATCCATGAATTAAAAAATAAAATAATTAAGAAGTAGTGAACAAACGCGTCGCTTCGTGCCGTGTTGTGTGCTCTTTCTGGTGAATGTTCCCCCCCAGAATAGGCAGTGTTTGTTGGGGGTTCAAGTGGTTAAACCAGCCTCAACGTTCTGGCATGACATTTTGGACACATTCTAATAGTCCTGTTGGTTTATTTTGCAGGACCCATGGTATATGGAATATGTTTCTGTTTTATATGTTTCTGTTTTATTTTGCAGGACCCATGGTATATGGAATATGTTTCTGTTTTATATGTTTCTGTTTCATTTTGCAGGACCCATGGTATATGGAATATGTTTCTGTTTGATATGTTTCTGTTTCATTTTGCAGGACCCATGGTATATGGAATATGTTTCTGTCCAGTATCCAGAAAGGAGGAGATGAAAGGCCTGAAGGTGGCAGGTAATCCTCTTCTAGGCCTTATCAACATTGAAGCCACATTTTTACTGCACAACCGTTTTCGCTGGAAAAACAACCATACAACAAAGTATAAATGAGACCGGCTTATAATTCCATTTCTGGATGTGTTTAATCATGGATATGGTAGGATCTACTTTGTACACTGCAATTCATTAAAGGTCTTTAATCACAGAGGAAATAATTCTGAATAGAGCGTGGCTGCGTTACATAATAATATGTTTCCTAAACAAATGGATGTTTTTCTTGGCTTTTCTTTCAGATTCAAAGACTCTGACAGAAGCAGAACGAGAGAATCTTTTTGATAATCTAAATGGAGCCAAAAGCTATGTGGGCTGGGCCATTCAGATTATTTCACCCAATACCATCTCTACCAGCATGTTACAGAGGTACACACACACACACCCCTTACTATCTTTGTGGTTACATGAAAACAGATTTTTGAGCGGTGCTTCCGCTCCATTACGCAGCTATGTGTGTCCCCATGTCTACGACGTACGTACGTACGTACGTACGTACGTACGTACTGTAGTGTCTGTCTCTGCTGCAACATGTCATTTCTCTACCGTTTCGGACAAGGGAAGGCTCGCCGGAAACGGACCGACCCCCTGGGCGCGTTCCTGGGGGTCTGGAGGTTTTTCCGGGGAGACCCCCACATGGTAACTCTGTCATTTCTCGAAGGTTTTTTCCAAAAATAATCAAAGTACAGTACAGAGCACAGTACAATACAGTACAGCGCACAGTACAGTAACTAACAATAAATGTATAGTTGCACCGCTCAGTTCACACAGGTGTGATTTTCCATTACAAAACCATAACCAACCATAACCTCAAACCCCACACATCTCCAAATTTGAGTTTTGTCCTCATAAAGAGACGACTGGTAGAACTCTTTACTACTTTTCATCATGGTGAGTGAATATACAGACTGTACATGGCATTAGAACTCTTTACTTCTTTTCCTCATGGTGAGTGAATATACAGACTGTACATGGCATTAGAACTCTTTACTTCTTTTCCTCATGGTGAGTGAATATACAGACTGTACATGGCATTAGAACTCTTTACTTCTTTTCCTCATGGTGAGTGAATATACAGACTGTACATGGCATTAGAACTCTTTTACTTCTTTTCCTCATGGTGAGTGAATATACAGACTGTACATGGCATTAGAACTCTTTACTTCTTTTCCTCATGGTGAGTGAATATACAGACTGTACATGGCATTAGAACTCTTTACTTCTTTTCCTCATGGTGAGTGAATATACAGACTGTACATGACATTAGAACTCTTTACTTCTTTTCCTAAGGTAAAAATGTCTGCTATTCTTTCCACAGGACAAAATACAACCTGAATGCCTTATCACATGATGCAGCTATTGGTTTGGTGCAGTATGCGTTGGACTGTGGAGTACAGCTCACAGAGGTAAGAAGACAAAGAAGAAGACTTTATTTCATTCACTAATGCTGTATAAAAGTGCAAATACACCACCACTTGCTCAAATCCAAAGTAAAAGTTATGAGTGCTGTGAATTTCTTTGGTTAAAACAAAAAAACAAAAAGTTAAAGCTCTAGTCTGATAGCAATCAACAATCATTGCTAGTGATTGCTAGTTAATCTTTGAGTGGTGCTAGCCATTCCTATTCCTATGTGTGTCCCTGGCTGTGTCCCTGGGTCTGAGCACGGAAATAGCATATTTTTACCACCAAGTGTCACTGTTGCGCAGCCTAACGCACCACCAAGTGTGGTGCGTTAGGCTGCACACACACACACACACACACACACACACACACACACACACACAGGCCAGGGAGGAGAGCCTGTACAGTACAGCACCACTCACTTATTTTTTTTGTAACTGGTGTCTCCCTGTCTCTCCAGCTCTAATATTCAGAGCTGGAGAGGGAACTCTGAATATTCAGCTCACCAATTTCATCCAATCAGGAGAGAGAACCCATTTATCATCTTACATTTGACTGGTCCATACCTGTGGATGTGCACACCCAAACTACTGAATATGCAGACATTAGAGCAGGGGTTCTCAACCCGTGGGTCGCGACCCCTCGGGGGGTCGCCAAATTATTTTGGGGGGTCCCCAAAATATTTTCAAAAAAAAAAATATATATATTTTTTTAAATTTTATTTTCACGATTTTTCAAAAATAGCAGACCTACAAGTTCGGTGGCGCGCTATGAGCTTGTAGATCTGCTATTTTTCAATAGCATGTGTGAAGTTATGCTCTAATGATTAGAGCACAACTTCACACACATTTGGAGATGTGTGCTACTCATTTGATCCTGCTGGCGGCGCTGTCTGACAAGCTTGGTCATTTACGACCTGACTTCGAACTGAATCGTTAACCAAAACCATGCGAGAAAAAAATGCAAATAGTTAAAAGGATAACTAGCATAATGCACGCACATCCGAGTGTATTTCGACATGTGCTGGATAAAATAGTCAAGTTAAAATAAAGTACAAAATTATCCGCACGCGTGCTCTACTGCTCTCAGTGTATTTACTATTTATTAAAGATTTTGATGGCATCGTGACTACGAGCTGTGCGGCCTCTCTCCCTTTTCAGTCATAGTTATCTCCTGCGGTCAGCACCTCCCCACTACTGGTGTGCGCTCCTACCTTCCCGTTTTGTACTATTTATTAAACTAACAATATTTTGACCCAATTGGTCTTCATCAGGTTCATGAATGAGAACAAGTGATCAGGGTGTTGGCAGAACATGGGCATGAAAATATTATATTTTATGTTTACTACAAAGTTAGAAAGACGAGGAGACCTGTTATCGAACAGACTATGCTATTTTTGCAGGAGGAGAGGACACTGGAGCACCACAGACATTCAAGCCTTTTATCAGAGTCATGACCGATGAAGACCGCAAGGTCGAAACGTTAGTCATTTTCTCGTATATTAGCACCTAATGAAAGGCTTAACCCATTTTGAGACCTGAGATCAGATTCTAAAAATGTCTTCTACATCCTGACAGTTTTCTGAAAAAGCCATGTTTCTATGTCAGTCGTTCTTCGATTTTTCAAAAATAGCAGACCTACAAGCTCGTAGCGCGCCACTCGGTGGCGCGCTATGAGCTTGTAGATCTGCTATTTTTCAATAGCTAAAGCATAACATAAAGCATAAGATAATGCTAACACCAAAAGGGGTTCCCGCCCAAAATGGGTTAAATATCCGTGCTACTCCTGTGTCCTCTCCTCCTTCTGCATCCGTTGTCCTTGTTCCTGTGATGCTGATTGGTAGATTCCCTTTATGCTATTTAGCACTTAGTCGAACAATAAATTACTTTGAATTGTCACTGTCAGAAGTCACTGTTCACAATTAATTTGGGAGCAAAACGTACAAAATCGCTCGTGTCCTGAACGTCATACTACTTTACTTCCATGTTGACTCCCTTGTGGTGGTTCTGTGCAGGTGTTTGTGGATACAGTGGGCCCAGCAGAGAAGTACCAGGATAAGCTTTCCCAGCGGTTCCCTGGTATTGAGATGACAGTCAGGCCAAAAGCTGACTCCCTCTTCCCTATTGTCAGTGCTGCCAGTATCTGTGCCAAGGTTGGTCAAAATACTACGCTTTGTCTGTGTGTTCTGTTTGCTTAGACTCCTTAACACATTCTCTGCCGTTGATGGAGATCTCCGTCAAGACGGAGATCTTGCATCATGTGGTCTTTTCAGTGGTTTATGATAGATGGCACACTTCGCCAACGTATGAATGGTTCTAGGATGGTAAATGGTACATTTATATTTATCCAAGGTGCCTTACATTGATATAGATTGTGCATTACATTCACCCATTCAAACCAATGACAGAGGGAAACCATGCAAGGCACCAACCTGCACATCGGGAGCAATTAGGTGTCTTGCTCAAGGACACTTCAACACTATCTCCAGGGGAGCCCGGGTTCGAACTAGCAACCTTGCGGTTCCCATGCAGCCACTCTACCCCTGAGCCACCGCCGCCCCGTTGCTAAGCAGGATGCTATAGAAGTAACAGGCGTTTTCCATAGTTTCACTACAATACTACAGTACTGTGACTTGATTTGTGGTCCTAGAGCACTCTGCCTTTTTGTTTTAAGTTGTATAATTCTTTGACTAGATGCTATAGTCGTGGATTTAAGTTCTCAGTCTCCACGAGCAAAAATTAGCCTAGATCTACAAGCTCACAATGCATCGCGCAGACCTTGTAGCTTGTAGTTAGACTACTTTCGGTTATTATTCTGTCTTCACTTATAGAGCAGCAGTTTATTCAGCTGAGTGCCAACGTTTCGGTCTAAACGACCTTCATCAGGTATCTGGTTACAACAGTAACCGGTAACGGCTATATAGAGGAACTCGGAGAGGCGAGGACCAATCGGAGGCACACGCCAGTCTGTTACCATGATTCGCATTTGTTTGCCGGCTCCGACGCACCTGTCCTTGTAGGTGTGTGCGCACAAGGACTTTTCTCCACAGAGGTTATTATTCTTTAACCCATTTAGGACTGAGGCAGATTCTAAAAAAAAAAGGTCTTTTAAATCCTAAAAGTTTTCTGAAAAACCCTTGTTTCTGTGTCAGTCGTGCTCAAACATTTTCATGTCAAGGACCCCCAGAATTATATCTAATTGGCCCCGACCCCAATCTCAAAATATTTTGTTCCAGGGAGGGACCCCCCCAGAAGCAAAGATTTGAGTTAAAAATGTTCGTTCTGAAAGAATATATATTCAAAGATGTGTGCCACATTGTCATGATTTTTCCAAAATAGCAGATCTACAAGCTCGTAGTGCAGCACTCGGCCCAACAAAGTGTGTTGATTGTCATGAGTTGTCACCTGCCGAGTTGGCTTTGTCCGAGGCTTTAAAGGTCTTTTAAATGAATACTTTTTGAAACGTCTATGGGGAAAATGACTGGGGAATTATTTCCTGGTGCCCTCGTCGTTCTGAAAGGGGGCGCTCTATAGGACTTGGCCATGAGATGAGATTTTATTTTGCTTTAATCCGTGGCTATAGTCCTTCTACAGTACACTAGATACACATTTTGTCTAGTCACAGGCGGTTGTGTTGTGATTATCATGTCACCCCCATCTTCTCGTGAATTATGGCAAATTGACATTGAATATGACATTTAAAAGAATTTCTCCCTTAACCACTTTCAAACTGTCCCTCTTTTGGGGTCAAATAGGGTTTAAGTGGCTAATTTTGCAGTGGTCAGATGCCAAGCAATTTAAAATCCAGCTGACATGGAATTCCAAGTCACTATGTGCCAGATGTCACAGAAGATGATTGTGGAGCCACCATGGCTGCCACGGAAAACTGAGAGTTGAGGTCGGTTCAAATTCAATTAATATGTTCTCTGATGTTGTGCCCTGTTCCTCAGGTGGCCAGGGATCATGCAGTAAAACGCTGGAACTTTCCTGAAGATCTTGGCGATATCCAAACAGACTATGGCTCGGGGTATCCCAATGGTAATGAAGGATAAAGCAAAAAGAATCTACTAGTGCTCCCAATTTCTCTCATGTAGAGTCAATCCAAGTTTGTCTGTCCTCTTGAGTAAGAACCTGTGTTTTTTTTTAGAATAAAATACAAACAAATATAAAATGGAATTTTAAAAGCATGACCGATTATTCCACCTTTTTTCTTGTGACTCAAGGAAGACCCTAAATGACAATGAAAAAGATAATGTTTAATTTGATTTTGATTTGATTAATTTAGAAAAGCAATCATAATACAACATTATAATCAGCGATTCAAGGATTTCACAGTAAAGTCTGAAGACTTATTTCCACTGAGGTCCTCTCACACTGAACGGAACGGGTGCAGTACTTAGTTTAGACAGTTTTTGGTTTAGACTAGTCATTGGTTAGACCAGTCATTAGTCCTACAACTACAACCTATCTCAAACCCTCACCCTAAACCTAACCTCCCACGGGGCAGCACACCTAAACCTAACCTCTTAACCCATGTCTAACCAATGACTAGTCTAAACTAAGTATGCACCCCGAACGGAACAACACTTTAAAATGCATCACAATACATACACATAACAGTACATACACAACACGACATGTACGTCCCTATCCTTCATGTTACATCATGGAGTCGTGAGTATAGTGATACACATACACCGACTTGACTTGTTTCTTCATTTCCAGACCCCAAGACTAAAGCATGGCTGCTGAAGTACTTGGACCCAGTGTTTGGGTACCCGCAGTTTGTTCGCTTCAGCTGGAGTACAGCGCAGAACCTGCTGGACGGCAAGGCTGTCACCGTCCATTGGTAAAGGAAACGTTTCATATAATTATTATATATATTTTTTTCATATGAGAACGAATACCAGTGAAAAGATTCTGTAAAAGATTACTTTTCTATGCCCCAGCATATATTAGCATTTTGACTGTTTTTAAATGAGCATTGGCTACTATCTCTCACCATATCTCATTTATTTAGCATTAAATAATGAAAAGCAATCCATGTTTGTGGGCAGTAGTTTGTAAAAGCCAAAAACTTAATTAACTGGGGTCTATTGGTTCCCTCCTTTTTCCCCTCTACACCAAATCTCTTAACCGAAAATAGTCGATAGAGAGAATGCATAAACATGTGGAATTGGAAGTGATGACACAAAGCAATGAGCAGACAAAATTGGAACTGGAACACTATAAAAATTAAGCTGATAAATGGCTACTCTCTCCTGATTGGCTGAAATTTCATCCCCTACTGTACCTGAAAATGTATATTCTGTTTATTAAATAGCTGCAGAGACAGGGAGACTCCTGTTACTGAGCAAATACTCTATAGCAATGATTACTATCAGAATATAGTGATGTAACCTTGACAAAAGTGATTTAACCACAAAACGAACGCGGCCTGTGCAAAACGAACCGACCCCGGGATGTGTGTAACACCATCCTAAAAATGGGTCTTGTTTTGCAATGTTTGTCCTCAGGGACGATGACGAGGAGGACGGGGAGAAGGCAGCGGCGCTTCAGAAGAACACGTCCATGCTGTCCTATTTCAACCGTTCGGCAGGAGGTAATGCTCAGACCCACAAGACTCACCGCTTCTTCACTGACAAGAAGCTAGTGAGCCTGGACACACTGTGAAGAACACACACACACACACACACACACACACACACACACACACACACACACACACAGATAACCTGTGGCCTCCTACATGACATCCTCTCTCTCGGTCACTCCCATATTTCTGGTCCAGGCTATTCTTTCTACACTCTACAGACTACACACTCAATTATATTCAGTCCAAACCTGAATTCTCATATACCTTCATGTATGTTTTTTTCCCCCCATATATTTGTTTTATATATAAAAGCAGCTTTTTAAATATTTTTTATTTTTCTGTCTCTGACTTTATAGTACTTGTTTTCAATTGGAAACGGACAGTTCATGTGTGAACTGATTGTGGTGGTGGTGATGGCGGTGTTTAGAATACCAACGCTGTCCTCCAGTGGCCATATGGAAAATTACACACAGGATCACTGACACAGGGGTGAAAAATGGGTTACAAAATCGTGGGATAAAGATTATTTAAAAAAAAAAAAGGAAAATTACACTCATTTGTATGAAACGTTCCACTTGACAATATTTCACAGACATTTATTTGGGTCCCATTTATAACATGAAAGTTGTCGATGCAAAGTGTACAACTTTGCTAAGACTGTTATATGACAATTTGTTACACATGCACTGGAATTGCATTGTCCTTCCCTGGATACTAAAGATATATTGGATAAGGTACATGGAACAATCTAGCCTGGCTGTGGCCACATACTGATAACGAGCTTCCTCATAGCGGGGAGGAGACGTGAGTGAGTCCACGTTCAGTGTCTGGCAAAGCCAGGCTAGGAACAATCTCTTCCTTACTGGGTAATTGTTAATCATTGAGCTTTTTGAGTGGTGTAAACCACTCCTACAACTGGCTTTTGTGTGCAGAAAAAAATGAGCATGGTTGCTATGTTCAAAATAATTTCTGACGTAATTAAATCACACCCGGGTGAACTGGATGACCGTAGCAACCGTGGTCATTTTCTCTGCACAAAAAAAGCCAGTTGTGAAATCACATCCAGGTGTGATTTCATTACGTCAGATCAGAGCTGATCAGGCTATATAATACCTTACCTTATATAATAATAATGATTTCATTACGTCAGACATTACGTCAGACCACAGCTGATCATGCTATATAAAACCTTACACCACTCAGTTCACACGGGTGTGATTTTTTTTTTCTATAAACAGCCTTTGTCCCCACACGTCTCTAGATTTGCCATTGACAATGAAAGGGGAATTTAGGATAAAATGTCTGCTAAATCTTGTCCCCACACGTCTCAATATTTGCCTGAGAAACTGAGAAATTACGTAAAAATTCCGCTAAATATGACGTAAATTAAACATCAAATCAGCTAACCAATCACAGGCAACAGACATTTTGATTGGCCAGTATGAGATGATTCATGATGATGTATGATGATAAGAGCTGATAATTCCGCTAAATATGACGTAAATTAAACATCAAAACATTAAACGCCATTGACATTGAAGGGAAAACTTGCGTCATATGTAAACGAGCAAATCGGCTGCATGTTGGTGGGAGCGCTTGGCCAATAAGGGACCACCTTATGTACCTTATGTAGCAATGTCAAATGTCCGCTAACAAATTGATGTACGATGACAAGGGCGCCCCTCATTTCACACGGGTGTGATTTTTTTTAAATGTGTATTGCTTAGTTGGAAAAGAATACAATATATTTTATGTGCCGGTATATCATATAGTATATGTTGCATTCCACATTTCCATGTAAAACATGTTACATTTATTTCCATTCTCTATTAGCTTTATAGATCAGTTTGAGGTAGACGTGATGTGATAGTATTAGTGACATAGTGTTAGTATCAACTATCAATATATTGCCCCTTTTCGCATCAACTATGAAACACATTTCCCCTTTTTCAACAAATATAAAATAGTGTGAGTGAAACACACATTTACAACAAAAACATGTCTCCCATTGACTCCAGGGCTAATCTACATGATCCAACAAATCACTTCATTGCAAACGTCATTTGGTTGCCAAATAGTTGTTTCTCAGAACTTCCATTGCCCTTCGTTGTTATAGCAACACGTCTAACATCCGATGTAAACATAGATCCATCTTACTTTACCAATATTCCCTCTTCAACCATTTTTGAGGGGCTCTAGCCCCTCCAACATCTGGCTTTCAGAATTTACGTTGTGGCAGCCAAGTCTATGGAAAAAAGTTGTTTGAAAATAAACAAAACGGCACCACTCGTGATGTCATGTAGTCTTTTGGACTTTTTATTTTTTGCTAAACAAACGGCACCCAAAATGTTTGCTCGGGGTCTACTCTAAGCAGTGATGTCATGTGGCAGCCACAGTGGGGGCCTCTCACTTCACACAAGTGTGATTGTTTAGATTACCACATATTGACCCACAAACTTTCTACAATGAAAATATGGCAACAAAAAACTCAGGTTTCTATGCAGCATTATCCATCAATGTGTAATCATATAGTGGTGATCAAGAATGTCTAGGGTAGGTACCCTCACAAAAAACATGCAGTAATCCTGCTCTCTAAACTGCCTCCCCCTGGTCGTCCGGGGCGCGTGATGGAGGGGAAAGGAACTGGTTGGAATAACGTGTTCCTTCCACGTTGCTACGTCCAACCGGGGAAACTCCCCCCTGTCAGGTGAAAAGAAGCGGCTTGGACTCCTCATGCATTGAAGGAAAGATGAGGTCAGCCTGTTGCTCTACCCAGGTTGACAGGCGGAGTATATTGCCCAGAATAGGCCTATCTCACAGCCCGCTTTCCACGCCCACTTCCGGTAAATAGTGGTGTCTTTAACATTAGCATTTACAAGTTTTTTTTCTCTGGAGAATCTAAGTACATTTTCTAATGTAAAAATGTGACAGACCAATATTATTATGAAGCAAACAAGATGGTAAATCAGCTCGAACAGATAGAACAAACCTTACATTGAGAAAACAAAAGTTGTAGACTTCTTAAATTATCTCTGTTAACATGTAGCGTCTATGGAGTGACGTCACGCTATCACCACTAACCCCGAAAGGGGGCGTATTAAGGGGGGCGGGGAAATTCTGTGAGATAGGCTTATTGCACTAGACATTTGACAGTGGGTGAACAAAATGGGTTGCAAAAATCGTGGGATAAAAAATAAATGTCTTGGTAAAGGAGCTCCCTGGTTCAATCCAAAATGCGATAGAATGGAGATGCATCTCTCCATCTGTGGATGCTAGCTCCCATGGGAGTTCTGCCGAGACTCCTGCATCTTCTTTCCAAAGTTCATAGCCAGGGTCGATACCGCAAAAGAGGACAGGATGACGATGGAACTCCCAACAAAGTGCGACGAGGCTCCTCTAGGGACGACTCTCAAAGCCCTCCTCGGGAAGGAGTCTCTGTCAGAAGCTGTAGCAGTCACTGTCTGAGTCACAGCTTCCATGCTTATGGCTCTGTGTGACAACACATGGGAGACAAGAATCTGAAGACAAAATCCACGAGCCGAGACAACGAAGTCATCCTTGATGGCTGAAGCGTCATCGTAGAGTTTTATCTAAAAGTATTACTCCAGCAAGAAGTAGTCCTGCAGCGTCTGCTGGTGATGTCTGGATCTGTGGTTGTAGCGGTGCGTTTGATCTGTTCTGTTCTTTCTAATCCTGGCCTTGAGCCTTCTCTCACTCTAGTTCCTTATATAAGTCCAGGACTTCAGGCATCAAATCCCCCAAAGTAGACCAGTGTGTCCTGGTGTTGTAAACACCCGCCATGACGGGACAGGGCTAATCTGGGATCTTCTCCAGTCAAAGACTGCTGCTTTTGATACTATTACATTGACCCACAGAGGATGATCAGGGGATAGAGACCGATAGGTGGTCCACAAACACAGCATAATCAATAGATTAGACTCAAGTCTATCTGTCTCCCATGGACAGAGAAAAGAAAATGAATCTATTTTAAAGATTTACAAATTCTAAACTTCACCCTGCCCAGCCTGATAACACAGAATAACAAGCAGGATAATTACACATCGCATGCATTTTCTGATTCAAAGTAAATTGCGCTGCCATAAAACAAAGCAAACGACTGGTGCTCAAAGCCCTAACATTCTGTGAATCCACAGTAAATTCGATGTCCTATTAACTGTCTGCTATAAACTATGCATTAGTTCCGCTGAGCTTAAACTCTCATGACATCAAGGTCTAGAATCGTATCTAGTTTCTGACTTTGGAGGAGAGTTGTTCATGTTCTTGCATTATCTTGCTTTCTAAGATCATGGTGGGGGAAAAACATGTGTATTAATTTTAGTCTATCCTTTATCCTTAAGTCTTTTATATATTTGTTTCCCTGACTGAGGACAGCCTAGGCCTACCTGCACCAGGAATAAAGTGGTGACCTGGTGACCATGGAGTACCATGTCTCTAATCCTCATGGTGGAAGCTGTAGATAGCTCTGGTTAATTTTCACGCCGTCTCTCATAATTGCACTAATGGGATTGTGCTGCTTATTTTCCACTGCTGACATCAGAGCGTGTAAAGCTATTAATGAATGGAAGTGTCACGTCACTGTTAGAACTAGACATTCAAAGAATATGTCAGAGGAATTTGCCTAAATGTCCTTGAAATAAATGCAGAGAAGGAGATGCCTGCTTGATTTGTTCTTGTGTGAATATCTGCTTTCTTGAGTCAGGTATTTGCTCTCAAACATTGTTCTAACCAATGCCATTTATGACCCTGTTACTTAATTTGACCCAGTGAAATACATGAGTCCTGTTATGTTGGCCTTCAGCAGCCTAAACATAGGCCTGTGCATGACAACCTCAGTGAACGAGAGCTTGTCTGACCTATGGGATGTCGTAACTGGGAGATTTTCTGAATTATGGGAGGTCGGAATAACGGGTGAAAGCCAATCAGCTATTTGCGCCGCACAACACCATCGTACAGTGAATGATAAAATAAGGCTTAAAGGAGAATTTCATAAGGCTTTCTTACCTTTATTTGTAGTTGTTACGTCACCACCAAAGAGGTCCAGGTGTTATTTTGTGCATAAGTGCATTATTGGCTATTTCCCCTAATATAAGCCCTCAATGGGTGTTGGGTTTTTGTGCTAATTCGCTTATTTCCATCGATATAAGTAGTAAAGTGTGCCGCTTGGGATACTATTTACATTATGAAGAGAGGATATATACATATTTTTTTTGAGCGATGGAAATAAGCGAATTAGCACAACACCCCATAGCCCCATTCAATTCAATGCAATTCATTGAGGGCTTATGGTAGGGGAAATAGCCAATAATGCGCTTTTGCACAAAATAACACCTGGACCTCTTTGGTGGTGACGTAACAACTACAAATGGTACAAAAGGTAAGAAAGCATTCTAGTATGGAATTCTCCTTTAAGTGTTTATGGGAGATAACGAGAAGCAGTGTCATGTGTGGATCACTGACAGTAAAAAAAACATGTTGGGAGTTCTCTGTCTCTATGAGTAATGACTGGCAATGTTGACTATTATAGTATACACACAAATCCCATTTCCCACCCCACCATTACATAATGGTGATCTACATGGAATACTTGTATCAGACAGATGCTAAGTAGTTATAATATACTGTATACATACAGTATTAGATCATTGATGCCAGGTTTGTTGTGTAGCATGTAGCCTACTTGGTAGCCTAGTTACTTTGTGGAACATATTTCTTTTCTGGGCACTCTTAACTCCTTGACCACTAGCCCTGTTGTTGATGCTCACTTATTCTTACAGTTGGAGGCCATCGATATTGTCTTTTTCTTTTGGGCGGGAACCCCTTTTGGTGTTTTAAACATTATAATTTAGCTATTGAAAAATAGCAGATCTACAAGCCGCGCTACGAGCTTTGTAGGTCTGCTATTTTTGAAAAATCGTGAAAATATTTATTTCAGAAAACTGGAGGATTTAGAAGGATTTTTTTAAATTTTGAGGTCAGGCCTAAATGGGTCAAATGATAAGGGACAATATCGGTGGCACGCAACTGTACAGTATTAGATCATTGATGTTGTGTAGCATGTAGCCTACTTGGTAGCCTAGTTACTTTGTGGAACATATTTATTTTCTGGGCACTCTTAACTCCTTGACCACTTGCCCTGTTGTTGATGCTCACTTATTCTTACCTGTATACTTGGAAGCTGTAGTGGATAAAAGCACCTGCTGCTAAATGCCATGCAACAGTTACATTGTAAATTGATGTGATGTGGCGTAATGTGCTGAAAGGGTGGATCTACCTATGCCTCCTATTTATAACAAAACAATTATTAAATTAGTAAAAATGATTCCATTCTGTTGAGTATCAGATACTCTGCACTAGTGTCTTGAGCAAAAGTATCGAATGGCACATTTTCTCATCTAAATCATCATCTTTCTAATTGATCTTTAAATACTTTTTATTCATTTCCATGCATACGCCTTAGCTTGGCATTTCAAATTTTGCAATGGTTTTATAGCTCTTTTTCTGAGTTGAATATTATTTTATAATTTAACTGTAAACTTAGGCCGTTTCCCATTATATTATTTTACATGCAATGTTTTTTCACCTGGCTTTACGTCTCATGTATGTCATTTACTTGGCAGTATGTGTCAGATGAGTGATGCCAAATTGCCAATGTGTCTCTCCACTCTAAAATGACAACAATCTGGGATAAAAGTTGGGTTTTAGCTAACCCTTAGCCATATTAGCCAGTCTCCTCTGTGTTGTGTCTGGTGAGAAGATTAACTGATCTCTGTGTCAAAATGTCTCAGGATTGTCGACATGTCTTCTTGACTGACATCCTGTCACGAATGACTGTCTTAAGTCCTCAGCAGATGGTGGCTTTTCGTTTCATTGTAATAACAGATCTTCACCACCAGGTGTCCCTACAGCCCCATGACGAGTGATGTTCTTTTTTTTAATCCTTAGTAAATAGTAGTTTGGAACGTGGCCTAGTTTACTCTGTTGCTTGTATCCAGCACTGGGATCAAATGGGGACGTAATCATCAGTTCCCTGCAGAATGTGTACAATTGTCATTACTCATTAGAGCAAAGGCCTGATTAAGGTTGAAGCAGGTGCTATAGCATGCCAAAGCTGAGAAATTAGCACATTTTCTTCACATCTCTATTTGGGTTATGATTAAGGTGACAACCGTGACAGTCACATTAATCAAGCCTTAGATACCTTTTTCATACTATTAATTTGCACCAATAATGCATTTAATAAGCATTCAGTCATTAGTGCAAAACTGAAAACACATGATGCTTTTAGAAGAAAAAAAAGCGGTAAATCACTGGCCAGGCCACATGATATAACCTAAACTTCATTATAACTTTAATGACTGGTTTTGCTCTGGGAACCACATTTTATGTTGACCATGAAGTCAGGATCAAATAGGACACATAACTCGATAGTCTTCCATTAGAGTTCTGTGTTGTGACCCTGAACGATCATATTACAAGCCATTTTGTGGATCTGACCCAAAGGTCGAGAATCACCGACTTAAAAGCAGCAAGCTGGTCTCAGATGAGAGCTCATATTCCAAGATATCAATGCATACTCTGAGGTTTTGGTGCTATAAATGTCGGTGGAAATTTGTTGGCTGGAAAAGCCAATTATTCCTATGAAGATGCATAGTTGGGGCCTATGTAAAGAACTCCTACCCCCTCTGCTCTTCGTGTGTGTGTGTGTGTGTGTGTGTGTGTGTGTGTGTGTGTGTGTGTGTGTGTGTGTGTGTGTGTGTGTGTGTGTGTGTGTGTGTGTGTGTGTGTGTGTGTGTGTGTGTGTGTGTGTGTGTGTGTGTGTGTGTGTGTGTGTGTGTGTGTGTGTGTGTGTGTGTGTGTGTGTGGTGTGTGGACATCTGGGCACCTTGATGTAAAATTGGCTATTTTGTCCAAAATATTAAAAGAAAATGTATATTTAAAAAATGGTCTTAAGTAATGTATGATGTGAACATGCACGATATACAGGTTTTGTAGCAAATTGTACTGTAGCAACTGTAGAAATATTAGACCTTATATTATTTTGTAAACATTTTGGACAAAATAGACAATTTTACATTGAGTTGCCCAGATATCCAAGGTGCCCACCTATCCTGTTACCATAAATATGTATGCATATGTACAGTATGTATGTATGTATGTATGTATGTATGTATGTATGTATGTATGTATGTATGTATGTATGTATGTGGAGTATACAATGGGCCACAAACTAGCCATCGTCTGGTGTTTTATTATTTTTTTATGCTTCTCCTGGAACAGGCTTTTAGCACAGCTGTAGTCTGTGACCCACTTCTACACAGGATAAGAAACGGGGGGAGGTGGAGAGGGGTGGAGAGAGGAGAAAGGGAGGTGAAGGGGTTGTGTCAACTCAGAGTACGCTCCAGGAAGTTGAGTTCCGAGAGAGGAAAGGGTCTTTGCATGAATAAGTCAGAGGTGGTGAGGGCATGGAGAAACAAATGGAGGTGGCCAGGCATTTGGTTGGTGGGTGAGGTTTAGGTGAAAGTGGACGCTCTAACCTGAAGGATGGACAAAAACGTAGATGGAATATGCATGTAAAAAATAAGAATAAGAGGGATTTTTGATTGATTGAATACTTTTATTAGTCAGAGGTGTTGTACAGTAAGGCATTTAGGCTAAAAGAATCACACAAAAACGTCCTGGGGCCATTATATTCAATTCATCAACATAGCATAAACAATCCATTTAGGCCGGAAACAGAAACCGATCTACAAGCTCACATCTTGTCACGATGTGATGCGTTGTGAGCATTGTACATTTGCTATTTTTGAAAATGTCTGCTTATGATGGTACATGCCCAAACATGGACACTGGGTTGAGAGTAGTTAATAACTTCTATGAATAGATGGTATTGCAATTATTTTCACTATCCTTCAAACTGGACCCTTTCCTTTGCATGTACAGAACACACACACACACACACACACACACACACACACACACACACACACACACACACACACACACACACACACACACACACAGAACAGAGCTAAGTGGAAGACATCAGATGCCTATGAAGACATTTGAGATGACATATCTCTGGTATGGCATAGACGTAGATAGTCAGGGCACACATTTGCATGCATATTCCAAATCTCCAAAGGTTTTGCCTGACGTTAACTCCCCTCCCCATGGTACATCCTTGGAAAGGTATGACATCATTTTTAGGGACTCAGAAACAGGCCATTAGGGAAGATTTGGCAACCCATTTGAATGCCCCACCCCCTTCCATGTAATGAACAAAAAATATGTAATATTAATGTGCTTCCATAAATGTTTTAATATGAATAAGGGGAACAGCGCTACATTTGCTGGAGTCTGCCTCAAACAAGCTGATAACTAGGTCATTTCCCCAAACGCCATTGTTCTCTTCTTCTCTATACACAAAGACTTGTTTATAGAGAGACAAGAAATGGAGGGCTCGTATGCCTTGTGGCTCATCCAGCACAGACCATATGCACCGTTGGTACAGTGAGCGCAGGGGTTCTCAACCCGTGGGTCGTGACCCCTCTGGGGGTCGCCAAATTATTTTAGGGGGTCCCCAAATTATTTAAAAAAAAAGAAAAAAGATTTTTTTTTTAAATATATTTTCACGATTTTTCAAAAATAGCAGACCTACAAGCTATGAGCTTGTAGATCTGCTATTTTTCAATAGCTAAATTATAACAATGCTTAAAACACCAAAAGGGGTTCCCGCCCAAAATGGTTTAAGGTTATTGTAGCAGTCAATTTATATTGGGGGTCGGGAGGGGGCGGGGCGGGGGTCCCGAGACATTGCCAAAGCATTTCCGGGGGTCCCCGGCCAAAAACGTTGAGAACCCCTGAGTGAGAGGACCCAGGTTTGAATCCAACCCCTGCAGTCTTGTTTCGCACCTCTTTCGCTGCCCTTTGGTTTACTCTGTTTCTACATTCTCTTACATTCTCTGTCCAGCATGTCAACTCAGGGCATGCTCCCATGCCATCCACCTCTTCACCAAAGTTCTCTGGGGGCGACTGTGGCTCAAGAGGTAGAGCAGGTCGTCCAATGATCCATGGGTCGGCGGTTCGAATCCCGGCTCCTCCTGGCTACATGTCGAAGTGTCCTTGGGCAAGACACTGAACCCCAAATTGCTCCCGATGTGCTGGTTGGTACCTTGCATGGCTTCCGCCGCAATCGGTGTATGAATGTGTGTGTGAATGGGTGAATGTAATGCACAATCTATGTAAAGCGCCTTGGATAAAGGCACTATATAAATGCACCATTTACCATTTACCATGTAGATAGAAGACGATACAGCTCCCTGGTAAACACTGGTAAAACATCACAGAGGAGGTAAAAAGGGGGGGGGGGGGACATATACAGTGAGGGGGAAAAAGGGGTGGGTGGGGGATTCAGATTTCACGGGGGGCAGTTTCGAATTGCAGCCGTCCGTAGGTGCCCTTGGAGAGCTGTTTTGAAGGAGTCAAGGGATTCGCATGTCTTAATGACTGTTGGTAGGGCGTTCCACATTTTGGTGGCATAGGAGCGAAAGGAATTTAGTCCCTTGTTGGTGCCGAATCTGGGTTGCACGTGGTTTGTTGAACTCCCTCTTGTGTTGTGGGCTTCATTGACATTAAGGAAGTATTTAGACGGGTACAAGGGTATCTTGGTGGTGTATCGAATCTTGTGGACTAGACCCATTGCAAGATGATGTACCCTAAGCCATTCCAGCCTGTCAAAGTGGGCAGGGGTGAGGCCCAGTAGTAGCCTGACCAGTTTGTTTTGGGAAGTCTGGAGCCTTGTTTTAAGGGCCTTTGAGGTGCTGTGGTACCAAAGAGGTGCATGCATAGTCGAAGAAACCTTGTACGAGGTTTGCTCCCGTTAGGGTCTTCAGGGTGTTTTTGTTAACCAGTGAGGAGATTCTCCTCCACGGCCTCTTTACTGCCTTACAATAATAACCTAAGCCTACGACACCTCTCTCCTCCAACCTCTCTCACCACAATACTGCCCAACTGTCCATTTGGTTACATTCCTGCACGATTTGGGATTCAAGTGTGTTTTGACTTCCTGGTTCTCTCACATGCATGGTTTGCAAACCGATCTTGTGATGATTTGTCCATTGTTGTTGTCCGACCTACTGTATGTTTCATGTCCTTGCATCTTAGTCAAAGTGTATTTTTGTTCTTTGATATATATTGTCTATATTTTGTACTACGTGCTAAATAAATAAAACTAAACCATGTTGCTGGTATTTCTACAATAAAGTGGTTCAGAGTTCTGGATGTTGCAGGTCTATGATCATCGTTCTAACTGGTCATCATCCCCAAAAATGCCTTTATTTTCCTAACCAACCACTAACTTCAATGCCCATATAACATACGGTACATATGCAATTCATCACTATCTTTACTAAGTGTTGCCTATTACAGATATACTATTTGTAACACATTCTATCACTGCTTCTTATAATGTTTTGTAATAATGTTGTAGAGGGGCGTTAATGGACCGGGGTAGAGTGGCCGGTATAGCAGCTGGTTGGGAACCCAGTTCGATCCCGGGCTCCCCCAGAGTTAATAATAATAATAATAATAATAATAATGGATTTTATTTATAACGCACTTTACATTCCAAGGAATCTCAAAGTGCTACAGAAAATAAAAGCAGAAGAAACAACACACCATTAAAAACATCTAATAAAACAGGAACATTTAAAACAAAAGGGCAAGGCTATAAAAATGCTTTAGTAAAAAGGAAAGTTTTTAGTCCTCTCTTAAAAATGTCAACCGACTGTGGGGCTCTCAGGTGGGCGGGGAGAGCGTTCCACAGTTCGGGGGCGACCGAGCAGAAGGCCCGGTCACCCATGGTGCGAAGGTTTGTTTTTGAGGGTTTGAGGAGGTTGGTGTTTGAGGAGCGGAGGGAGCGGGTAGAGGATTGAACTGTGACAAGTTCCTTGAGGTAGGGGGGGGCATTGCCGTGGATGCACTGGTGGGTTAGCAGGGAAATCTTATATTCAGTCCGGAATGAGATGGGGAGCCAGTGGAGTGAGCGGAGGATGGGTGTGATGTGCTCGTATTTACGCACTCTCATCAGGATCCTAGCAGCGCTGTTCTGAATGTATTGGAGCCTTTGAAGGCTCTTGCTAGGGATCCTGATGAGAAGTGCGTTGCAGTAGTCCAACCTGGAGGAGACAAAGGCGTGGACCAACTTTTCAGCATCAGGTAGAGAGAGAGGGTGGGACGGAGTTTGGCTATGTTTTTTAGATGGAAGAAGGATGTTTTGCAGAGGTGTTTGATGTGGGCCTCGTAGTTGAGGTGGGGGTCCATTTTAACACCCAGGTTTGTGACAACTGATGAAAGTGGAATGTCCTGGCCAGAGAAGGTGATGCTTGTTATGGGGGATGATTGAACCTAGAGTTAGTGTCTAAGCAAGACTCTGAACCCCTAATTGCTCCCAATGTGGAGGTTGGTGCCATGCATGGAGTCCTCCGCCATCAGTGTATTGATGAATGTGTGTGTGTGTGTGTGTGAATGTAATGTACAATCTATGTAAAGCTAATGCACCATTTACTTAATAATAATGGATTTTATTTATAACGCACTTTACATTCCATGGAATCTCAAAGTGCTACAGCAAAATCAAAGCAGATACTTGTGCTGATTGTGTAAAGATCTTGTGTGAGAATGTATAAGTGGGAGAAGGAAGGTGTGTGTGTGTGTGTGTGTGTGTGTGTGTGTGTACGCGCCTTGCATGGATTCCTCCGCCATCAGTGTATGAATGTGTGTGTGTGTGTGTGAATGTAATGTACAATCTATGTAAAGCTAATGCACCATTTACTTGTGCTGATTGTGTAAAGATCTTGTGTGAGAAAGTGGGAGAAGGAAGGGGTGTGCGTGCATGTGGTATGAGAGTATGCTTGAGTGTGTGTGCATGCGTGTGGTTGTGAGAGAGCCAGAGCAGTGGTAGCAGCTCTAGTCGAACCAAGTCCAATCTATCAGCAGTAAATCCCAGAGTGAGAGGGTCCCAGGCTGCCAGACCAGTGTTCTCAGAGACAGAGAGCATTAAGGCAATGATGTTACAAGCCTCTAATAGGCAATTCACACTGAGAGGGACTGAATCCGTTTCATTGGAACAGTTTCCGAATACGGTTGCCTGGTCCCCGGTGGCCATAGATTCACATTGCCCGAGATTCAACAGCGCACCCGGGTACACTTGCATAACACACTTTGATCCTCCAGATGGTGGTGTGCTTGATGACTGGTGCGCACGGACACTGACCATCAACTCTGCGACATGGTCTCCAATAAATCCAGACACTGCATTGCCTCTTTTGGCTCGTTGCCGTTATACTACGTCACTGTCAGCCTGCTTGCTATTCACTGTGTCAGTCAGTTCTGTGCTCCAGTGTCGTGTTTGATATTAGTTTAATGGATTCTACTTTAGCATTATTATTATTTTGTTTTACTTTGGAAACTATGCCTAGCAAAGCCCAAGAGCCACGTGTAGTCCAAGATCAGCGCGTAGCCTACTGCGGTGCTGCGTGTATAGCAGATTCAACATAGCAGATCTACAAGCTCACGACGCGTTGTGAGCTTGTAGATCGGCGACGGGCGGCGTTGAGAAATGAGCTGGTGTTACGCTTCGTGCAGCGTCTGTGTTTTTTTTTGTTGACGCTTGGCTCGTCGACTAGAAATCATGTCACGTTCTAAAAAACAAACAAAAAAACAGTCCACTTCCTTCTTTAGGTATGCATGCACATTGGAACGATCCGTATCTGAATACACTTCAACGGTCCAGAGACCCGCCCCCCATGCGGTCTCGGGGACCCCCAGTCTGATATCCAATAGGCCACAGACCCATTTGATACCATTAAAAACAAGAATTGACATAAGTCATACTGTGTGGGTTGTTGTTGCAACTTGCTGGCTGCAATGCTATCCCATTGGCTGAGGTCAGCTAGAGGCAAAAAGTCTGATTGCCTAGAGACGAGGCAGCCAATGAAATAAATTGCCACTACCAACCTGATATAAAGTAGACCAGCCTGCTTCGCAGCTGGTAAAAAAAATAATCTGGAACCCACATTCTACAGTACATTGTTTGGGTCCTGGGACCACCAAGGGTCCAATGAGTCCAAACAGACCACAAATTAGGCCATGGCTAAGCCCACAAAACTTACAAAAAGGCAACAGAACACTTTACATTTAAAATATGACACTTGTTTATTTACTTTAAATTTAAAATATGACATTGTACATTTACAAAAACAGTAAAATCTAAAAACAAAACAAAAAAAAACAGCGGACTCGACAGTAAAAATCAAAACAGTGGTTGATCTATTTCTTGGAAGGCCGGTTCTCCAGGAGCAGAACCACCAGGCGACGGACACTGCCCGGCAGCTTGTTGGCATAGTGGTCCTTAAAGGGATAGTTCAGATTTTTTTAACTTAAGTTGTATGAAATACTTGCCATTAATATAGTGGTTGCAACTGTATTCATTGATTGCCCGAGTCCTGTGGTGGGAGTTCTGCTCTGGTTTTGGTGAAATATCAAGTAGTTCCGGTCATTTTGTGGGGGGCACTGGGGGCCACGCAGTAAAAGTAAATCAATCCACAAAACTAACGTCATTTGTATTGTTGACCTATTTCTAAAATATTAGTGCAACTTCCGTTCTTTTTTTACCCCTCTATCACACAGAACTATGTTTTTTGTGTCCATATCACTACGCCCAAAAAATAGTTCCATGTGATAGAGGGGTCAAAGTTGAACGAAAGTCGCGCTAATATTTTAGAAATAGGTCAACAATACAAATTACGTTCGTTTTGTGGATTCATTTACTTTTACTGCGTGGCCCCAGTGCCCCCCACAAAATGACCGGAACTACTTAATATTGACCAAAACCAGAGCAGAACTCCCACCATGGGACTCGGGCAATCAATTAATACAGTTGCAACCTCTATATTAATGGCAAGTATTTCATACAACTTAAGTTAAAAAAATCTGAACTATCCCTTTAAGGATGGAGGCCAGTCTGCTGCGGAGGCTGCTCAGACAGGGCAGAGAGCCGCAGTCTGGGATGTTGAGCAGCGTGTGGAAGAACTCGCACCACAGCTCACTGTGGGGGTTCCTGTGGAAGGGAGACAAAGATGGGTTAACGTCCAACATTTCATACTTTTGGAAGTAGTCTAAATTCTCAGTAGTTCACTTTCACGAATAGCAGATGTACCGATCTTGCAGCGACAGGCAGCAAGCTTGTATATCTGCTATTTTTTTAATAGCAGATGCAGCGACAATGACAGATGCTTAGCTGGTTTTAACGAGTGAACACTTAGTTGGAGGCCATCGATATTGTCCTTTTGCTGAGGTTTGCGTGATCTGCGCAAAACCCCTTTTGGTGTTTTAAACATTATGTTATAATTTAGCTATTGAAAAATAGCAGATCTACAAGCTCATAGCGCGCCACCGAGTGGCGCGCTACGAGCTTGTAGGTCTGCTATTTTTGAAAAATCGTGAAAATATTTATTTCAAAAAACTGGAGGATTTAGAAGGATTTTTTAAAATTTTGAGGTCAGGCCTAAATGGGTCAAATAAGGGACTATCGGTGGCACCCAACTGTAAACCACTGAAAACCTCTAGACGTGGTAAACTGGACTTGAATTGGCTCTGTACATTTCTTCTTTTTCCATCTATATACACAAAATCTGTTAGCCAAAAATAACTGATCTAGTAGATCAGCTATTTTTGCCAAATATCCCCCAGTCAGGGCGGGGTTCAAGTGGTTAAGCTTGAACTTGCACATGCAGTTAATGCATGTGCTCAACAGAGCAAGAGGAGAACACTTTGAAGAATCATGCAGTACGAGTGAACCATGCAGTACGAGTATGACAAAGTGTTGCTCATAACATGACAAACGTTGGACAGCAACTTTTTAAAAGATATTGCACCTTCCAATATTTAACCCACTCTGGATGGGAACGTCTTGGTGTTTAAAGCATTATGCGACACTTTAGCTATTGAAAAATAGCAGATCTACAATCTCGTAGCGTGGCACTTGGTGCGCAAAAGTTATTTTTGAAAGATTGTGAAAATGTGGCGCAAATCTTTGAATATATATTCAACGTTTTTAACTCAAAATCTTTGCTTCTGGGGGTCCCTGGAACTGGAGATGCTCCGAGAATCGGCCAGCGATCGGCCATATCGACCGATATTCACTCTGATCAGTAATCGGCATTTACCCTATCAGGAGAAACTGATCTTTTACACCATTGAAGTGGTATAAATGTCAATCAGATATCATTTAGCATTTTTGTGACAGGCCTAAACATTCTCCCCTTCCTCCCCACACACAGGAACGGTTTTGACATAATTTTGGAAATTAAAATTTGCACCATTCACAAGATCAGTATCGGACCTATTGTATCGGCCTATCATTAGAAAAACAATCTGAAAAAAACCTGATTGGAGCATCCCTACCTGGAACAACATATTTTGAGATGGGGTCGGCGGCCAATTACATATAATTCTGGGGCTCCTTGACATGGAATAGTTTGAGAACCACTGATATAGAAACATAGGTTTTACAGAAAACTGTCAGGATTTAGAAGACAGTTTAGGTAAGACTTAGGTAAACTCAGTGTTTCTTTTCACTGCACAACTAAAATATTTGATTCAAAGTAAACCACCACATTTACCTCCTAAAGTTCCCGTTTGTCTTCCAAACTCCATGCTCGTTTGTAACCTGCATGTACGTCCCAAAAAGCATGCAGTGGACCGTCGCTGCGATGCCAAAGTAGTCCGTCTGAAACAGGAACACAGTCAGTCTACCAGACCATCATAGGATACAATCATGAAGTAAATCACTCAAAACCCTACAACAGTACGTAGCATGAGGAACAGAATAGAACACAGCGGGCACCACTTCTCCATTGAACTCTACCCAGTTCTATTCTGTCACCTCAATACTGAATGGTGTGCTTGTTCACTTCATCGCACTACAAATGCCACAACTAGCTGATCTACAAGCTCAAAGTGTAAAAAAAGAAAAAATTAAAACATTAGTCTAGACCAGGGGTTCTCAACCCGTGGGTCGCGACCCCTCGGGGGGTCGCCAAATTATTTTGGAGGGTCCCCAAATTATTTTCAAAAAAAAATTGCAGATCTACAAGCTCATAGCGCGAAGAGATCCCTGAGGTCCCACTGGTGGTTGATGACAAAGTTGAAGGGTACAAGAAGACCAAGGATGCAGTTCTTCTGCTTAAAAAGCTGAAGGCCTGGAATGACATCAAGAGGGTGTACGCCTCCCAGCGAATGCGTGCCGGTAAGGGTAAAATGAGGAATCGCAGGAGAGTCCAGCGCAGAGGACCATGCATCATCTATAACCAAGATGCCGGTGTCACCAAAGCATTCAGAAATATCCCTGGGATCAACCTTCAGAATGTGAACAAACTGAACCTCCTGAGGCTCGCACCTGGTGGACATGTGGGCCGCTTCTGCATCTGGACAGAAAGTGCTTTCCGTAAACTAGATGAGCTGTATGGAACTGGGCGCAAAGCTGCCTCCCTGAAGGTGGATTACAATCTCCCCATGCATAAGATGACCAACACTGACCTGAGCAGGATTCTGAAGAGTGAGGAGATCCAGAAAGC
Organism: Electrona antarctica; assembly: GCF_951216825.1. Taxonomy (NCBI): domain Eukaryota; kingdom Metazoa; phylum Chordata; class Actinopteri; order Myctophiformes; family Myctophidae; genus Electrona; species Electrona antarctica. The sequence goes on from NC_136809.1 coordinate 48,393,830, forward strand.
ACTTTGTGCACCAAATAAGAAGATCGTCCGCAGAATTCTGAAGAAGAACCCTCTGAAGAATGCAAGAATCATGTGGAAACTGAACCCCTATGCCAAGACAGCCAGGCGCCGTGCAATTCTCCAGCACGACCCTACTATCAAGGCCAAGATGCTGAAGCCCAAGAAGAAACCAGCCAAGAAGTCAGCTGCTGCATCTTTCAAAGCATAAATTCAAAGCATAAATTGGATCATAAAGACTGTTGGAGGAGCCATTATGATGGTGCTATATTATTGGTTAGGTTGGCATATTAGTTTTGAACACTTGGTGGCGGGCTTTAGATTTGACAGCACATAGAGGGTCACTCAGGTGAACTTGAAAGACAAAATTACTGGTTTGACCCAACAATGTGTGCATGCAATGATTTCATGCAAAGTGTACAATGCTGGCTATTTGAAAATTAACCACACATGCATGTCTCTGTTGAAAGGGAATCACAAATACATGCCATTGCTGAAGGTGAAAGGTTGTGCTGTGGATGCTGATGGATATTGGACCCCATGACAGTGTATCAAATGTTTCAAAGTCAAAGTCCACACACAAATCCACTGCATCAAAAGCATCAACATCTTCATCTGCTCGCATTATAGCCCAGGCTGAAAAGGCAGTTCTCATGGAGCAGGTTGCTGGCTTACAGCAGAAACATCAAATTGAAGCACAACAAGAACAGCTCAGAATGCAACAGGAAAAGTTGAGAAGAGAAAAAGAGCAGCTGGAAATGGAGACTCAGCTGGCAGCAGCCAATGCAAAAGCCCATGTTCTGGAGAGATGATGAGCTCAAGGAGCAGTTCAAGAGTGTCAAATGGAACGAACTCAGATATGCAAAAGGGGGCTGCTGCTCAAAAGGAAAAGTCTACATTACATCCAAATACAAACACATACTTACCTGGTCAAACCTCGACACAAAGGAAATGTGTCAAAGGAAACAAAGCCTCCCTCCCAGCCACAGGTTGTGAGGCCAAAACAATCAATTTATGAAAAATCTCCTCTGACTCAATACTCCCCAGGCAAACTCCATCAATGCAATACCCTCTCCTCAGTCAAAATGTGCAAACTTAAAATGTACTGGGTCAAATGAAAAAAGGTGTTCAAGGTCATACTGTTCATACTTCACTCCCTGTTAACAAATGTTGGTAATCAAGGTGATATTTACAATGTGTTGCAAAGACAGAATGACATAACAGCTCTAGTGGTCAAGCAGAACCTTTATTCCACTTTGACACCCGTCTCAGAGACATTCCAATTTATGACGGGGACCCATTACAATATGAAGGGTTTATCAGGGCATTTGAGAGTGCAATTGAGAAAAAGACAGATAGGCCTAATTATGGTGACTGTTTACATTTTTTGGAGCAATATACAAGAGGGCATCCAAAAGACCTGGTTCAAAGTTGCCAACATCTGCCTCCATCACAGGGCTACCAGAGAGAAAAGCAGCTGCTCAAAGAGCATTTTGGAAACGAACATATTTGCCCAACATATGTAAGTTAGCATCCGGCAGTTTCTAAATGCTGGGGACCCATACTCAACAAGATAAAACCTTAGGGTACTCAACATGTCTGGGCTCACATTCTGGCAAGACGACTATATCCTGATTTTTATGTAAGTATTTATTGTCTGCTGAGGTGACAGATCGGCTAATAAATATATTTGTGAACTCAACGGACAACGTTTGGACTTTCAGTTTATTTGAGCACACTCCCTGAACAGTCTCCCTAGCCGTCAGTGTTCAAGCATAGGGCTTGGACACTACAATCCATATACTGTAGGCAAGAAATTCAGGATGGTGGTGCAACTGAAACTCATGGTATTTCAAATAGGGCTTAAGTGGTTAATTCACAATGTAGGCCTACCTTTACTTTCCAAAAATGAAGTTGAGTCAAAACTCAGTCAAAATATAATTTGTCTTTGAAATGTATGTACCCTAGTGGAGTGACAAGTATAACAAAAATCACACCAGTGTGAAGTGAGGGGCGCTATTAAAGTCTCTCTCATGTTGATTAGGTGATGTAAAACAAACGGTGCAAACATTAAACGCCATTAACAATAAAGAGACATGACGTAAATTTTCCCTTCATTGTCAATGCGGTTACCAAACAAACATTGAACTAAAGACAAACATTAAACCTGTGTATAGGCTAGCACCCCTCAAAAACCCCAAATAGTCAAATATAGGCCTAGCAGATGACCACCCTAACCCTTGAAATGTGCTGCTCATATTCATATAAATTGGCTGCCCTATAACAATTAAATTATATCCTGAAATGTAGCTGACCACTCGGTTAAGGAGTCACATCAAAGCTGCCCCCACTGTTTTAAAGCATCCTCAAAACAGACTTCTGACTTGCAGTCCCCATCTAATTCAAATCCCCCTCACCCTTTAATGATTTTATTTGCTTAGTTTGAGTGGTACAACCATAGGGTGCTGCCACTCCAATGCCCAGCTATGACCGGCCCTCCCTATGTCTGTGGTAAACAGGTGACAGTGGCATTGTTGAGCTTCACACTGGGCACAGGTGCATGATGGGAAGCTGAGGTTTTTTGCACTCACTTAGGGTCTGATTTTTGAGAGACCTCCTATATATATATATATATATATATATATATATATGGCTTTGTTTTTCAACTAGGTTTAAGAAAAATCAAATGTTTGTTTTGAGGACTACAAACATTAGCACCCGTTGCTTAAACAAACATTAAATAAATTAACAATGTTTTCATAATTACATCATAAATCAGTTCCCGATGTAAGATGATAAGAGCGCCCTTCACTTCACACGGGTGTGATTTTTACACATTTAAGTAGTCATTTTCTTCATCAGGACCTGACGAAGACCTGTTGTGGGTTGAAACGTTCATTTCAAATAAACTACTCTGGGAGCTGTAGTGTAGAAGTGTGCAGTCCTCATTCCTTTTCCCCATTACACCTAGTGCCACAACTTTCTTTTAAACATTACCATAGTACTGAAGGAGATTATACCAATTCAAGAGTCAGACCCACAATTTTCATGGTTCAAACTGATCAAACTGATTTATTAATGGATATTTACAACACATATAATTCATAGATATTTACAAAATGTACATGAGACTTAACAGTTTGCTATTTACAACACATATAATTCATAGATATTTACAAAATTTACATGAGACTTACCAGTTTGCTATTTACAACACATATAATTCATAGAAAGTGTGTTTGAGTAGGCTCTCACCCCCTCAAAAAAAAAGAAAAAAATTATACACACAGTAAGTGTATAGATGAAAGTCAACATGTCTGCAAGCATGTCTGATTCTAGCCTGGCATGACCAGACTAACATCACTGGGTAGACATCTGGAACATTAGTGTTGAAGAAGGGGCAGTTAGTAGTTACAGACCAGGTTCCAATGTCACAGCAAAAAAAATCTCACTTTGAATAGCGGGCTCTGATTAGTCACCCACAACTTGGGGTGAGCGAAATGTAATTAGAGTAGTGCCAGACCAATATCTGCCCAGGGCACTTTGTCGTGTGGCAGATGTCTGGTTTCCAGGCTAGTCTGATTAAACTTCAGGGATTGCCAAGCAGGGGCGCAGCTAGGCTCCTCACCGTAGATGACTGCAGCTCAGAAAGGCGAGTGACATTCATCAGGTTGCTCCCCGAGTACTTCATCTTGATGGCCTTGTGGAGAGGGAAAACTAGCATTAGAATTAAATTAATGTATTTATTAAACATATGTTACTCCATTATATAGTCCCCACAGGAATCCGCGATCGCGGAATTTACCGCCGATGTAGGAAAAACATTTATTATGACTCATGCATAATTACAATTAATTGTATCCATTTCATGAAAGATTTGAATTATCTAAAAAGAAAATAGCTTTATAACTCTACATTATACTAACCCTAGTGGAGAATATATATTTTATTTTAGTAATATTAATCTATGTGAACATCCCCATTTTACTGCATTATATTCCAATTTACAATTAAGGCATTTAGCAGATGCTCCTTGTCCAGAGCAACTTAAAGTAAACACAGACATCACATGCGGAAAGCTAGTGTCCGAGTGTCTCAGTAATCTAGGTTCATAGGTAAACCAAGCATCAGTGTGAACATGATGCTTGAACAGGAGAACATGAGTGCCTTCGTTTGCCAACTCACCTGGAAATTTGTATTCCCCTCGTTGACGACATTCTTAGCAATGTGCTGCATTATCGGTTTCAGGTGAGCTGCATCATAGGTTGTGCAATGCTGCTCTGTAGGAGTCTGCAACACATGAAAAACAATCAATAAGAACATCATATGTGGTGCAATACGGCTCTATAGTAGTCTGCAACACATGGAAAAACAACTTTAATCAAAGGACAAAGTGTCTGTAATGAGCCAACATTATACATTTATTCTATTCAACTCACCCAAGGCAGGCCACCCAGCAGCAGCTGGGAGAGGCACAGTGAAGCAGCAGCGATCTCAGAGGGCCGGTAGTGAACCATGTCGTAATCTAGGAGCGTCAACTCCATGAGATACTTGGCCAGCATGTGTCTCTCCACGGTTAGACATGGGTTCTCAGATTGCTCCATGGTACACTAGAAAAAAAGAAAAAAAACCCCACACACATTAAAAAGCCTGCTTTCATACAATACTCTGCTACATCATGCGTTATTTTTTCATTTAGACCATGTTCTTGTTGCTTTATAAAGTAACTCTGAACAGCATAATGTTTATTGGAATATTTGATTATTTTGACTCAGAGGGTCAAGTCTGATCACTACACCTTGTATGTTAGTGAAACAATGAGGAACAATGACTCACGCTTGCAGCCTTGGATGCTCTCTTGAGGAAGTGCAAGGGCAGTGGGCGCCCCAGCTCAAAGTTGAGAGACCTTAGCATCAGCCACTCCATCTGTCTAATCTGAGTGGTTGTGTAGGTGTTGTCTGTAATGTCAGCCAACTCCTGGATCCTAAGGGCGTCCATTTGTCTCGTCTCCTCATACTTTGAGGCCAGCAGCATGGCAGTGACACCAACAAGTTGGAGCTTAGTTGGTGAAACTTGCTGAACCTGAAATACATCAAAACAGCTCATTAAAAAAAGATTTATATAATTTAAAAAAAAAGACACTAGAGCAGATTAAATGGCAAACTAATTAAATTAGTAAATTGCCCTTACTTGCAGAAAACGATCCAAGATGGCAACTGTGAGATAGAGTGTATCCTGCTGCAGCTGGTAACTGGAATGAAGCCGGATCAGCCAGTCGATTAAGACAGCTCGCATGTGTGCCGTTATCTTGTAGCCCTTCAAGTACCCGGGTCGGACATCCTGCTTTACCTGTACAAACAATATATCCAATGCATTAGTTTACAAAGCCTAAAAGCCAAAAAGAAATTCAAGTAAAGTAAAATGTCATGACTGTGACAACAACCTTAGTCGCATCATGTAGTAAAAAAAAAAAACATGCCTCTGGCATCACATACCTCTAGATCCATAAGATTTGCATATATGTCTTTCACATATTCAGAACATAGGTGGGGCATCTCCGAGTCTCGTGCATCAATGTCCTCTACGGTCGTTTTGGTTGAAGGTATGGCTGCGCCAGTCCTCTGAAGAGAAAAGAAAAGTCAAAACCCATCCTTGTACAATAATTTATATAAAAAAACAATATACAAATACTGATAGCGATGATATGCAATTCTACAGTGCAGACTAGCAAAAACTTACTCGGGACTCCAGGATGGATGCTCTCCACACCTTCCTAGTCATCATCAGGAGCTCTGCAGTGTTCACAGCTCTGCTGTCACGCTGCAGTGTGTCTACATAGGTGATGTGCCCGTCTCCCCATCCAACTGTGCCTCGTGTGACTCTGTTGGCCATCACTTTCAGGTGCCTAGCACAGTGCCCAGCCATCCTCGTCATTCTCTCCCTGAGCTTGTCCGCGACTCCCGGGAGGCATTTGTAGAGGTCCACGTTTCGGATGTGGTCCACCCATGGTACACCAGGGATCATCTGCAGCGTTCTTGTGTAGACACTATCCAGGGCCTTGACCTGAGTGTACAGAGGGAACCTTCTGTTAGAGGTATGACTCACTAAATTTGAACACAATTTGTCATTTTAAATGAACACAAGTGATTTCACAGTGTAAAAACAAGTAGCAAACTGGAGTCTGTGGAATTGTAAAGGTTGAGATTTAAATATATTACCTTCATGTTAGGCACCTTGTTGGCAAGGTCTCCAAGAGCAGCTCTCTTTGGACCAGGTTCATGCACGTTGACATTCCCCATGTGTACACGGTTCTCCTTCTCCATGTTCATCCACTGTTCAGGAACATTAAAAAAACAGAAACAGTCAATCATCCGTTTGGAAAAAAAAGGAAAGATTCCACTTAAAGATTCGCAAAGTTCATGTTAAAAAAAATACATGTAACCGGCGGGTCATCGATCAGACCAACGTCTGCGCCCCGTAGCCTCGGTACCCAGGCTTTCATTTTCGTTCGCATTCGGCAATGCGCCCCATAACGGGTGAGTGACGGTTAGGTCTCATCTATAGCCCAAGATTTAGACTCTCGTAGAGTTTTTTTCGAGAGCGATATCGTCAGAATCGAAAAGAACTCTACGAGAGTCTAAATCTTGGGCTATCTCATCTACATGTCGCTTGCCGACCAGAACAGAGATTGATTGATTTATTAACAGTTTTCAGAATTACAGTACATTTAAAGTACAACTCAATACAACAACCCACACCCACAACACCAGAGGGAGTGCAACGAACCATGTACAACCCAGATTCGGCACAAACAAGGGACTAAATTCTTTTCGCTCCTATGCCACCAAAATGTGGAACGCCCTACCAACAGTCATTAAGACATGCAAATCCCTTGACTCCTTCAAAACCGCTCTCAAAGGGCACCGGATGGCTGCAATTCGAAACTGGCCCCCGTAAAATCTGAATCCCCCCACCGCCCCTTTCCCTCACTGTATATGTTTCTTTTCCCTTTTTACCTCCATTATGATGAATTCCTGTTCTGTTCTTTGTCTATATAGAAGTGTCTATTTGTACGTCTCTAAATGTTTTGATGAATTGAACATGGTTGACCCTCTTGTAAACAAGTGTAATGCTTAATTGGGTCGTCCACTCACAGTTAACAGCCTTTGTATTGAGTTTGTGCTTGAAATGTACTGTAATTCTGCAAACTGTTAATAAATATTTCAATCAATCAATTTGTTAACTGTGACAGTGACACCATAAAGCAACAGGAAATCATCACTTATCATATCTGATAATTATATTAAATTATATTTATTATATATTAAAGCCGACAACGCGTCGTCTTAGATCGGTTCGGCGAGCGACATGTAACGGTTACATGTCGATATCTTTCTGGTCGACAAGCGACATGTAACTGTTACAGCGCTCGCCGAAACTATCTAACAAGACGCGTTATCAGCTTTAATATCTGTTCTGGTCGACAAGCGCGACATCATGTAACAACCGTTAAGGGTTACACGTCGCTTGTCGACCAGAAAGATATCGGTCTGCGACACGATCGAGGAGCGGCAACAGTGAGGTACATTCATAATGCTGCTTAACGACCCGGAAGAACTGGGCAACGTTTAGTTTACTCACCGTACTGCGGAAATTCTCCGAGGACACAACAAAAACGGGATGAAAAACAGCGTTTTCCATGGTAATTGTAGTCTCACTCTCAACAGTTGAAACTTAAACAAAAAAAAACAACTAACTAACAAGAGTAACACTAGCAAACCGAGTGATGCTGATAACCGTTAATGTATGCACCGCTACAAAAGTAACACTAGCAAACCGAGTGATGCTGATAACCGTTAATGTATGCACCGCTACAAAAGTAACACTAGCAAACCGAGTGATGCTGATAACCGTTAATGTATGCACCGCTGCAAAAGTAACACTAGCAAACCGAGTGATGCTGATAACCGTTAATGTATGCACCGCTGCGGCGGTGAGTCAGATGCTCGCTGTTGAAAACTAACACTGACTGAAGAAAGAGTTCTGCAGCTTCTCTATTTAAACGTTAACGCGCGCCTCCTCTGATTGGCCAACCTGCCGTGGAAGGCACGCCGCTCATTGGTTGAGGCGCGCCTCCTCTGATTGGCCAACCTGCCGCGGAAGGCACGCCGCTCATTGGTTGAAGGGTGGAAAGCCTGGTGACGCGAAGACTCTGGACAAAATATCATGACAGCAGGTTTGGAGATCTGTTCGGAATTGATTACATGAAACAGTCACAGTATTTCACCGAATTCACTCATCGAAGCTTTAACCAACTGCCAAGAACAACACATCCAAATGCAACGAACCATGTACAACCTAATTAATTGTAAACTCACACAAGGGGCAAGCCTACTGTAGCTTTCAAGGCGTGAGCTAAGCTAAAAGCTAAATTGTTTACATTAAAAAAAATCCAAGAAAAGCCGACTTACCGGCACCGCAAGCTCGTGGGGACCATCTCAAGAAGAAAAAACAGACGTCCGGCCGTCGTTATGTTGGGTTGTTGAGAAAATGAGAATTCGTTTTTAAATCTAACTGCAGCTGTGCGGGTCCGCCCCACTGACCAATCAGCGTTGAGCGACCAACGTGATTGATTGATTGATTGATTGAAAAATGTATTAACAGTTTGCAGAATTACAGTACATTTCCAGCACAAACTCAATACAAAGGCTGTTAACTGTGAGTGGACGACCCAATTAAGCATTACACTTGTTTCCAATAGGGTCCACCATGTTCAATTCATCAAAAACATTTAGAGACGTACAAATAGACACTTCTATATAGACAAAGGACACAGAACAGGAATTTATTATTTAGGGATGCCGCCACCTAGTGAGCTGGAGGTGCTTTATTATTGGCATGAGAAAACATACCAGTAGTTTACATTGCCAATAATAAGACGCAAGTGCCAAGTGTCCAAATGAAAACAGTTGAATATGGGTAAAGTAGATACAGTTGGAGAGGGGTATATACAACTCTGTCTATACTCTATGGCTCTCTGGTAATTGTACAGGTAGATTAGGTATTAGTCCTCATGTGTTTCACTTGCAGCGTGCTTATTGCGTCATCTTCTGGCTTGAATAGTGTACTGCACCATGGCACTGGCTGGTTGACATGCAGCAAAACAATACTCCTGAAGTTGTATTTTCCATGTGTTCCATCAAACTAGTCAAACTAGTCTTTAAACTGCACATCAGTGTACATTTAAATGTATTTTTATGAATTCAGCCGATTTAATAGATCAAAAACACACAGATGAATTATGTCAAAAACACTTTTATTTCAGTAGCATCTTTTTGTGATTTCCAATGGAAAAGACACAGTATGTTGGTTTGGCATAGATAATTTTTTTGTCTTGCGTAAGTAAGGCAAGGCTTAAAGTATTCAGTTCCTTTTTGTTAAAGCTCAGGCTGCAAAGATCATCATCATCATCCTCATCTCATCCTCATCATCCTCATCTATTCCGTCAACGATATATAACTTACTAATTCCTCATTCCTTCAGGACGGTAAGTCCCACCACAATGGGTCATATCTAGGCCCACTTTTACTTGCTGAAAAACGGAAACAGAAAAATACACAGCCATTTCAGTTTAAATATGTCGTCAGTCTGCTCCCGGTATAGAACCCGTTTAGACGTACAGTACACTAGCGCTTTGCTCACACCAGTTGAGACAAACCCAGTATGTCATAAGGCACTAGGTAAACACATACACACCCTGACCAAATAAAATATAAATAACCCCCCACCGTAACACATACACCCCCACACACACTGACTACAGTATTTCCCTCTAACCCAGTGGTTCTCAAACTTTTTTAATTTCAAGGACCCCCAGTATGGTATGCATTGGCGCCACAGACCCCCACTACTACTATTACTACTACTACTACAAATGGTTCCATTTGTACACTCTCAGAGCTACAGACCTGTTCCAAACCTGTTCCGTTTGGTTCCTAACTAAGAACCATTTAGCTGGGGGACGCCCTGGCACCCCCGCAAGGAACCATTGAGGGTCCCCCGCGGGGTACATACGTTGGTTGGACCAACAGTCCTACAGTCATTAGTCCGACAACACCGTCGCTCCCGACATGCGGGTTAAAAGTAACCCGTGCTTGCTGTTGAACTGGAAGCAAGCACAGGTTCCGACTCACACTACACTTATGAAAGATGTTATGCACTATTTGCAATTGGAAAAGATAAAGTTTGAATTGAGAGGGAGTGAAGATAGATTTTACCAGACATGGCAACCCTTCATTGACTATTTCAATAGGTGCACGCTAACCCCTCCTACACAATAGATAACAAAATCAAAAATTGGAAAGAAGAATGTCGTGTTGGGAAAGTTTGAGAGCAAGAGTGTCTGTCCTGTTGTCTTTATTTTGTTTGTCTGTTCACATTTGTCACTGTTTAACTGTTTTTTGTTTTTTCTTTATCACATTTATGTACCTTTTTTATTATGTATTGTATGTCACTTAATTACACATTATCTGTCAATGATATTCTTAAGTTATGTCATAATACAAAAAGCCTAATAAAAACTATTTAAAAAAAAAAAAAGTAACCCGTGCTGCGGGTTAAAATTCACCCGTGGCTCCTGACAAGTGCTGCAGGTTCAAACTAACCCGTGGCGGGTTAAAAATCACCTGTGGCGTCCGCGTGCGGTTAGGGTTAGGTTAGAGTTTTGGGTAGGGTGTTGGACTCATGACTGTAGGACTGTTGGTACTTTGAGAACCAGTGTTCTTAACCACACACACACACACACACACACACACACAGTCATAACCCAACATAACTACACTTTCTTATTATTCCTTTTCTTCTTCTTCCTGATGGGCTG